>NC_037682.1:52784496-52846991 GCF_003255815.1 Theropithecus gelada
TTTTTTTTTTTTTTTTTTTTTTTTTTTTTTTTTTTGAGACAGAGTCTGGCTCTGTCGCCCAGGCTGGAGTGCTGTGGCCGGATCTCAGCTCACTGCAAGCTCCGCCTCCCGGGTTTACGCCATTCTCCTGCCTCAGCCTCCGGAGTAGCTGGGACTACAGGAGCCCGCCACCTCGCCCGGCTAGTTTTTTGTATTTTTTTAGTAGAGACGGGGTTTCACCGTGTTAGCCAGGATGGTCTCGATCTCCCGACCTCGTGATCCGCCCGTCTCGGCCTCCCAAAGTGCTGGGATTACAAGCTTGAGCCACCGCGCCCGGCCCAGTGTGGCTTTTAAAATACAAGCAAAACTTACTTCCACTGCACCCCACAGATATAACATCATTTTTTAATTTATAATTTTAGAATGTACTGTATGTTTATGATTTGGTTTCTCTTATTAAACCGTTTTTGAGTACCTGGTTAAGAGTTATAAAAACGAATGAAGAGTCTATTCCTGTCCATAAGGAGCACACAGGTTGGGTATTTGTGCCTAAAACAAAAGGGCTTAAATGGGTGATGCTAATTTATCCAAGGGATCTCTAATTATAGAAAAAAAGCTCCAAAGTTCTTTGCAGAAATATTTTATTTTTCCTAATTAAAAGAAAAATTAATACCAGAACGATCTAAAAGGGGGATGCTGCTGAATCAAAGTGGTGAGATTTGATTCACAGCATTATTTTCCAAATAACCTGTGGGTTGACAACGCCTGTGCTGGGTCATCAGTCTCCACTTTCACAATGAATTCACACCAATTGTCAAGTCTCATAGATCAAAACATTTCCAGTTCCATCCTCAATTCAATGGCAGAGAAGGAACGCTTCCCCCAAAAGATTGCAAAATAATCTCAAAAGGTGCACTGAATTCAAACTGGGATCCAAATCCAAACAATCCGACATGTCATCGATCTTCAACTGCAGGGCCAGAGTCTCTGGTTACCAAAATTTCATTCATTCAACAAATATGTATTAGGCATCCATGTACCAGAGATTTTCTAGACACTGAGCAATTACACTGGTAAATAAAGAGAAATGGAACCTTCCCTTGTGAGGCTTATAATCTAGTGAGTTAATCAGATAATAAACTAGTTTTATTGAGAGAAATAAACAGGATGCAGTGATACAGAATAAATGGAAAGTCTCTCTGAATATAAAACCCCACAGAAGATGTAAGTTTCAAACTATCCATTGCAAAGGCTGGCATGACTGTTACTGAAAAATGTTCTGAAGTACTACTGGTATATATAATTTAGAAAAGGCAAAACTATTTAAAAAAAACAGAATGAGGTAAACTATTCCACAAATGTAATACCACTCCAATAAAAACAGCTTCTGGAATTGTTTTAAACCAGACAAGCAGTTTCTACAATTCATTAAATAAACCGATGAGAAAAGCTAGGGAAAAAAAAAATATTTAAAAGAAGAGTAATAAGAAAGAGGTAGGTATACACATTATAGAGCTACAGTAATTAACTCAACATGTGGATAATAAAACATACATGAATTAGTGTATGGATCCACGAAGAAACCAATGAAAAAAAAAAAAAAAGGTGAAAGATACAGTGTTGAGACAAGTGACCAGCCACTGGGACTAGATTCCTACCTTGCTCCTTACAGTCCAAACAAATTCGAGACGTATCCAGTTATATAAAATATACCATGATTTCATTTTTTAAAGTGGAAGACTTTTTTCCAGTAATTTTAGAATAGGCAAGTCTTTCGTATCCAAATAAAAAACACAGAAACTATAAAGGAAGTACTGATAAATCTGACTTAGAACTAATTTCTGCATGAAAAAGTTGCGTAAGGTAAGTCAAAAGGCAAATAACAAAACTGGAAAGAGTATGTGAAATTACCTCAGCTACAGTCCCTAAAGTTTCCCTGAAGCATCTTATAGCAATGCTTCTCAAAACTTAATGTGCATGCCCTAATCACCTGGAATTTTATTAAAATGCAGATTCTAATTCAGCAGGTCTGGGATGGGATCTTATATAATGCATTTCTAACAAGCTCCCAGGACATACCGAGACCTAAATTCTATAAAACTTTTGTAGTTCAAGAGATACAGGGCTGGCCGGCGCGGTGGCTCACTCCTGTAATCCCAGCACTTTGGGAGGCCAAGGCGAGCAGATCACGAGGTCAGGAGATCGAGACCATCCTAGCTAACACGACGAAACCCCTGTCTCTACTAAAAAAATACAAAAAATTAGCCGGGCGTGGTGGCAGGCGCCTGTAGTCCCAGCTACTCAGGAGGCTGAGGCAGGAGAATAGCGTCAACCCGGGAGGCAGAGGTTGCAGTGAGCCGAGATCACGCCACTACACTCCAACCTGGGTGACAAAAAAAAAAAAAAGAGACACGGGGCTAGAATTGAGTGGGACTCAGATACCTCCTAAGGATCACCTGGTAAGGTTTCAGAGCACTCAATCACCCAAGCTTCACCATGAGTGATTAAGATTTAGAAGATCCAGGATGAACAGCAGGAATCAATATTAAAAACAAACAAACAAACAAAAAAACCTTTTTAAGTGACAAAGATATTCACTGGTCTGAAAACCACATCTGAGTCCCTTCCTGCTCTGCCTGTGCTCTGAATACTGCAGAGACCCATCTGCTCTGGTAGTATAAACAACTCCTTTACCATCTCCAGACCCCACCTGCCCTCCCTCCTCCACCCCCACTTCACCTTTCCCCTAGCTTGTCCTAACACATAATCCTCCCACAAAAAAAAAAAAAAAAAAAAAAAAAAAAAAACAGTGCAGCAAGGAAGGCGCAGGTATGACAGGAGGCATTTCAGCCATGGCTTCACTGTAAGGCTCCTCACTTCCCGGTCCCCGCTTCCTCACTTGCACAAACCAAGTTGTGAGGGATCAAAGAGTTACCCTACTGAAAAAGCTTTGTCAACTCTAAAGCACCATATGAACATGCTATTTTTTATTAGATCTATGATGACCAGAAGAAACACACTTACAAAAGTCTAAACCTCTCAGGTCCCTGTTCTGAGGGTTGTGTGTGTGGTTTTTTTTGAGACGGAGTTTCGCTCTGTTGCTCAGGCTGGAGTGCAGTGGCGTGATCTTGGCTCACTGTAACCTCCGCCTCCTGGGTTCAAGTGATTCTCCCACCTCAGCCTCCCAACTAGCTGGGATTACAGGCGCATGCCACCACGCCTGGTTAATTTTTGCATTTTTAGTAGAGACGGGGTTTCACCATGTTGGTCAGGCTGGTCTCGAACTCCACAGCTCAAGTGATCCGCCCGCCTCGTCCTCTCAAGTGTTGGATTACAGGAATGAGCCACCACGCCCGGCCCTCTGTTCTGAGAACTTTCTATATCCTCCGCCTCCTTCACTGTGCTCCTCTCAATTTAAAGCACAAAGTCTCCATATTTCCACTTCCTAAATATACAAACTAAACTTCACCAACAAAACAGGTAAAATACGTTACAATGAGCCTCAAGTTAAAATGGCTTCAAATTTGTAGAAGGTGCCAACAAACCATACTGCATGTATGTACATCTGCTAATGTGCTTGTAGGGGTTTTCCTCCCCAAAAAAATCTATCCTCTATCCTCTTAAATAATTTTTACTCTGTTACCTAAAATTCTCAAGTCTCATCTAAATTTGCTCCCTGCTTATTGACACTGCTACCACACTCCCTTCTGGGCAGGCTTTTATTCTGACACCACCCCTATGGGTCCCCAACCATACTGGTCTCCTTGAGAAAGGCATCTGCTATATAATCCATTTGCTAATAAAATCCTCTGATTTTCGAAGATTCCCTGACAGAGGAAGTACTCACCTGTGCACTTTTTATTTTTCAGATTTATCACAGGGAAGCACTTGCCAAAGGCCACTGAGAGCATGCCTTCCACATTGCTCAGGGATGGGAGGGGAAGAAGGCAGGGGTGGTACCACCAGGCAGGACACTCAGGTCTAATGACACACCTGGCTTGCTTTCCACGTGCTCAGCCAACCAGAACTCTTCAGTGCCCCCAGGCACGACTGGGAAAATTCCTCACCTGCCATGCTTGAACCTAGCACCACACAGCCTAAATCCACAGGGCACACCAGGCAGCAGAAAGGACTAAGTCAAGCCTTGAAATGTTCCAGTCTGAGACAGGGTGGAAGTGGGTAACCCTTGTTGTTCCCCAGTTAGCTAGACAGTCCAGGAACCAGAATGATGTTCCCTCAAACCCAATACACAGGAGAGCACGGGGTCCAGGACAGCTCTATCTGCTGAAGGGAGCAGCCCTGCAGGGCAGACAAAGCAGAAGGCACGTACAACCAAATGGAGCTGCCTTTGCTGAACAGGGCCACCCTAGAACACGACACAGGGCGTATTTCCCAACAAACTAGTCAGCCAAAACACCATTTGGTTTCAATTAACAGAAACCCACTCCCACTAACCTAAGGTAGGAAAAAAAGGTAAGAGAATACGAGTTCATTATAAGGCCAAGGTGTCCATCAAAAGACCCCTGAATCAGAAATTGCAGCCAACCTTCAGGAGAGATGAAAACCAGGAAACAGAAAACCATCAGGAAATGAGACTATTCCCCTGGTCTCTCGTCTCATCCTCAGCACAACTGTGCTTCCTTGTCTCTCTGCAAAGTGGCTTTATTCCACACTTCTCTACACCCATGAGTCCGACATCTACTGCCTAGTTAAGGTCTCCCTGAACTACAGTGTGAGCATCAAAGATAAACTAGGATTGCTATCTCAATCCCAAAATAGGTAGGAGACAGATTTTAACTCAACTTGGCTCAGATATCCCCACTTCGATCCAAACAGAGAAAAGGTAGGTGAGCTGGTCCTACTATAGAAAGCATCTTCCTGTCCAACACAATTACAAAACAAAAACAAAACAAAAAAACACACACAAATGACAGCCGCTGAATGAACTCCGACCTTTGTTAAATCCACAAAGTTTTTCAAAAGTATCATCTTGTCTTCTTACCACTCTAAGGAGGCACAGCTGTACAGTCAGAGCCTCAAATAACAAGCAACTGTCTTCTTTGTAGCTTGCTTGGGTTGGAGGAAAAAAGCACTTTGTTGCTATCAAATAGGAACGTATTTCTGGTTCCTCCTTTTTTCTTTAGAGTTCTTAGCAGTAATCTCACCTGAAAGGGGGCAGAACCTGGCTAAAATATGGCAAGGTCCTGGACAGCATGAATGCCAAGGGCTGGGGAGACGCAGGCACAGTAGAAACTCACACAACACACAAACAGAACTCAAGCCTTCTGGGGCAGGCACAGAAAACAAAATAATCTGCCATCTATAGGAAATATCTGCTCAGTGTAAAGGTTAAGTGAGGCCCCCTTCCTTACAAAAGCCACTGGGTTTTTCATAAAGTAACCCTAAAGAGTCCATCAGTCTGGATCCATTTCACCTAAGGCAACAAACATTCCTCACAGATCATGGGCTGTGCTCTGTGTGGCTGCTAATAGGATAATCTGTTACGGGAGGCTTACAAATCCATTTACATTGATTTTAATTAATGAATCAATCCCTGGCCCTGAACAACTCGGTCCAGAGACGATAAGCAATTCACGATTCAGTCTCTAATCCCAGTCTGAAATCTACATGAAAAAGAAGTTAACTCTCAGATCAATGAAGGACAAATAAAAATAATTGGATTTGTATCTCTCTCAACATAAGGAAAAATCTCTTCCAAGTTTAGACAGTGACTATTAACATGTTAATAAGAGTAATAAATTTTCACAGTGATTTCCAAAGAAACTCACCTAAGACTAAGGAGCTTTTGTACCAGCCTGAAATCTGGAGAACCACAGCCAGAAATTATGACTCCCAGTCAAGCCTCTAAAATCAAAATGAGCCTGACTTTCTCAACAGCTTATCAGAACCTTTCAGTGAGGCCTGAAGTTGAACAGAAAATTACCCAAATACAAATACAAACGACAAGAAGGAAGTGGCACTCACCAGCCTGGCTGTGCGCTGAATGAGCCACACTTGATTAAAAAGCCAGGCAAAGTTTTGCATTTGCTTTTATTTTACTCTTTACAAAGGCTGAAACAGAATTTGTCCTTTCTGAGCTATTGCCAGCTATGAATTGGAAATAAGCTCAATTTAAAAGGCAGCATCAATATCTAACTGCTCATCATCTCAAATTCTTTCCCATCTTTCTCAGTGTCTTTTCACAGGGTTGGTCTACCCATGCTATTTTTAGACTTCTATCAGAACTTATCCAATGACTCCACATAAACCTACAGTAGGGGGGGAAAGGGTCTCATTTCAGTCCCATTTTCTCAAATCCCACAGCTAGCTAACACCAATTAGCGTAGAAAAAGAATGTAAGAATTGATAAATGAGTCACACTCAATTTCAATTTTTTTCAAGATTGAAAAAGCTCATAAATTCACAAGTAAAGCATAAAGCAACAGTGAGTCCCAACCTCACATAGAAAGAGCAGCCCGACTCTGTTCTGACTTGGGTACATACACACAGTAGGCACTGCTCATAAAGGAGAAAAATAAATACGAGTCACAGCAGACCCAATGTTGGGAGACAACTTCGTGTTTCTCCCTTACTCTTTAAAATATTTAATAAAACAGTTATAAAACTGATTCTGAAGTCAGGAAGACTGGCCTGAAACACAGCAAAAGGAACCCCAAAAAAGAAAAAAAGAAAAAAAAAAAAGGACCCTGTATATAAGGAAGTAAATTGCAAGTCAAAGCAAGAGACAGGCCAGAGCTTGGCAGGCTGGCAAATGTGTTAGTTTGTTCTCTCCCTTCTCTTTTTTCTCTCCTTTTTCTCAAATGGAGAACAAACAAAGAGTTGATACTTCAACTATACATATGGAATCCAGAGCTTTCTGCCTAGTGTCCGCTTGCATGTCCCCAAGTTTTAGGATTCACTGGAACACTAAAACCCCTTGAAATACTTGCCATGTGTTTGCTGGGGCACTTCCCCGGACTCAGCCTGCCGCTTTTCCTGGCTGAGTTGTGCCGGGCCGCACAGCAGAGCAGGGTGTGCCAATGCAGCCTGACATTCAGATCAAGACCACAAATTATAAACAGTTTCAGTAAATTGACTCAAGTGCCTTTGTTCCTCAGACATACATCTTCCTACCACTTACAAAGGCAGGCAGCAGAACCTAACCACCAACGCGGCTATAGCCAGGACTGGGAAAGGAAGTTATTGAAGCCTGGATTTCCTGCCTTTGCTTGTAGCCAAGAACTATGAGGCTTGTAGTGGTTTCAGGAACTGACTCATCTCATGATTCATGGATAAGATACTGCTTTTAATATGTTTCTGACCCTAAGATTCAGGAACATCAAAACCAATCTGAACCTATGCTTCACTCTTATTTGCAAATGAATATTCACAGCAAAATAAACAGGAGGACAACGGTCACTGAAACAATGAAAACATCACGCCAATGGCAGGAAAAGTGGAATGCAGGCATCACATGGGAAGCCGTCATCAAAGCTTAATCCATGGGCTGCGACTTAACAGCGTTTCAACTTCCCAAAAGTGGATAACAGGTGGGATAAGGTTTATTTTTAGATGTCATTCCCCTAGATGTAAAAATAGATTTAGCACAGCAATATTTTAATTCAGGCCCATCTGGGGTTGTGACTCTAAATATCCAGCATGTACAGAAGCCTGCAGCTTAAGACTTAACTGTTCCAGTTGCAAACCAGAGTTCAGAGTGAGCTGACCAATGAGTAATGGGTAATAAAGGACTCGCACTGGAACTCATTCTCTTAAATCATCCTCTGCTGGAAGGCTGATATTCTGTATTTCCACCCATGTGCTGACTGGGCTTCTCTCTCCTTTACTGTGCGCGTGCACACACGCATGGACACACATGCACACAGCCCAGGACTTAAAAGCAAAGCTCTTTGAAAGTACTAAGCACCAGGGGTCGCACCTCTGGCTGCTTTCCATGATGTTCCCCGTGGATTTATTCATCACAAAGAGGTCCCCACTAGAAAAAAGTTTTAAAGCCTCCCTCATTCATGAATCGTTGGATTCTCCCCACTCTCCCCACACAAGACATTAAGCACAGGACCAGTAGGGGTGGTTTTCAAAAGCCTTTATGGGTTTCGACACAGCCCAGTTGCACAGAAGGAAAAGGGGAAAAAGAACACAAAAAACACAGGCTGTTCTGTGGGGTGGGGGTGGAGGAAGCAGTAAGAACAGTTGACCAGGCAAGGCCAAAGTGCAGGGGCCGGCTGGCAGGCGCTGCATGGCTGGGCTCCTCCAGCAGATTTACTGACATGACGTCAGTGGCTCCAGTCCAGCTTTTTCTTTGGTAGCTTTTACCACTTGCCTCCTGAAGCCTCCACTATGTTAGGGAGCCACAGGACCATAATGAAAATTCCCTTTGTGAAACTGAGTTTACCGCGGGGCAGAGGCCTGCCTTGTGAATTACGGGGCTCTTCCCCCTACTCTCAGTGCCCACGGAGGAAGGGGGGGGAATAAACCCCTAAAATACTGTACTTTCCTTTAATACAGAGGAACCATTAAATTAAGCTTGCGGCTTTAAAGAGAAAAAAAAGCCAGGGTGGTGGGTGAGGGGCATTAAATGTGTATCCAAAATTTCCCAGGCCGGGATGCTGGTTAATTTCTCAGTAGTGTGGAGAATGATGATAATTTCAGGACTATTCACTTGTGCTGTTGTGAGACTGTGTTGGCTGCACTGTGAACGCATACGGCTTTGTTTCACCAACAAAACAAAAAAGTATTACCGAAGCTAAAACTGTAGGTCTGAATGGAACCTCTGAAGAAAGCATTAGAGCTTGTCTTTAAAATGAGCCCTGCTTCGCTGGGGCAACTCGGGGGGCTGGCCTAAGTGCATAGTCTATGATGCACCAACACAGGTATAAAACAATTTCCAAGAAGCAAAGACAGAAATTACAATACTAAAAATAAGTTTAATAGCAGACTTGTTAAATAAAAAACACTCATCTTAGACTTACAGGCCTACTACTGTACGCCCGCAGCAGTAAAACAATAGCTATGTTACAACTAGGGGTCCAAGGCATAAATATATGTAAAACTACAAATCTTCAACTTATTTAAGCTTATGAAAATAATAGACTAGTGATAAATTCTTCAAATGACTAGGACATTAAATACATTCTATTTTAAACACTTTGGAGAAGAAGTACAAAGCTTAATTCAACCAAAATTTATTGAAACAAATGAGTACAAATGCACCCAACAATATCATCGAAATACAGCTTGCAGCCTGAATGGCTCACAAAGGTAATAAGATAAGGAATCTCTCACGTCCTGGTTATGTACACAAGGATACAACAAACTATCAGGTAGACATGATGAAGGCAATGACTAAAGACTTCTGTGAAGCCTACATTAACATGAGTTTTGGCCTTCAGGAGGCAAGTCAAACCACAAACCATCCATGGTAATTCTTCAGCTTGGTCTTTTTCTTAAGGGAGGAAAGGACAAGATGACAAGCACAAGCATGAAAGTGGTAAACGAGAGCCAAAGAGGCCAGGCATGAGCAAGTGTGCAAGGAAAGCTTTTACCACGATTAGAGTTGACAGGGCAGGCAGGATCCATTTCCAAAGGTGAGCAGATTATTCAACTGAAGGAGTGGGAGAAGAAAAAAGCAGAGAACCTAGCACACACATCATAGCCTGGAAATTCCATTTCTCAAGAAAAGAAACCCAAACTCTGCAGAAATGGTTCATTCTACCTCCCAGAATATACAAGAGATTGGACAGCAAGGAAACTATAAAAGACTATTATTAGGGTCACATCAAAAGGCCACAGGAGCCAACTAAAGAAATTCCCTCTGGCCAAAGACGAAACAACGTGAGCATCAGTAAGAGGAGGAACTGCAATCGACTGAAATGCATTCGATAATTTAAAATCAGTGATTGCCTAATGATATGCAAACAAAAAAACTATCTTTCCTTTACAAATTATATGCAAGGTTAACCATATAGTTGATAAAAGAAACCTTCTCCATAAAAGAAGGAATGGGTTGGGTGGGATGGCTCATGCCTGTAATCTCAGCAATTTGGGAAGCCGAGGTGAGCAGATCGCTTGAGCCCAGGAATTCCAGACCAGACTGGGTTATGAAACCTCATCTCTACAAAAAACTAAAAAACTAGCCAGGCATGGTGGCGCACTGACAGTCCCAGCTATTTAGTAGACTGAGGTGAGAGGATCACCTGAGCCCAGGAAGTCAAGGCTACGGCAAGCTGAGATCGCACCACTGTACTCTAATCTGGGTGACAGAGTGAGACCTGTCTCCAAAAAGAGAACTAGAGTATCAGAGTACCATCCGTTTGCAAAAACTACATGAAATAATAGATACATGCAGAGATCATCAATCAATGGCACTAACATTACAGAAAAAGTGACACTGTACGTTGTGTGCCTCCTGGTAGAATACTAGCTATGAAATATTTGCATAAAAAATGTTTTTAAAAAACCTGAATTAGATCAAATGTCAACATCTAAATTTCCGTTTATAGGAAATACACAGGATAAGAGAATAAAATACACAGCACAATGGAGATACAACTACAAAATCCAGAACGAGGAAGTCTAGAAGAGAAACACGGGCTTTTGTAACAAATCAATTACAAGAAAGGTGGGGATGAGATTTAAAGAGTTTTAAGAAATACAGCAACCAAATATAACCTGTTGATCTAGTTTTGGACCCTCATCTGAACAAGCGAACTGTGAAAAAACATTTATGAGACAATCAAAGAAATCCAAACAGTGACTAGATAATTGATATTAAGGACTTTTTTTTTTTTTTTTTTTTTTTTTTTACTTTTTGAGATGAAGTCTCACTCTGTTGCCCAGGCTGGAGTGCAGTGGCGCGATCTCAGTTCACCGCAAGTTACGCCTCCTGAGTTCACACCATTCTCCTGCCTCAGCCTCCCGAGTAGGTGGGACTACAGGCGCCCACCACCACGCCCGGCTAATTTTTTGTATTTTTTAGTAGAGACGGGGTTTCACCATGTTAGCGAGGATGGTCTCGATCTCCTGACCTCGTGATCTGCCCACCTCGGCCTCCCAAAGTGCTGGGATTACAAGCATGAGCCACCATGCCCGGCCGACAGTAAGGAATGATTAAAGTACTGGTGTGATCATGGTATCATAGTTGGTTGTTTTTTTAAAAATAGAGTCATATTTTTAAAATATGTACTAATTTACAGATGAAATGGTATGACAACTAAGATAGCTTCCAAATAATCTAGTGGGAGAGGAGCCAGGAGTTTACAAGAATAGCCATGAGGTGATGATTGCTGCTGGGTGATAATGGGTGCACAGGGGTTCATTGCCCTCTACTGTACTAAACTTTCCCAAAGCAAAGACACTGAAAATCTAAAATAAAAATAAGATTCTGCTCCTGACCCCCTCCTTCAAAAAGAGAGACAGATGCTACGGAAGAGGTACTTGGCACTCTACTTCACAGATGCTGGATGATGGTGGTCACAATCATAAACAGCAGCGGCGGCTAATATTTATGAGACACTTCTCTGCGAGTCAGCACTGTGCTCACCCTCACTGAACCTGCACTATAACCCATAAGGAAGACACTACTATGTCCATTTCAGGGGTTAGGAAACTGTGGTGCAGAAGGATAAAGAGGTTGCCCAAGGTCCAACAGATACGTGAAGGAAACCTGTGTCATTCCACAAGTTCATAAGCGTAATGAGAATGAGTTACATTATTCCAAAATAGTAACAACTCTCAAGAGTGCTGGGAACTCTATAAGCCAACAGATTCAATCCAGTGTTAAAGAGAGCAGAAGTGGTGCTTTTCTGATGACCATTTTTGGTGAAATGTAGTGAACTGCAGGGTAGAGTCTCTGAGATCTTAAAGTGATAAGAGCAGAGGAGAGAGGGTGAAAAGTGGACGGGGGAAGGGTGGATGGGTGTTTTCCAGGGAGGAGGGAGAGACAACAGAAAATATGAAAACTAAAGGGAAACAGCCTGACAAACCAAAAATTTAAAAACAAAACAAAACAAAAAAACAGAAAAATGACAAAGCAGGAAATGCAGCAAGAGGGGAAGCTGGGGCAAAGCTTAAAACTAAACCCAAAGGAGGAAGATGAAAAGGCAAATAAATGACCCCCAGTCAGACCAGCCCATGTTAGCTGGGAGGAAAACCTCAGGACTCTGAACAGAGAACTGGAGAGTGGAAGAAGCAGGAGAATTCTCAGTGGGTTGGGGGAACCAATAGAGATGCTGGCAGTGGGTCATTTGCTATATTTCATTTAAACTCACTATTATTTTCTCCACTTTGCAGAGGAGGAAACAAGAAGCCCAGAGAGAGTTAATCACTTACTCAAAATCACACAGCCAATAGGCAGAACTGGAGCTGCAACCAAGATCTGACCTCCAAGCCATGCTTTCAGCCTACTTTGCTAAATACACCAAGCACTAGTGAGAACTGCACAGTTAGGGCAACACCAAAACAGCCAACAGAAGTACCTAGGAAGAATTTAAGAAATGCATGAAGACTAAGAAGGTACAAGCAAGTTGGGAAGAGGGGAAAGACATGAGCACAGATACCTAAAAATTGGCAATCAGTGATCCCGCACCTTTTGGCCGAGAGACACCAGAAATAGGTAGACAGGAGGAAGAGATTGTATCAACCAGCCCCACTGCCTCCCACCAAAAACCAACCAAGGTGTCAAAGATGGATATCAACCCTGTAAACAACCCCATTTCAAAGTCCCAGTGTCTTTTTCAGAGGCCTGATTATGAAGGGCTCTGGGCAAGCACAGTTAACTCTCTTCTGCCAGCTGCCCCATCACTGCCCATCACCTATCACAGGCTAAGCTGGTCACCTGGGTGGGAGGAGAGAAATTCACCCCATCTCAGCAGGCTCCCAAGCACTCCCGTTATCAAAAAGTGAAGTCAAGGTCATCTACCTAAACTGTATCACCAGCATAAGGCCATTTCCATATCCAGGCCTTCAGGGTGCTGGAGGGGGCTAACTTATTCTGCCTGCCTGCCAACACAGCACATTCCAAAGCAAAACCAGATATACTGGCAGGTCCAGTTCCAAGCTTCCAAACTACAGCAGTCCCCCCCTACCCACTACACCCGCCTAGAGAGCAGTTTGGATTAGCCTGGCCCCAAGGAGTCCTGCCCCCTCTCTCTCAATGGTGAGTATAACCAGTCACGGGGTGGGGGTGAGGGGTACTGGTCCCCAAAGTCCTGGAGGACTGAAACCACAGGAGAGAGGTGAACGAGGTAGGATAAGTAACCTCTGAGAGGCTCAACTGAGACACACCCAACTTTTCAAGACCTTAGCCATAAGTTTGTATTGAAGAGGGAGTAAAATGGGCCACCAAGAAAACAAAAGTATTGTGTCCTCGTTTTTTTGGGCAAATACACTAAATGAGAAGACTACCTTTGTTTCAATGTCACAATCTATCTTAACTCCCTTCAAATGTCACAAGAAAACCTGACAGGTGACTTGACGTGCAGTCCTTTGTTAGCCTGACAGCTGTGGAGTCACAGAGATAAAGAACTGGTTTCAGAGTGTAGCTGTGTGATGCTGGGGAGGTCACTCAACTGCCCTGAGCTTCAGCTTCTTCAACTACAAATGGAACTCATAAGGGCTTAAGACAGAACCTGGCCTGTCAGCCTTCCCTTCCCATCCGAGAAGCCCAGGAATTAGCACAACTAAAAGTGAACTCAGCAGTACTGCTCCTCCTCCACAAAACCTGTCTTTGAGGGTTATGGATGGTATGATAAGATAACAGTTCTCCAGGACTTTTCTGCCTAAGGGCTCACACATTTTCTCTCTTTAATCAAAAGCCCAGCACAAAAACAGCTAGAGGGGCAAGAGGCAGTACAGCATCATCTTCCCAGAAAAATAAACCAAAGATTTTCAAGTGACTTACCTAAGGTCACAGGAAGAGTCATAGCAGAGCACTCCCAACCAAGACTTCCTTCCACACCAGCTAGAAGTGGAGAGACCAAGATCCAGCACTTACAGGACCCTCAAATGCCTTCTCTCAAGTGAACCACCCCAACAAGGTAACAATTCTCTAGCAGAGTTCTCAACAGCTAAGTCTAGACGCCATTGTTTTGGCCAGAGCTGAACACTGGACTGAACACCTCCACTCCTGCCCAAAGTCACTGCCTAAGGCACACCACAAAATAACTAAACAGTGGTGTCAAAAGAACCACCAGGAACTGAGCAGTGTCCTTCCAATTACTTTTGGTTTTAGGCAAAGTTCTAAAAGTATAAAAATTTATTTTAAAATTTCTAAAATCCCACTCAATGTGCTCTGGCTTATCTATTTAGGTGCATCATAGAACATCATCACACAGTCTCCCAAAGAACACAGGTAAGTGAGTTTGAAACCTAAGAATGTCAAGAGTGCCAAGACCACAGGTTCTAAATTATAATCTGAAATCCTCCATTTTCATACAGTACAAACCAACCTTTCAGAATACCACTGAAAAAAAACTTCTTTCTAAATTAAACTTTGTTGGTCTAAAAGGAAATGAACCAATGCTGAATCATTCCTATGAATGATGAGAATTATTTTTTTAAAAATACTTACGAATGCATCCACAGAAAAGAACAAGGTTTGAAACAATTTGGTTGAAATAGCACAGATTTGAAGGGAAAGTTGTTTCCTGAAATTCCCCTCTATTGTAGCTCTGGCCTCAGAAATGGCCTGGGACAATCCTTCAAAAGTAATACTGTTATGAGCTCAATACCAAGACACCACAAAGCCCTCCTGCCCGGGATTTTCTCTCCATTTTAGAGAAGTCTAGTCTGCCAGTTTCCCTGACAGTTTCCTATTAGTACAATAGGCATATAATTTATCATCCAAACTGGGACATTCTGATAGTAAAAGAGGGTTCTTTAAGGATTATGCCAAGACAAGCAACATAAACCAGGACTATACCAGGCAAACAGGTACACAGCCATGGGGAACCATAAAGGGCAGCCCCGTAGAAAATACAAACGGGCAAAACTGCCACAACAGTAACCACAAGGAAGGCAGCCAAGATCTGGTGGGTGGACACAGGAACAAGGAAGACCAAGTTAAAATTAAGAAAAAAGCTAGGTAGAGCAGAGCCTGAAACTTGAGGTACACGTTAACCTGATTCTGGGTCCGTTTTTTCCCATTCTTAAGTCAATCTGTAAATCAGATTCAATGACTGATTTGTGGCCTCCCATGCCTTCCAGGTGTCTCCTCTTCATGATCTCCCACTTTATCCTTTATGACTTAGTTACTGGATTGTTTAAAAGTATAATCCATAAGGATGGGTTAACATGGTAAACATTTATCATTAAGGAGCACATCATTCCGCATTATTGAAACTGAATCTTCCTGAAGTAAAAAATCTTTCATTTTAAATATTACTACTGTTTATCTTTGAAAGGAACTGTATGTTTTTTCCTGGCTCCCCTCTAAAACAAACTGGTAGAAATGTAAACTCTTCTTATTAGGTCTGATTATCAATTTTTAATCACTTGACCACCTAAAAACAGGACAGCCAGACTGCTGGGGACACCATGGTGGGCATGACAAGATGCTGTTCTGTGTGGTGACTAGATCCAGGGTTTTATTTCTTTATGAGATATGATTCACATACTATAAAGTTCACCCTTTTAAAGTATGTAATTCAGTACTTTTAGTAGACTCCCAGGGTTGTGAATAAGTGCTCTTAAACCTATTTTTCTCCCCTTATCCACTATCAGCCTGCTTGAATCTAAGTCTCCTTAACCAGACTACTCTCCTCCCTCAAAAATTGTTAAATTTTTTTAAAGACTGGGAAACCAGATTAATTAACACACACGTCTATACATTGCTTAAGAGACAATAGGAAAAGATGTCAATAAAATGCAGGTGGTCCCCGGCCCAGGCTCACACAAAGCAATCTTAACTGCTCAGACCAGTCACCGGGAGTGGCCCAGATCTAAAAACACAGGGACACTGACACACCCAGAAGTGTAGCTGGGAATGTGAGCAGAGCAAGACCAGCTTAAGGCAGCTGACTGAAAACACAAGGTTCTATCAACAGCTTCCAGAAGGAACTCAGCTCATCTACCCAGGAAGTACCTGGAGTTAGGCACTGGAATTCACAAACGTCATTGGCTAAAGAGATGGGCAACCATTCATTCACATGAGTGTGAATAATTTGAGTCACATTTAAGGCCCAGAGGAAGCGAGTCTTAGGAGCGCGGCAAAGATTTATCTCTGGAGCCTGGAGTACTGGGAGAAACGAATGGCCTGGGTTTTAACAGCAGCCACACCTGCAGCTCTAGCCTACTGAGCCAGCAGTTACCTAATCTAAACTTTACTCCAACTCTTCCAAGTAGATAACATCATTCCCATTTTCCAGATGGGGAAAGTGCGGGCACAGAGAAGCTAAGCCCTGAGCAAGTATTAAGAGGTGTAATGAGGGCAGCAAAAGTACCTTTCTTCTCCGCACCTGAAGCTGGATGCCCTCTGCACCCCAGGGGGGATTATGCAATGGTTTTACAAGAAGGCCCGAGACCCTAAGCTTGTTTCCCTATGAAAAGATGAGTTCCATTCAACCACTTATAAAAGAACTTTTACAACCCAACCCTTGCAATGTTAGGAGTGTACCGTGCCATCCAGTTTTTGAAGC
Organism: Theropithecus gelada; assembly: GCF_003255815.1. NCBI lineage: Eukaryota > Metazoa > Chordata > Mammalia > Primates > Cercopithecidae > Theropithecus > Theropithecus gelada. Next base: position 52,801,128 of record NC_037682.1, read on the forward strand.
ATTTCCATTTAATTCATACTGGGTAAGGAATGACCTCAAATATTATGTATTTACTGATGGATTTCCTCCACTTTATGAATAAGGGAAGTGTGGTTCAAAGTGATTAATGGTCAAGGGCTTTACGGGCTTGCCTCAGCCTCTCCTAGATTTCTATCTGTTTGCCTGAGACCAGGAATCCAGCTCTTCTAAGTAAATGCCTCAGCCTTGGGTGTTCCTCAAGGTTCACTGTCCAGGGTGACTTGGCAGAAAATCCTTCAAGATCTGTTATGCAACATAACATTTTAAGTTGCTATTTACTGAGCATTTACCAAACCATGTGTCTGGTATATAGTGGGCACAATCGAAATTTATAGACAGGAACACCGAGGCTTGCAGAGAACAAGCAAATTGTCCAAGGCCATACTAGCAAGTAGCTGAGCCAAGGTATGTCCAATTCCAAATCTGTAATTTTGAACCCACATTATCCTTTTTCCAAACCAAAATCAGGAAACAGCCCACTCACTGTTCATGTCAATCAGTTCCCCCCTCCTACTCCTTTCAATTAATTTCTCATAGCCAAGTTTCAAATCTGTAGTAGCCCATTATTGGCAACAAACCTATCGATATGCGAGGGTTAAGTTCATTACTCAGGAGAATATTTCACAAGGTTTGTTTATTTTCTAACAACCTACTCCCAACTCACCCCACAAAATGGCATCTGGAAAAAAATTCCCCCCGTTCCTTCAAAGCCCAACTCCAACATCACTTCCTCCAAAAGCCCTCCTCAGTTCCTACCACAAGAAACACAGCTCTTTGGATATACCATGAGGGCTTACCCCAGTGAGTGTGTTTCCCCTTTATTCTGATGTTACACAAGGAAATTCATGCTCCTAAAAAATATAAACAAGTAAAAAACCCCACTCCCTCAAAGCAACTCTCAAGGCAACAACCATCCATAACGTATAACCTCCCAGATCCTTAGGACTAGAGATGCAAACGTGTTGTTTCAACATTTCACTAACCCTAAGACACCACTGCCAGTAAGATGTAGCAGGATTTTATTTCAGAGGTACTACTGTGAAACAAATTATGTCACAATGCTTATCACTTAGAAATACTATTTTATACACGTTGAAACTTTTTACTATCAATCTTGTGCATACATAAAAAGGAAAATATAAGCTAAATAAATCAGGTTAACATAAGCTAAAGTAACTTCTCAGAGTGATCAGTGTCCATACAATATCACCCTCCGTAACAAGGGTATTCTTAGGAATGCTCACCACTGACTCTGGGATTTTCTTCCTGTCCACTACATTCACTCCACAGGCTTTGGTGAGCGTATCCAACATCAAGGGTCATTACCACCACCTGGCCAGCCATGATTGTCAAACACATCCCAATTTCAAAAATGTTCAAGCATGTTAAAAATGTGCACCTTGGAACTCACAAAATACCATACACTCAACTTTCCTACTGGATTACCATGACCTCTTTACATGCCTGCTTTCCTTGCTAAACTGTAAACTCTGCCAGGCAGGTGAGTTTTACTGATCGCTGTTCATTAGCCACCTTTTCCTAATCACTAAATCCCTGGCACACAGTAGCACCCATAAACGTTTAAATGCTCAGTGGCAAGTATAGCTGCATGAAAACCAGGAGCATCTGGATTTCAAAGTGCCCAAGATGAAGGGAAGAGACACGGAAGGAAAGAATGAAAAGCATGATGGTTTATCCACAGTTCATCTCCAGAAAGCCGTCAGGATCACCCTTCCTATCCCCTCATTTTCCAAAACCAGGCATACCACCCAAGGACCTCTAGGAGCATCCCTGCTACTGAGAAAGCAAAACCTCTACAAGCAGCCAGACAGAACTCCATTCTCAAGCCCCTCACCAGTAAGCATGACACACACCTCTACAATCACATCTGGAAACAAGTGCTACACTCCCAAGAAGTAACAGATGAATGCCGAGCACAGAGAAAGTGGTTCTGGTTCATTTTATTGCTTCCCCTGAATAGAAAGGTAAGACCTCAGTTTTGTGCAGGCTTATCCTTAAAACCAATGATGAACATCTTAGTCAATTCCATAAAGATTCAGCCTATGTTCCTAGGTACACCGCCTCACAAATATAGAGGGAAGAAAATCACATTCAGAATTGGAAGTGGTCAAATTTAACCTGATTCTATCTGCAGATAAAAATTAGAATATCTAGATCAATGGTTCCCAGCCCAGAGCGGATACTATGATGGGGCCTTTCAGAAATACAGACACACTGCACCTACCACAACCCTCCTAAGCCTTCACAGGTGGTGCCCAGGCTGTAAAAGCTCCACGGAGGCTGCAGCGCACACGCTAAGGTGGGCACCACTGATGTGGCAGAAGCTTCCTGGAGTAGGAACAGAAAGAGGCTGACCTGGGTTTCAGTCAAAACCATCCTGAATTAGCCATGTAAATGGATTCATGTGCCCTGAATTGCAAACCCAAAAGGCAAAATGTGAGAAAAGGTGCAGGGCCTGGAAAGGTGAATGAGAACATGCAGGCAGCCTCGCCCTAGCTGCCCCCATGCCTGCCACATATCAGGGACACAAGTATTTGGTGAATGAGTGTCACACAGGTGATGAGCACATGGTCATGCACACCATCACACTTCCACTGAGCCACTTACTAAGTGCAGATTCCCTGAGCTGGCTCCAGCTGAGGCACGAGTTCCCCTACCAATTCATGAGTAGGGGAGATTTTAGTTTCGCTTCAGCTTCACTGGACACTTGAGTGGTGTTCTGGAAGCATTTTTTCCACTTTCACAATTTCTAGGCATGAAGGAAGCCACTTCTTGCCTCCAAATTACAAACGGCACATTCCCTGATTTCAAGTTATATAAATGGTAATAATGTTTGCATTTTACAGCTAAGGTAAAATCTAAAGGTGAAAGGAAATTAGGGAGTATTCTGAATGCATAACAAAAGTAGAAACCTTTCATCAAAATTAGAAAACAGTATCAAACTTACGCCAATATTTAAAGCAAAAGCAACTTTGAATTAAGAGAATTTCTTGGCTGGGACAACATGAAACGCTATTAAGTATCTGTTTTCTGTTTTTCTCTCAATGACAATACATGACAAGGTCTTCTAAGTGCCCAGCATTTCAAGATGGGGCTGATGGTTCCTTCAGCTAATGGAGCTCTAACTCTAACCAGCACTGTCTCTCAAAGGCTTTGAGATGAAAAGGCAGCCAGGGAGAAAGGATTGAAAGAGATTCCACCAAAGGAAGCATCCGCTCACAATGGTTTCAGAATCAGTTAGCCCCCAAGACACCCCCAGCCACAGTAATGGGTGATCTGAAAATGAAGCATATCAAAATGCTATTGATAAGCTAAATTACCAGACAGCTTATCTGAGGCCCACATCCGCCATATGGTGCCCCAAGTTCTGCCGCCTGTTGCTGCCATAACAATAGGCACGCCTACCCAGAAAGCACCATCGGACAGAAACCCAGCAGCGGCGGCATGTGGGGCAGCTACTGTGTTTACATTTTATTTTGTGCCATTAGCTTTGTTCCTCCCCCTATCCCAGTAGGGATTTGAAAGACACACATACTTAATGTCACAAATCCCTGTTACCTGCAGAATGCATGCGTGCACACTGCATGTGAGCGCGTGTACGGGGACAGATCAGGTGAACAGAGAGAAAACCAGATGTCAACTTCAGAAATGGAGCTGCCCGGTGGGGAAGGGCGAGCCAGGCAGGCTCCCCGCTAGAGCTGCAAGCAGACAATGCGCTTTTCTCAACAGGCTCGGGCGGGCGGGCCTCGGGGAGTGGCTATTTAAAACACTTGGCTCCTTTTATTTCACCACCACGGAAGTGAATTGGGTTCTTAAGTGCCAGAGCAAATGAAGTCATTTGGTTTCCACCGGCTCTCTGCATTTCAGCAGAAGGAGTCAGGCTGGACGAAAGTCGGAAGGCCCATCTAAGTTCTTCTTTCTTACAATTAAAATTGATTCCCGGAGGATTTGGCGCTTGGGCTTCATTTAGTTTTTTTTCTTTGAAAAGCTATTAAAGTCAGAGAAAAATTAAAGGATACAGACACTGGGATGAACGCTGTCAAAGATGACTCCCTTCACAAAATGCCATCAAGTCACAGAGTAAAGAAGGAGCAGATAAAGCAATTACCTTCTAAAGGCTTGGCTGGTATAAAAGATTAACAGTGATTTCTGTCAAATAAATTCCTAACAATTTTGTATTTCTACTCTCTTAAAAGACTTTCCCATTTTTGCAGATGGTAATAAAATATTCATTTATTTAGTTTACTATCTATTAGAAAAACACTGGTTTTCAAAGAGAACTCAGCAGTGTGTAGCATCAGTTTATACAAAAATGCTTGGATAGAAAGCAAAGCAAAAAAAATCTCTTTCTTAATACTCAGATCTATTGAACTATTACAGAAAGGCACTCATTTCATTCCCCTAGATTTACTCACACCTAAGCAGACAACATTCTTGGATGAACTTTTCAAATTTTCTTCAACATTCCAAGTTTAAAAAAAAATCCCCTTTCAAGTTAAATTGAGATTGCACTTGAACACCATCCAAGAGCAGAGCTGAACTGAATTATGATAATTAGAAAGCTGTGCCTATTTAAAAAAAAAAAAAAAGCAGCACAGTTGATGCATTTTTTTTAAAAAGTTCATGCCAGAGAATATAAGTTCAATATGTTCTCACATAATTAACATTTCCCACCATTAGCGGCAGTTTTTCAGTTTACGTATCAGTAAGAACAACAGTGTTGTATATTCCCAGTCAAGGGTGTTTCAGTCACTTTACACATACATCTAAACCTGTGAGATGCCTAAAAGCAACCAGAATTTCCCACTAGAGATGACGGATGCTTAACTTACTCATCAATAAGCCAGCTTTCTCTTTTAAACCCATTTTCCAGGGTCCCATGCCTGCAAATTAAAACTACTAATGAAATCCTAGGACACAGCCTTCAAAACAAATGTGAATCAAAAAAAAAGCATTGCATTCGGGTAGTAAAGACAAGTTTTAAACAAGGAGTGGGGTGGGCATAGCGTGTACAACACACCCTTCCCTTGGCCACAAACACAGAAAAAAGATAGCTTTTTATGAGGACCTTCCCCCTACTCACCACCACCACCACCACCACCACCACCAGCACCACCACCACCACCACCACCACCACCACCATTGTCCAATCAAGAAGAGGAAACGAGTGAGTTTCACAGTTAGCCAAGACTCCTGGACTATTAGAAACTATTTTTTTGAGAATCCTCTCAACTATGCAAAAAGTCAGTGGACCAAAGGAGAATTTAAAAGCTAAGAGTAACCCACCCTTGTAAGAAACATCATCCTGAAAATGCACCCACCAGGACAACCCATTTTTACTTTGACTAAAATAAAATACATATTTCAAAGCTACCCTATTCTGTACCACTACAAAACTGGAATGTATTTGAAAAAACAGTCAAATTTCAACTCCAAATTCAAATATGAACCACGAAGCTCATAATGAGAATCTTACAGACTGAGGACACTCAAGAGTTCACAGTTTTGAAACGAAAAATAAAAACCCACAGAAAAACACTCCAACTATTTAAATCCAAATACACTAGCATTCCACAAACTATCCCAAGAAGAGGGAAGCCCCAGAACTTCCGATTTCAGAGGTACACATTAATTGCAATACAACAATGTCTAAATAAGGTGTCTGTCAAAAAGCTCAACCCTGAAATATGAAGTGCTTAGGATAGACTTGAATTACCTCATTTCATCACTTTTACGAATATGAAAGAATAAAATATATCACTGATGTGGTTTAAACACAACTCTAAATGCAACTTAAATATTAATACCACAAGGTAATCTATGCCTTATTATAAAATAAAAAGCACCATGTAGCTATAAAAGATTATGCCAGCCATCAATCAGTCCCCAAGCAGCCCAGCAGCAGCACAGCCTAGGTTTGTCAAAGGGCAATAAGCTTACAATATATTTTTCTGGCTGAGTTCAAAAGTTGGACATTAGCAGTTTGCAGTTCCAGTCACTGAACTCCAAAGGGGAAGCTGTAATGCTCACATTTAAAAACAGCAAGGTTGGCTTGGATTTTCTTGCAGTTCTACAGAGAAATCTGGATACTTGTTTTGGCCACATTCTTCAGTCTTTGGAGAAAACAGACCCTAAAGTTTTACCACTAAACAGATTCAGCCTCTAAACACAGCTTTCATATTTATTTATTTATTTTCCCTTTCACAATCTCTTTACTGGGTACAAGAAAAAGTGCCTAAAATGGAGCTTAAAAGTGTTATCCAACTACTGTATGTGAATATGATAATTTTTAAGTCCACCAGATCATACATACAGTTATTTGCACCAATCTTGAGTGATAAGACACCATAATTTTCATTTGCAGGCAGCATAATTATGCTCATAATTAACACATAACACATGGGATTAGAGAGAAAAGTAATTCTACAAATGACCAGGCTCTTGTATGACCACCATGTATGAGAGATCAATCCATTTCTGAAGCAACCAACCTTAACCAACCTTAAAATATTGTTAATGTTACAGTTCATTTCTTCAAAAGTCTATTTAACATTTGGGATCTACGTGCTTTAAACTGTTCCTATTACATACTTTTCTGCTGAATATGTAACAACAAATATGATCTAAACACCGATGATAAAAGCATATTCTTCCCAAATGTTCCCATTAAGAAATGCCCTCATAATTGGTGCTCTGTATTCTAAGAACCAACAAAACACAAAATTGTTTATAAATTGCTGAAGCTCAAGCAGGGGAAAAAAACTCGAACATTTTTTTCCTTATGACTTATTTGTTCTTTTTCTAAATAAAAGGGGACTCCAATCTCCCAAGTGAGTATACCAATATATAATTCCTGCTGTATCAAGTAAGTGGGGGGAGAGAGGAAATGGGAAAGGGAGGAGGAAGCCGACTCCCCCAAGGCTGCCCTCCCAAACCCGCCCTTATGTGTAATTAGTTTGCTGCTGGGGCCCGGGCACACATTGTACCACAAGGCAAGAAAAAGCCTCTCAGTGAGAAATTCCTATCAGTCTGGCTCAAACTAAATTGGGATGTCCTCCCCCTTTAAATTAAATTTCATTAAGTGTATGTCATGGTGAGTCCTGGTTTTTGTTTTGGGAAAAGAAATGAAAAAAAACCCTCCAACCTTCCAATAATCTCTCTCATGCATGTTCCCCGGAGTTCATTACTTTATAAAGGATCACACAGAGGAGGAATTTACACAAAGATTCTTTCCTATAATTTTCTTTACCCCTATTGTCAAGGTAAAGTGTCATACTGGTTTTGTTTCAAGCTTGTTTTTAAAAAAAAGTTCTAATATTCCCCTAAAACTGCAGCTCAAATAATATTTACCATTAAAGTAAAAATAAAATAGTCTACCTTGGCACTTTGATACCATCAGCAAGAACCCGTAATGGATATAGCTTATCAGTTCATTTTTTTATACCAACAATAAATAAAAGAATTGTTAACTGTTTAAAACCTGAAACCTGAGAGTTCAACACAGAGTTGCACATACAAAGAAACACTAAACAAAAATATCTGTGCCCATTTATGGAAACAGTGAGATTAGAAAAATAAGCCTTTCCCCAAAAATACTACAATTCAAAACCTCACCACTGACAAAGGTTCAACGAATCCATTTGTCTTTCCTGAGTCACTCTGTAATTAGTTCTACTATTTCCTTCTAAAAAGGAAAAGATTCGTAAAGAAGTTGGATTTAAGTCTAGTCCTTATAAGCACTCAGATATGCTTGGGCCCAAAGACCCTGCTGTTTACAGAAGGGGGGCACAAACCCAACAGTGAAAGGGTGAAGCACCGGGCATAGCCTGAAGACTGTTCCCCAGTCTGTGCCTCAGAGAAGCCCCTATCCCTAGGAGACCAGCAAGATTCACTGCAGCCTGCAGAAAAAGGAGACCACTCGCGGCTGTGACTATACAGTGGATCACATCTCCCCGAAGGGAGGGATGTGTCTACTCAGGTAACCACTGCAGGCACCCAGCGCACCCCAAGCCATCAGACCACCCGAACTTCCAAAAACAATCAAGGTGGAAAGCGGGGAGAAAGAAACCTGTGGTTGTTGTGAACTGATAATGTTCTGCTCCTTTGCAATACGTGTAGTGTTTTTAATATTTCTTTTTACTATTTTGAAATGTGGCAGGCTTAACAGACCTTTCTGTCCCAAGACCTGGGCTCCTTCCAAGGCACTGTTTTTAAACATGGCCTTTTTACATTCCCTGCTCCTGGAACATCATCTGTCTCTTAGTTTCCAGGGCTCACTGAGGTCAATTTTCATTTCTGCAAATCACAGGAAGCCACTTGCTTCTGAGAAGTTAACAAGCCTCCTGAGAAACGCTGGTGGCTGGTATTTCATTGTTTTATAAATATTTTTATATAGTGACACTATCCAACTTTAAATAAATCTTTTAAAAAAGGCAATTTAAAAGCAAAGAAAATTCTGATCTGGATTTCACTTATTTTCATGAGAAGAGAGGGGAGGTGTGAGCCCTCATTGTTTTCAACTCATTAAAAATATCGCTTTTTAAAAAAATACAAACGTTATTTTTTTAAAAAAGAAAAGTCACAGAAGTTGAACTTTATTTAAAGCGGGACTCTAGACTTTTGAAAACAAGTGTTGATGTTACGAACAAAGACTAGAAGTGTACCCAGATTTTCTCCCCTCCTGGGGATCATTTCTCTTCCAATAAACAAACAAATCCCCCAGTATTTCCTACCGAAAGGGAAGGGAAGTTTTCCAGGGAGAGTCTCCTCCTGGGTTTGGTGGTAACTGCGACTCAGTCTTTTTTGGACACAATGTTTCTGCTGACTCCTGAAAATTTTCCACTTGAATGTGCAATGAAGCGGCGGCGGCGGCGGCAGCACCAGTCCTGGAGAAGCGGCAAAGACGAACGTGCCCTTTTTCATCTTTGAGAAGGAGCGAACCCCCCGCCAGCGGCACAAGTCGGCGCAGACCCGGGCCGGCCTCGGGGGTCCCCGGCGCCGGGGAAAGGCGGCGAAAGCAGGGGGGTCCGGGCCGGCTCCTGGCTCCGAGGCGGCGGCGACTCTGCCCGCCCGCGCTCGCTCCGAACTTCTGGCTCCCCAGCGCACCCCGTGCAAGGCGCCCGAGGGTGTGTTCGTGTGTGCGCGTGCAGGCGGCAGGAGAGGGGGCGCGCGGGGGGCGCGGCGCGGCCGGCCCGGCGCCTCCAGGGCCGCCGGCGGGGGCCGCCTGTTGCCGCGCGGGCTCCCAGCGCGCGGCCCAACTTGGCGTCCTGGCAAGTCGCGCGGCGGCGCCCGGCCGCTCACCTCGGAGGGGGCGCGGGCCGGCGGGTGTGGGGGCCCGGCCGCGGCCCTCCGCGTGCCCGCCCGCCGTCGCACACAAAGCAGAGCCCGCAAAGAAAAGAGCGGCCCGCGAGGGACGCGCCGCCGGGCCCCGCCGCCCCGTGCGCCCCCCGCACCCCAGCATCCGCCCCGCGCGCCAACTTACCTCGGCCCAGGGAGCCGCCGCAGCGCCCGGCGAGTCCGAGGCAAACTTCGGCGCCGCTTCCCCCGCCCTCTGCTCGGTGCCCGGCTCCCTCCCCGGCTCCCGGTCCCCGGGCCCGGCCACCCCACCCCTGCCTAGCACCGCTCCTGCCCCGGGGCCGGCTGGGCGCGCTGGGCTGCTGCCCGCGCTCCGGGCAAAGGTGGAGGGGTGGGGGGGCGTCACTGCATGGCCTGTCCCTGGACGCGGCCGCCCCGGGCCCGGGCCCCGCCGCGCGGAATGGCCCGCAGGGTGGAAGCGAGTCTGCAAAGTGCTTGGTGGGCGCCCGCGGCGGGCGGCGGGGCCGCGGCGGCGGCAGCAGAGGCTCGGCTCGGCTCGGGCGGCGCGGCGCAGCGCGAGCGATGCTAAGAATGTTCGGAATGAGGACAGGAATGAAATGAACGCCAGGACCGAACTCGCTCCGGAGGGGTGGGGCCTCGGTGACGTCATGCGGCCTGCCGCCCGGGGCCGGAGGCGGGGCTTGCCGCCGCCGGTGACGTCATGGGGAATCGGGGCGGGCCGGCGCGGCCGCTTTGCCGTTGGAGCGCGGGCTCTCGGCAGCTGGGCGGAGTCTCGCGCCCACGGGGGAGCGTGGCTCGCGCGGGAACCGCCCTCCGTCTCCCGGCGCGGGCTCCGGGCTTTGTCCCGAGCCGGGGCGGGGCGGGGCGGACGGGAGTAGCGCGGCTTGCAAGTCCCTGCGCTCGCGCGAGGAACTCTGGAAGCCTGGGCTCCTTCCAGGGGGCAGGCGCCGAGGTCGGAGTTGCGCGCGGCTCGCCTGCTGTGCCTCAGTTTCCCTAGTCCGGGACGCGGAAACGCGGGTTGCTGCCTTGAGTGCTCCCGGACTCGCGGAAGTCTGCAAGTGTGGGGAAGAGAAGTTTCCTTGCTGGTGATTCAGATTGTTGCTCTCGAGCGCGGTGGACGCCGTCTGGTCTCCGGGCCAGATTCCCAGCCTGCCATTTCTTCTCCTCTTCCCTTTCACTTTTATAAAAGTTCACAGATCTCACTAAAGTCGAAATTTCCTTTTCCTGTTGGGAAAGGAAAACCTTTAGCCTAGCAAAGAAGGATAATTACAGAGTTCATAATAAACCTCCCCTGCTAGCACGGTCTTCTGCAATCACTTAAAAAACTAAGTTCAGTCATCTCTGCCGGTTGTACTTTTCAAAAGTAACTTCCTAAACTTTAAAACGCTGCATCCGGCGACTTTAAGTTAGCCCTTTATTGAGAAACTTCATTTCAATAATAAAGGAATAATTTTAACCCTGCCATTGGAGGTAGTGACACAAAAGTGACAGAGACCCAGTCAGTAAGTCAGAAAAGGGGTGAAGTCGACCCACTGGGGACAGAAAGCGTCTAAAGTTTCGGGTGATTGTTATAATTATTTATCAAGAAGCTGCAAAGCAATTCCTGTACAGTGGCCTCATTCCTTCTAGGCACTTGGTTCTCTTTTCCAGCTGAGGCCTCCGGATTAAATAACAACGTATTTTGTGCCCAAGGAATCCCTGTATCCCTATATATGGTTAACTGAGGAGACTGGACAGTGACTTACTGCAACGCATTTCTACAAAACATAACTTTTACTAATACATTGTTTTCCTTCTTTTTCTTTTTTTCTTTATTTTTATTTTTATTATTTATTTAATTTTATTTTTGGAGACAGGATCTTGCTCTGTCGCCCAGGCTGGAGTGCAATCTGGGCTCACTGAAGCCTCGACTCCCTGGAATCAAGCCATCCTCCCTTCTCAGCCTCCCAACTAGCTGGAACTACAGGCACGCACCACCACGCCTAGCTAATTTTTAAAATTTTTTTGTAGAGATGGAGTTTCACCATGCTGCCCAGGCTGGTCTCAGACTCCCGGGCTCAAGCTATCCTCCTGCCTCAGCTTCCTGAAGTGCTGGGATTACAAAAGTGAGCCACAGAACCCAGTCTTATTAATACATTTTTAATTGCAACTCTTGAAGTAATCGGAGTAAGAGGCAGTTGTAAAAAATAATAATAATAATAAATCATTTGTTCACTTTGCCCAGTTCTCCCCACTGGTAATGTCTTCCAAAACTCTAATACAGTATCACAATTGGGATATTGACATTGATACAATCCACCCATCTTATTCAGATTTCCCTGGTCTTACCTGTACATATTCGTACGTGCCTGTATTTAGGTCTATGCAATTTGCTGACTTGTGTAGGTACCACCACAGTCAAGTACAAGTGCATTTTATTTCTAATTCATAGGCAATGATAAGGTAATACAGTGAGGTTCACAATAATGAATCCAACCACCTTGGCACTGGTTTTTGGAAATGTGTTAGAAAACACATAATTAATTTGGCATTAAAACTGTACTAGGCATATCTCTCTCCAAATCTCATCTTCTAAAAGCACCAGATAAATTTTGATGGCAGTGCCAACCAGTTAGTAGGGTTTCTAAACCACTCTTTGTTGGCCCAGTATGCCTGAGCACCTTTCAGATTAGTTCCTGTCTTATAGCCACTTTGCAATACAATATCTCCCCGTTCCATACTGAATTAAGGAAAAATTCCTTGACCTAGGATCCAAAGTACTTTACGACATGATGTGACTTTTTGACCAGATTTTCTCCAACTTCTATGTGTGTATTTTTTGAGACTCACCTTAAAAACCTCTTCCTCCGGGAAGACTGCTAAACTGAATATTTCCTCTCTAGGACCCTTGAAGCTCCTTGCCCCAGATATGCTTCTTGTATTCTGTTGGTTACCAGCATATGTGTGTTACTGGTGATGCCTACCTATCTGAGCCCCTGGAAAGTGGTCTGGGTCTCATGCAGCTAAGTATGCCCTGCCCAGGACATACACACAAATGGGAAGTGACTCTCATTGTCATTGTCATCTCTCCACTCTTCCAAATGTTTTCACTCTTCTCAGCCACCTTGATCAATGCATAGGACCAGTGCATGGATTTAGGGCCCCAGCATCTAAGGGCAAGAACATTAACTGCAACCTGCTAAAATGACAACAGATACAATATACTGCAACCATGCTTAGCACTTGGCGTTTTGCATTGACCATCTCAATTAGTTCTCACAGCACCTGTGTAAACTAGTAATTAGTACCCCCGGTTTACACAAGGGAAAAACTGAGATGTTAGGGAGGTTATATGACTTGTCCATGGTCACATAGCCAGAAGAGAGTAGAGTCAGAACCCGAATTCATTCTGACTCATGTTTATAACCTGTATTCATAACCCCTGACCTCTACTGTCACCAAAGCTGAAATGAATATAAATCAAAGCAGTGGAATGCCAGGCACTGATCTAAGTACTTTCCGGGTATTACCTCATTTGATCCCCACAGCCACCCTATGAGGTAGGTACTGTTATTAGTCTCATTTTATAGATGAACGAGCCAAGGACTGGAGAGAGGAAATAACTAGATCAGGGTCACATATTTAATAAGTGCAAAGCAAAGATTCAAACTTGGGCAATCCAGCTCCAGATTTCATGCTCTTAGCCTCCCACTGAGCTGCCCACTACAGTGAAGGCGGAAGATCCACGTCCACAGGGGTGACCTACCTGGAGATGTAACAATCATGTCTATCACTAATGATACAAAAGGCTTTATTTCCCCCGACCAGTTCTTACCGAGAAAGAAACTGAAACAGTGGTCCACTTAGTGGTAACAAATCATGCTGAGACAAACTCCGAGTCAGCCTGAAGCTAGAAAGGAGAGCCAGAGCCAATGGGTTAGAGTTTACCCTGAAGTTGTACCTGGCTCCAGAAGATACTGCTTTGGAAGACAAGGAGAGATGTATTAATACAAGTCACCTCATTTCTAATTAGATTGAGCATCTTTTCCTGTAGAAGTATAAATTGGTACAATCACTCATTCTGTGACTTAGAAGTTCCACTCTTAATAATATACCAAAGAGAGACTCAGATGCATGTGCACCAGGACACATGTGCAAGAATATTCTTTGGACATTTTTGTAATAACCTCAAACAGGAAACAACTGCAATGTCCACTAGTGCTAGAAAGGATAAACGAATTGTTATATAATCGTACAATGGAATTCTATACAGTGATGAAAATGAATGAACAACAGCTACATGCAATGACATGGGTGAATCCTTAAAATATACTGAGTAAAAAGTATGAATAAAAGAACCCATATAGTATAATTGTTTTTATATAAAGATCAAAAACAAGGAAAATTTAACAGCATTGTTTAGAGATACATATTTAGAAAGAAGAAAGAAGTTCAATAGAAGTACAAGAAGAATGACCAACAAATCTGAGGTAGTTGTTATCACTAGAAGAAAGGTGTTGTGATGAAGAAGGAAGACACAGGAAGGGGGCTTCTGGACTGCCGGCAAAGTTTATTTTTGCCTGGTTGCATCATGAATGCTCACTGTAATGATTCATGAAGCTATGTATTTATTTTAAACACTCTTTTCTACTATTGTATTAATATTTCACAATTTTGGGGGGGAGACAGGGTCTCACTGTGTCAACCAAGATGAAGTGCAGTGGCGCCATCTTGGCTCACTGCAGCCTCCACCTCCCAGGCTCAAGTAAGCCTCCCACCTTACCCTCCTGATTAGCTGGGACTACAAGCATGCACCACCATGCCTGGCCAATTTCGTGTGTGTGTGTGTGTGTGTGTGTGTGTGTGTGTTCCCCTACGGGTTTTGAACTTCTAGGCTCGAATGATCCTTTCGTCTGAGCCTTCCATAGTACTGGGATTACAGACATCGGCCCCTGTGCCCAGCCACCATTTTTCTTCAAAGTGAAAAATACATGCTAAAGAGAACTATCAATAGTCACATACCTCCCATGCGCCAAGGACTTCACTTGGTTGTGAGTCCTACCCGTTCTCACATTTTCATAGTCCTTTCTGTACACATTATTCCTCTCTCTTCCAGATCTTCAGCTTCACTCTATACTGGATCCTTTTCATCAGCATTTAAACAAATCTCTTTCCCCTCTTAAATACAACAAAAAATAACCTCTGTTTTTCTAGCCTCATGCCCAGCTACTGTCCTCTCTCTTCCCTTTCATAGCAAAAACTTCTGAGAGGAATTGTCTAGCCTCATTGCCTCCATTTATTTACCTCCTACTTATTTCTCAGCCCTCTCCAATTGAGCTTCTGCACCCATCAGGAATTGCATTCAAACAGCGGTCGTTCTAGTCTTTCATGAGTCTAGCTAGTTAGGTAGGCCTTTCATCTACCATCTTACTTGGATTATTTGACATTATTAACCACCACCTCCCTGAGACAATCTGTTCATTTAATTCCTACTTCTCTGGCTGCTCTCTCTCATTTTGCTTAGCTGACCTGGTCTCTAGCAAGCCATGAATTTTGTGGTCCTGGATCTTAGGCTTTCTTCTAGTTTCACTTTATATCCTGTCTCCAGCTGAGCTCATTCATTCCATTGGTTTCGATTATTATTTTTTCGCTGTTGTCTTCCAAACATGCATATGTGATCCATCTCTCTCTCTAGAACTCCGGATGTATATATCTGATCACTTACATGATACCACCATCTGGGTATCTCAAAAGTATCTTAAGCAACCTATCCAAAACCATGATCTTCCACTATAAACTTGTTCCTCATCCAGTGTTTCCGTCTCTGGGAAATCAGCAGAAACCTAGAATGTAAGGCTTGATACCTCCCTACCTGATGAATACCCTTCAAGAGTGTTCTGTCATGTTTAGAAAAAAAGTCCTTTCTAAGGCCCGTAATGATCTAACTCTCCCCTACCTCTGACACCTTTTCAAGCATCTTGCACCTCTCCCTCCCAACCCTGTGTTCTTCCCAAACTAGATAACTCCTAATTTCTCGAATTTATCAATTGCCCACGGGGCCGTTGTTTGTGTTGATATAGCTCCTTAGAATACTTCTCCCTCTTCTTGAGCTAATTAATTCCTCTCCTCCTGTTATAAGTTCAAAGGTTATTTCATCAAGAAAGTCTTTACTGATCCCTCAGACTTTATCTCCTGGTTTTCTATTGTGTTGTCTAATGCTGGGTAACAAATCTCTTCAAAACTTAATGTCTTAAAACAGTAATAATCATGTATTATTTCTCACAGTTTCTGCATTTGGGAATGGCATGGCTAAGTGGTTCTGGCTTGTGGTCTCTCCTGAGATTGCAGAGGTCAGCCAGGAATGCATTATCTGAAGGTCTGATTGAGACTGGAGTTTCCACTTAAAGACTGCTCACTCATGTGGCTGGCACGTTGGTGTTGGCTGTTGTTGAGAAGCCTCAGTTCTTCTCTACATAAGACTCTCCTTATTTCCTAGGCTTCCTCATAACATGTTGACTTGATCTCAAAGTTAAGCATTGAGAGAGAGAGAGAGAGAGCAAGTGAGTGCACAGAGGACAGCTGTACCCTTCTGTATGAATTAGCCTCAGAAGCCACATGGCACCACTTCTGCCACATTCTATTTTTCAAAAGTGAGTCACTAAGACTGGCTCATATCTAATCAGAGAGGAATTACATTCTACCTAATTCTAAAAAGAGGGAGAGGAACAGCATCAAAAAATATGCAGGTATACTTTAAAAATCACCTCACCTTTACTCTCCTTTCCTGACCTTATCACAGTCTGTAATTTTACATAGCATATCATTGTATTATAAAGATATAGTATATACTCATATATTATTTGATGAATGTTTATCTTCCTGCTATGGTTTGAATGTGATTTGTCCCCGCCAAAACTCATGCTGAAATTTAATTGCAAAGGTAACAATGTTGGGAGGTGAAACCTTTAAGAGGTGGGGCTTAATGGGAGGTGTTTAGGTAATGGGGACAGATCTCTCATAAATGGCTTGCTGCTGTTCTCGCAATAATGAGTTCTTGCTCTCATTAGACTTGATCCATTCCTGCAAGAGCAACTTGTTTATAAAGTGAGGACATCTTGCATGTTGGGCCCCTTCAAATTTGACTCACCCTTTGAATTGCTACTATTATGACAGCAGGAAAGCCTTCACCAGAATCCGGCACCATGCTCTTGAACTTCCCAGCCCACAGAACTGTGGACCAAATGAACCTCTTTCCTTTATAAATTACCCAGCCACAGGTATTCTGTTATAGCAACACAAAATGAACGAAGAAACTTCCCATACTAGAACATATGCTTTTTTGGAACAAGACTCCTATCTGCTTTGCCCACAATTTTATCCCCAATATTTAACATATTACCTGGTATTAATACATTCATGTGTAATAAATATAAATAAGTTATTAATTATGTGTAACACCCAGAACAGTCGTTTTAGGTAGGTATTCTTCTTTCCATTTTACACATGTCAAATGCAAAGCCAAAATGGTTAGATAACTTGTTTCTGGGCCAAAATTTGAATCCAAGTCTCTCTGATTCTAAGCCAGGATAATTTCAATGACTCCAGACTTCCTCTCTAAGACCACAAAAGAAGAACTGGAGCTGCTTTGGCCTTGGTGAAATGGTCTCCTGTGTTTCCATATTTCCTCACCAAACATCCTTGGGAGCTAATTCTGCTTTGCAGATGTGTGGATTTAAGGACAGGACTGTCCTTAAGATGAGAGAATACTCAGAATCTAGTTATGAAAAAAAAAAAATTCTCCAAAACCGTCTCCTCATGAACAAACTCACAAAGATGGCAAAGAGAAGAGAGTGTGGAGTTTCTGAAACTACAAACTTACTCTTCTAAGAGTTCACCAGAGTAGTCACTAGGAAAGCTAGTGCCTCTCCACAGCAAAATTTTCTGTGTGGCCTCATGCATCCTTTACTCCTGTAGAAGTTCTTATCTCCTTTCTCACTAAGGAGAAAGAGACCATTCAAGAGCTGTTCTACTATTGAATGTGGCCATTAGTCTCTTGTGGATATTTAAATTTAAAATAATTAAAATTAAATAAAACTTAAAAATTCATGTCCTCAGTTACACTAGCCGCACTTAAAGTGCTCAAAAGCCACATGTAGCTAGTAGCTACCATATTGGCAACTGTAAATACAGAACATTTCTATCATCACAGAAAATTCTACTGGATGGTGCTGCCAAAGAACTGAGGTAATCCTAGCCCCTGAAAATTTCAGTGTCATGAAGGAAGGCAAAACAAAGAACTGGAGAGTCACTGTCTTCTCTATGAATGTAAGGGACTTATCCACCCCCCACACACAAAAAAGAAAACCCAGCTCACTTGTTAAAAATGGTCCCTTAGGGGTTCTGGATATGAATTCACTTCTGCAACTATGTGCTGTCTCATCAAGATTTCTGCCTCTTTTCCATCTGTCCTCTGAGCAATCAATCACACTTTATTTATTTATGAGACAGAGTCTCACTCTGTTGCCCAGGCTGGAATGCAATGGCGTGATCTCGGCTCACTATAATCTCTTGAACCGCCTCATGGGTTGAAGTGATTCTCCTGCCTTAGCCTCCCAAGTAGCTAGGACTACAGGCACGTGCCACCATTCCTGGCTAATTTTTGTACTTTTAGTAGGGAGGGTTTCACCATGTTGGCCAGGCTGGTCTCTAACTCCTGACCTCAAGTGATCCTCTAGCCTCAGCCTCCGAAAGTGCTGGGATTACAGATGTGAGCCACCACGCCCAGCCAATCAATCTCACTTTAAATAATCACCATCATTCTCTAAACCAGACTATTCATCACCTCCTGTCCTGAACTCACTGAGCCGTGCCTAGCCCAGAACCAGGACAACACATCATCTACCCTCCTCCCTGCTTCTGACCAGTCCATCCCTACCCTTAGGCCAGGCTCCATTTCTCTTGTCTCAGAGTATGTGATTTCCCTCCTTCTCAAAGGAATTATCCTCCCAACGTCTCCATCAACATATGTGTTCTGGATTCTATGCCCTCTTCACTTCATTGGAAAATGCTTCACTATTCTCTCTCTCCCTGTCTATCATCTTCCATCTTTCTCTCTCCATTAGGACTGTCTCTTCCTTCAAGTATGCTTAACTTTGTTGCACAACATAACTCCCCAATATTGTTTGTAACTTTAATTGACCTTTTAGGGCCACCATCCCATTTCTTCTTCTTTTCCCTTCAATTGGCTCTGGGGAGTTTTCTATAAAAAGACTCTAAATCCTCACTTCCCACCTAGAACCTGGCTCTCATCAGACTAAGTTTCATCCCATTTAATAAAATGTGTTCTGGATGTACACTCAGGGTTCTTCACAACATGTCCTGGGTCTGACGTCGTCGTTGTCGTCATCGTCGTCGTCTTCTTCTTCTCCTCCTCCTCCTCCTTCTCCTTCTCCTCCTTTTCTTCTCCTCCTCCTCCTTCTTCTTTCTTCTTCTTCTTTCTTCCTCTTCCTCTTCTTTTTTTTTTTCTGAGACGGAGTCTCACTCTGTCACCCAGCCCTCTTCCTCTTCTTATTCCTCTTCTTCTTCTTCTTATTCTCCTCCTCCTTCTTCTCTTTCTCCTTCTCCTTATTTCTTCCCCTTCTTTCTTCTTCTTCTTCTTTTTTTTTTTTTTTGGATACAGGATCTTTCTCTGTTGCCCAGAGTGGTGTGCATTCACATGATCGTTGCTCACTACAACTTCAATCTCCTGGGCTCAAGCAATCCTCCTACCTCAGCCTGAGTAGCTAGGACTACAGGCATGCACCTCCACACCTTATTATTATTATTATTATTTTTTATAGAGACTGGGTCTCACTATGTTGTCCAGGCTGGTCTCAAACTCCTGGTCTCAAGTAATTCTCCTGTGTCACCCTCCCAAAGCACTGAGATTACAAATGTGAGCCATCATGCCCAACCTGGTGAAACTTCTTATCCATGTTTCCCTTTATCACCTTCTACCTACCTCATCTCTTCACTTTCTACCACACAAATCTGAAGCATTCCGGTCCTGGCATCTTTATTTTATTTTATTTTATTTTTTATTTTATTTTATTTTATTTTATTATTTTTTTTGAGATGGAGTCTCGCTCTGTCGCCCAGGCTGGAGTGCAGTGGCCAGATCTCAGCTCACTGCAAGCTCCGCCGGGCGAGGTGGCGGGCGCCTGTAGTCCCAGCTACTCGGGAGGCTGAGGCAGGAGAATGGCGTAAACCCGGGAGGCGGAGCTTGCAGTGAGCTGAGATCTGGCCACTGCACTCCAGCCTGGGCGACAGAGCGAGACTCCGTCTCTAAAAAAAATAAATAAATAAAAAATAAAAATAAAATAAAATAAAATAATTTATTTTGCCAGAAATCCTTGCTCCATGTACATTCCATCCATCATTGCAGAATGAGCTCAAGTCCCTACTTCTCAATGAAGTCTTTCTGATGATAAAGCCCATCATGCTCTCTGCTTCCCATGGCTACCACCACTGAGTACAGACTGCCTGCGCTACTGTGTGTTGCTAAATGTATATTTATATTCTGTCCCAAGTTGAATTTCAGAGTGCTTCCTGCAAGAAATTAGTATTCACATCTCTGCACTCCCAAGAGATTTGAGATGCAGAATTTTGTGCAGAGTGGGTATTCAAATATTGAATGATTGAATATCCCAACATCTGACATGAAGTTTGACATATCCCAACATCACTTCCATATCCCAACATCACTGACATATCCCAACATCACTTCCAAAGGGGCCAGTGGTAAACTATGTAGCACTATTTTAAATAAACCTCTTAAATAAATGCTATAAAATAGAGACTGCCACCACCATTAGCTATGTAAGTGCCATATGGATGAAGGTGGTGCATTAAAAACAGTACACCTCTAGCTGGGCACGGTGGTTCACACCTGTAATCCCAGCCCTTTGGGAGGCTGATAGGGGTGGTTCACCTGAGGTGAGGAATTCAAGACCAGGCTGGCCAAACACAGTGAAACACCATCTCTACTAAAAATACAAAAAGTAGCCAGATGTGGTGGCACATGCCTGTAATCCCAGCTACTTAGGAGGTTGAGGCAGGAGAATTGTTTGAACCCAGAAGGCGGAGGTTGCAATGAGCTGAGATTGGCCCATTGCACTGCAGCCTGGACAACAGAGCAAGGCTCCATCTCGGGATTTAAAAAAAAAAAAAAAAAGTACACTTCTTTGGAAGATCCTGAGAAGACCAGTGTGAATGGGTGCTGGGAACTGCAAAGAGCTGCACAGGTGGCAAGCATCATTGCTGTTATTTATACATTTTGATGGGTGAGGGGGATAAAAATCTGTGCTTTTTTTTTTTTTTTTTTCCTGCTTTAGGAGGAAGAGTAGGGCAGGGAGCAAGAGTAAAGGCTTTGGAGCTCAGCAAGACGGGGTTGAATCTCAGCCTCATTGTTTACTTGATGTGTAAAAGCAGGTAAGTAATTTATTTTTATATTGTAGAAAAATATTGCTGGTCTGTTTATGGGCATTTAAAATAAAAATATGACTAATAGTCTGTTTATATATATTTTAAGTATGTGTCAATATACAGTGTATGTATGTGTGTGTGTGTATATGTATGTGTGTGTGTGTGTATATATACATATGCACAGAAAAAGGACCAGAAAGCTATATGCCAACATATTGACAGGTAATTAGATAATAGGTGATTTTTAATGTTTTCTTTGTCCTTTTCTGTGTTTCTCAAGTTTAAAGCATCATGAGCCAAGTGTGGTGGCACATGCCTGTAATCCCAACATTTTGGGAAGCCAAGGCAGGTGGATCACTTGAGGTCAGGAGTGGCAACATGGTGAAAACACATCTCTACTGAAAATACAAAAAATTATCTGGGCATGGTGGCATGTGCCTGTGGTTCCAGCCACTTGAGAGGCTGAGGTGGGAGAATCACCTGAGCCCAGGAAGTCAAGGCTGCAGTGAGCCATTGTCACACGGCTGCACTCCAGCCTGGGTGACAGAGGAGACCTTGTCTAAAATAAATAAAGAAAGAAATATAAAGCATTGTGACTTTTTTTTTTTTGAGACAGAGTCTTCCTCTGTCGCCCAGGCTGGAGTGCGGTGGCCGGATCTCAGCTCACTGCAAGCTCCGCCTCCCGGGTTTACGCCATTCTCCTGCCTCAGCCTCCCGAGTAGCTGGGACTACAGGCGCCCGCCACCTCGCCCGGCTAGTTTTTTTTGTATTTTTTTTAGTAGAGACGGGGTTTCACCATATTAGCCAGGATGGTCTCAATCTCCTGACCTCGTGATCCGCCCGTCTCAGCTTCCCAAAATGCTGGGATTACAGGCTTGAGCCACCGCGCCCGGCCAGCATTGTGACTTTTATAGGGAAGATCAGCTAAGAAACGATCTGCATTAAATAACTGCACTATAAAACCCCTGAGTATCTATGCTTTAAACACGTTTTTTGTTTGTTTGTTTGCTTGGTTGTTTAGTTTGGTTTGGTTTGGGTTTTTTTGAGACCGAGTCTCGCTCTGTCACCCAGGCTGGAGTGCAGTGGCGCTATCTCGGCTCACTGCAAACTCCACCTTCCAGGCTCAAGTGATTCTCCCTCGTCAGCCTCTCCAGTAGTTGGGACTGTAGGCACGTGCCACCATGCCCAGCTAATTTTTTTTGGTATTTTGGTAGAGATGGGGTTTCACCATGTTGCCCAGGCTGCTCTCAAACTCCTGAGCTCAGGCAATCCACCCACCTAAGCCTTCCAAAGTGGTGGGATTATAGACGTGAGCCACCGTGCCCAGCCTGTTTTAAGCAAAATCAAAAGCAGAATTCTGGGGGAAGCCAGGCATTATATCATGACACTCAGACAGCTCTGTGGAGAAGCCCACCTGGAGATAAACCAGAGCCTCCCATCCTCCCTCAGCATTGACTTGCAAGCCATGTGACAGCTACCTTGGAAGTGGATCCAGCAACCTCAAGAGAGGTTGCACCCCACCCTCCAGCTCATGTACTCCCAGATTCCTGACCCATAGAAACTGTGAAAGAGAATAAATATTGGTTTAATCCATGAAGTTTTGAGGTCATTTTACTTGGCAATTGCTAACAAATACAGGCTTGTCTTCTTCCCACTGACTGCATTCAAGTTCCTCATGTTTGCCAGGCATGTTGCTGTAATGATACTGTGTTCTTCTGATCACCTTCTATCATGTCCTGCATGATTTCAACTTGTCACAGTATTGGTGATGTTAAATTTGATCACTTGATTAAAGTGATATGTGTCATGCTGTGGAGTTGGAAAGTTACTCTATTTCTATGTATGTAATTAATAAGCAATTCATGACGAAATACATTGACACTGTATAACTGTTCTGTGTCTTATCAAATTTTCACTATATTCACTTTTTTTGAGACAGGGCTTCACTCTGTCACCCAGGCTGGAGTGAAGTGGTGTGATCACATCTCCCTGTAACCTTGTACTCCTGGGTTCAAGCAATCCTCCTGCCTCAGCCTCCCAAGTAGCTAAGACCACAGGTATGCAACACTATGCCCAGGTAATTTTTAAATTTTTTATAGAGGCAGGGTTTCACTATATTGGCCTGGCTGGTCTTGAACTCCTGTACTCAAGTGATCCTCCTGCCTCAGCCTTCCAAAGTGCTGGAAATAAAGGCACGAGCCACCTTGCCCGACCTATTCTTTGTTTTATATCTGTATAAATGTTTGGACTCATATTTTATTCAATGGGTTATAATCCATCAGTATCATTATTTATTTTTATAATCAGATCATGCCATATTTGGCCACTTTTTTCTCTATACATCCATATATATCAACAGCCTTAAATTTATATTGGTACCTCCAATTCGGCCAAACCTTGGATTCATTCTAGTTGTCTCTAATTCTCTTCTCCAACAGTGAACAAACTGGCTCCCATTGTTCTTTTTTTTCTCATAAGTTATCGGGGTACAGGTGGTATTTCGTTACATGAGTGAGCTCTTTAGTGTTGATTTGTGAGATTTTGGTGCACCCATCACCTGAACAGTATACACTGCACCCTATTTGCAGTCTTTTATCCCAGCACCCTTCACCCCAATTCCCCAAAGTCCATTGTATTATTCTTATGCCTTCGTGTCCTCATAGCTTAGCTCCCACATATCAGTGAGAACACATGATGTTTGATTTTCCATTCCTGAGTTACTTTACTTAGAATAATAGTCTCCAATCTCATCCAGGTCACTGCAAATGCCATTAATTAATTCCTTTTTATGGCTGAGTAGTATTCCATCATATAAATATACCACAGTTTCTTTATCCACTCGTTGATTGATGGGTATTTGGGTTGATTCCATGATTTTGCCATTAGCAAGATTAACCAAGAAAAGAGAGAAAATCCAAATAATCTCATTGAGAAACAAAACAGAGCCGGGCGCAGTGGCTCAAGCCTGTAATCCCAGCACTTTGGGAGGCTGAGACGGGTGGATCACGAGGTCAGGAGATCAAGACCATCCTGGCTAACACGGTGAAACCCCGTCTCTAATAAAAAATACAAAAAAATGGCCAGGCGAGGTGGCGGGCGCCTGTAGTCCCAGCTACTTGGGAGTGCAGTGAGCTGAGATCCGGCCACTGCACTCCAGACTGGGCGACAGAGCGAGACCCCGTCTCAAAAAAAAAAAAAAAAAAGAAACAAAACAGGAGATATTACAACTGACACTACTGAAATACAAAAGATCATTCAAGGTTACTATGAACACCTTTATTAACATAAGCTAGAAAACCTAGAAGAAATGGATAAATTCCTGGAAAAATACAACCCTCCTAGCTTAAATCAGGAAGAATTAGATACTCCGAATGGACCTATTAATAACAAGCAGAGAGATTGAAATGGTAATTTAAAAATTACCAACAAAAAAAGTCCAGGACCAAATGGATTCACAGCAGAATTCTACTAGACATTCAAAGAATTGGTACCAATCATTTTGACACTCTTCCACAAGATAGAAAAAGAAGGAACTCTCCCTAATTCATTCTATGAAGCCAGCATCACCCTAATACCAAAACCAGGAAAGAACATAACCAAAAAAGAAAACTACAGACCAATATCCTTGATGAACACAGATGCTAAAATCCTTAACAAAATGCTAGCAAACCAAATCCAACAACATATGAAAAAGATAATCCACCATGATCAAGTGGGTTTCATACCAGGGATGAAGGGATGGTTTAACATATGCAAGTCAATAATGTGATACACCACATAAACAGAATTAAAAGCAAAATCATATGATAATCTCAATAGATGCAGAAAAAGCATTCGACAAAATCCAGCATTCCTTTATGATTAAAACTTCCATTATTCTTTTTTTGTTTGTTTTGTTTTGAGACAGAGTCTAGCTTTGCTGCCCAGGCTGGAGTGCAGTGGCGCGATCTCAGCTCACAGCAACCTCTGCCTCCTGGGCTCAAGCCATCTTCCCACCTCAGCCTCCCAAGTAACTATGCTACCACAACTGGTTAATTTTTGTATTTTTTTGTACAGATGAGGTTTCACCATGATGCCCAGGCTGGTCTTGAACTCCTGAGCTCAATGATCTGCCCACCTTAGCCTCTCAAAATGCTAGGACTACAGGCATGAGCCACTGTGCCAGCCTCCTTATTCTTAATGTGTATTTTATAAATTTCTTTATCACAAGCAATTTCTCTTCACCACACCCTGCCCTGTTTCCCCTACAAGGATGCCATCATTACCCCTCTTCAGTTCTGATATCCACACTGGGGACATCCTTTTCCAGCAATATGGGAGGATACATATGGCAATGACCCTTTGTATCAGTTTCCATTGATGTGTGACCAACCACCCCAAAACTTAGTGGCTTAAAACAATAATGATTTATTATTTCTCACAATTCTGTGAGTTGGCTGGGAGGTTCTGCTTCTCTCACTTGAGTTCCTTCAGGGAGCTACATTCAGTTAATAGATTACAGGGAGAATGGCCATTTTCGGATGTCCTCACTCCCATGTCTGGGCTCTCAGCTGGGATGGCTGGGATGGCTCAGCCTTGCTCCTCTAGACTGTGGTCTTTCATCTAGGACTTGTTCATATGATGTTGGAAGTTTTCAAGAAAAGCAAAAACAAAGTGGAAAGGCTTCTTAAGTCATACAGTGTCTCTTATACCACATTCTACTGGTCAAAATAAGCCAAAGGTCAGCCCTGATTCAAGGGGTGGAGAAAATTGTCCACACCTCCGGATGATAAGAGCTGTAACATCCAAGTCACATTACAAAGGAGCACTGACATAGGGAAACATAATTCACTGGGGACTATTAGTGTAATAATTTACCATATTTCCCAGCTGAGCAATAAAAATGCAACTTTAAATATATTTTTTAAAAACACATATCATTTTAATTATTTCTCTGAACTAGAATAACTATAAGCAATCTACAGAGCCATAAATGATGTGAAAGCATGAACCCTGAGAGATGAGCAGCTCCTAGAAAACCCTGCCAAATACTAGAGAACTGGGGCTCCTGCCTTCATAGCCATGTGATGCACGGAGAATAGAAAGCAAAGCTGAAGGCCGCTAAAAGCAAGAAATCAAACCTGAGACCCTTATGTAAAGCTGGGACCCCACTCTAAGGGCAAGGTGAATGAGAAAAACAAACTCTTGTGGAAAAAAGGAGACAACATTAGCTGGGTGTAGTGGCATGTGCCTGTAATCCCACCTACTCAGAGGCTGAGGCAGGAGAATCGTTTCAACCTGGGAGGCAGAGGTTGCGGTGAGCTGAGATCATGCCACTGCACTCCAGCCTGGGTGACAAAGTGGGACCCTGTCTCAACAAAAAGGAGACAAAAAAAGAAACAAAAACTTGTATACATGTCTTGACCTTGGTGTTGGGTGTCAGGGAAAATAATCATCTGAAAATTTGTAACCACAAATCATCAAATGATTTTACAATGGTTGCACAAAAAAAAAGAAAAAAAAAAAAGAAAGCTGATGATACTGTTGAAAGTGGTTGCTTGTTAGGCTGCTAGTTGACTGAGAGACATAAATATAAATCCTCTCTGGAATAATGCATATTCAATCCAGGCCTGAAAGAACTCCCACAGATCAAGTTCCAACAAAAATGAGTAACTCACTATAAAACAAAATCACAAAACATACTAAGAAGCAAGGCATCATTCACAGGAAGCAGCAGAAAAAACAGAAGACAGAAATAGGAACTTTACAGCTATAGATACTGGAATATAAGACATGGACACTGAAGTAATTAAATTTAATATGTGCTATGGACCGAAATGCATCTCTCCAAAACTTATATATCGAAGCCCCCATCCTTAACATGACTGTTTTTGGAGTGAGGAAGTAATTGAGGTTAAATGAGGTTATAAGGATAGAGCCCTGGTCTGAAAGGATCAGTGTCCTTCTAAGAAGAGACACTAGAGATCTCACTCTGTCCTTCTGCCAAATGAAGACAGAGTGAGAAGGTTTCTCCTGCAAGCCAAGAAGAGAGGCCTCATCACAAACCCAGCAATGCTGGCACCCTGATCTTAGAATTCCAGCCTTCGGGCTCTGGGAAAATATATGTATGTTGTTTTGAGCCACCCAGTCTATGGTGTTTGTTACGGCAGTCTGAACTGACTAATACAATATAATTAAATAAATATAAGACTAGCTTAAAGTATGAGCATGGAATAACCAGGCAGAATTGAGAAAAGTTCACATAGAAATTCTTAAAAATAAAAATTTAATTATTGAAAATACAAAACCCATTTGAAGAAAGTCAGGTTATACCACTGAAGATATAATTAGTGAAGTGGATGATAGATTGAATTTTTGAAGGAATGATGAACAAATATATTTGTAAATATGTCACAAACTCTAAACAAACATGGTATAAAATGTAAAAAATAATGTCCAGTTTGTGGAGGAATCCTGGCCTAGAATTAAAATACTAGACGACAACATTACACCAGGTAGGGGATGAGTCCATGGAGCCTAGGGTCCTTTATTGCTGGTCTCCCAACAGCCAATTCACCCCTTCTGGTATCCACTCCAATTAAATCATGCTGTTATTTTGCACTAATGTGATCAGATCCATTCTAACCTTCTCCCTTTATCTTCTGTATTCCAAACCCCCAACCCAGCACCCCCAGCATCATACTTTCCTCCGTAACCTAGTTGCTACTGGTGGATGTCTGTGAATGACTAACAAGGCCTATTTGGTCAGTTTTTTCTTTAAGTATTAAAAAGCTTAAACAGGCTCCTGCAAGGATCAGGTTCTTAAAATCATCCTCATTCCACACAGTTATTTTTAATTTTAGAATGCTATTTTCCTTTTTGATTATAAAATAAAATGTGTTCATTATATTAAAATTTAGAAAAGTAAGAGTATAAGGAAGAAAATTATTAGCACCCATTGTGCTATATCATAAAACTAACCACCTAATATTTTTTAAAATGTTAAACTGTCTACAAAATACAACTAGATTAATAAAACAGTTGTATTTCCACTATAAAATACAACAACTAGATTAACAAAACAGTTGTGTTTCCACTACTCAGAACTGAAAATTGCTAACTTTTTGTCATAGTTATTTCTGGACTGTTGCTTACATTTTCAGAGCTTAAGATATCTTTCTGTTTGTATGAAAAATAATCATTATCACAAAATGTATTATAAAATATTTCAAATTCATCATATTAATTACTGCTGCCACTTACAAATGATGATTCTCTCTGTCCCATAAAATATTATTATCATATAATAATGTAATGGTAAATGAAAAGAGTTGTACATATTTTAAAAATGCACTTGAGAGCTTTATTCTTATTTTATTATTTTTAAAATAAAATACTTGCGAGAATTTGTGATTATGTAAAAAAGCTTAAAGTTCAGAGCTGACGAGAGACCACTGTTTCCTAGATCTAGATCTAAGGGTGATACTATTTTCTTGTTTATCTTCTAAATGAAGGAAACAAAAGATTACTGACCAATTCAGAACTCTCTTTGACCCCTTCTTACAATTTTATCCTCCCTTCTACTTCCTCAAAAGCCACCACAATCATGAATTTCAAATGTATAGTTGCAGTTATTTTTATACTTTTATTATATATATGATCTATTAATATATAATGGTCATATATATATATGATCTATTTCACTATTGATGTACATTAGTGTGCCTTCCAATTTGGGAATATAATGAATAAACCTGTTTTGAATATTCTTGGCCAGATTTTTGATAAATATAAGCAATCATTTCTGTTTGGTATATTCTCAGGTATTCAAGGTCATAAAGCATAAATTTGTTCAGGTTTTATAGATACTTTCAAACAGTTTTTATAGTAATTATACAAATGAAATTTCCTCTATAATAATATATCAGCATTCCAATGAGCATTCCAGTTGCTCCACATTAGCATCAACACTTGATATTGTCAGTCCTTTCAGAGAGCAGTATAGGTGCAGTCCTATCTGATTGTGGTTTTACTTTGCATTTGCCAGATTTTCTATAATACTGTGCAAATTTTCATTCAGTTATTGGTGATCCTTTTTTGTGATGTGTTTGTTTACATCTTTAGCCCATTTTTGTGAAGGTCATCTAACTTTTCTTTAGTGTTTTGCCAAAACATTTTATGTTCTGTATAGGGTTCCACTGATGGATATGTACACCAAAAATATATTTTCCATGCCCGTGGCTTACATTTTCACTCTCTTAATTGAACATATTTCATGTTAATGAATTCCAGTTTATTAAATTTTCCTTGTGAGTGATTATAGTTAACATTATGTTTTTCATTTCAGTTTCTACTTGTTCATTTCTAGTATATAGAAATAAAAATGATTTTTGTGTATTGATTTTCTGTCCTGGGGCTTTGCTGAAATCATTGATTAATTTTAGGAGACTAGTTTTGTTGTTGTTGTTGTTGGTTTTTTTTGTTTTTTTTTTTTGAGATGGAGTTTCACTCTTTTTGCCCAGGTGCCCAGGCTCAAGTGCAATGGTGTGATCTCAGCTCACCACAACCTCCACCTCCCAGATTCAAGTGATTCTCCTGCCTCAGCCTCCCTCCCAAGTAACTGGGATTACAGGCATGTGCCACCACGCCTGGCTAATTTTGTATTTTTAGTAGAGACGGGATTTCTCCATGTTAGTCAGGCTGGTCTCGAACTCCCAACCTCAGGTGATCTGCCCGCCTTGGCCTCCCAAAGTACTGGAATTACAGGCATGAGCCACTGCGCCCTGTCTGTCTGTTTGTTTTTTAAAGATTTCATAGCCTGGGCAACAGGGTGAAACCCCATCTCTACAAAAAAATAGTAAGTACAAAAATTAGCCACATGCAATGGTGTGCGCCTGTAAGCCTAGCTACTTAGGGGGCTAAGGTAGAAGGATTGCTTGAGCCCAGGAGATCAAGGCTACAGTGAGCCATGTTTGTACTATTGCACTCCATCCTGGGTAACAAATTGAGACCTTGTCTCAAAATAAAAAATGAAAAAGATTCCTTGAGATTATTATTATTATTATTATTATTATTTGAGATGGAGTCTTGCTCTGTTGCCCACGCTGGAGTGCAGTGGTGTAATCTCGGCTCATTGCAAGCTCTGCCTCCCAGGTTCATGCCATTCTCCTGCCTCAGCCTCCCAAGTAGCTGGGACTACAGGCGCCCACCACCATGCCTGGCTAATTTTTTTGTATTTTTAGTAGAGATGGGGTTTCACCGTGTTAAGCAGGATGGTCTTGATCTCCTGACCTTGTGATCTGCCCGCCTCAGCCTCCCAAAGTGCTGGGATTACAGGCCTGAGCCACCGCGCCTGGCCGAGATTATTTAATGTAGATAGTTATGTCATTTGTAAATAGGGACAGTTATTATTTTTTTTTCTCAATTTATATGCCTTTTATTTCATTTTCTTATTTTATCATGCTGGCTAGGCCTTCCAGTGCTATGTCAAACCAAAGTGATGACAGCTAATATACTTGTCTTGTTCTGGAATTTAGAGGGAACACATTCAGTCTTTAATCATTAAGTGGGATATTAGCTTTATGGTGTTTTTGCAGATGCTCTTCATCAAGGTAAGCAAGGGCCCCCTTTTTCCAGTTTTCTGAGTGTTTTTATCACAAACAGAAAATAAATTTTGTCAAGCACATTTTTTTTTTGTATCAGTTGATATGGTCATATAGCTTTTCTTCTTTGGCCTATTAATATGGTGGATCACATTGATTTTTGAATACTGACTCTTTATTTGTGTCTTCCTAAATTTCTCTTAGAAATATTTGGTAGTTTTCAATTTAAAGATCTTAAACATTTTTCATTAGATTTATTCTCATGTATTTAATACTTTTTGTTTGTAAATGAAATTATTTCCTTAATTTTATTTTATAAGTATTATGTAGAAATAAAATTGCTTATGTATTGACTTTGTATCCAACAAACTTGCTAAATTACTTAAGTATTTCAATAGTTGTTTTTATTTCTTATGTACTTAATCATATTCCTGCAAATAAGGACAGTTTTAGTTCTTTCATCTTTTCTATTCTTTATTTTTATTTCTTTTTCTTGCCATGTTGTATGAGCTAAGATCTCCAGCACAAAACATAATAAAACTGATGACAGTGAATATCCTATCTTAGATGAAATCAGTGGGAGTATTCAATACTTTGCCTTTGTGTAGGATTTCAGCTATAGAATATTGTAGGCTTTTATTTTGTTTTACATGTGCAAAATTCAGAACTAATTTTTTAAAAAACATCCTTTAGCCCAGGGGTCTCCAACCCCCAGGCCACAGACAGGTACATGGCCTGTTAGGAATGAGCCACACAGCAGGAAGTGAGCAGTGAGCCAATGAGTGAAGCATCATCTGTATTTACAGCTGTTCCCCATCACTTGCATGACGGCATGAGCTCCACCTCCTGTCAGATCAGTGGCAGCATTAGATTCTCATAGGAGTGCGAACCCTATTGTGAACTGTGTATGTGAAGGATCTAGGTTGCATGCTTCTTATGAGAATCTAATGCCTGATGATCTGTCACTGTCTCCCATCACCCCCGGATGGGACCATCTAGTTTCAAGAAAACAAGTTTAGGGCTCCCACTGATTCTACATTATGGTGTTTATAATTATTTTATTATATATTGCAACGTAAAATAATAGAAATAAAGTGCACAATAAATGTAATGTGCTTGAATTATCCCAAAACTATCCCTCTACCTCAGTCTGTGGAAAAAATGTTTTCCACAAAACAGGTCCCTGGTGCCAAAAAGGTTGGGGACCACTGCTTTAGCCCTACATAAGTTATTAAGACTTGATACTGTGAACTCAGAGGCAGGTTGTAAAGTATAATTAGCAAAGAACAAACAAAGTTACCTGCTTTTGAATAAGGAATTGAGAAGGTAGCAAATGTTTAAATAAAAATTTTGAAGAGTTTTAAATCTAGGTAAAATTTACATATGTAAAAATGAACAGATCTTATGAACTTTAATATATCCTTGTAACCAGTAACTCAATCAACATACAAAACATTTCTACATTCTCCCAAATTTTATCTGCTTCCTTCCAGTCACTACTCACACCACATACACAAACATTATTCTGATTTCTGTTAATGTTTTTGTTTTGCTGTTCTAAAATTTCACATACATGGAATCATAAAGCATGAATTCTTTTGTGTTTGGCTTCTTTGCTGAGCAAAATATTTTTAGCATGACATAAATTTTTATTCACTCTCCTATGTGATGAACATTTAAGCTGTTTCTAGTTTGGGGCTATTATAAATAAAGCTGTTATAAATATTTCCATCCAAGTCCTTTTGTGAACTTAAGTTTTAATTTCTCTTGGGTTGATCCCTAGGATAGGAACTGTCGGGTCATAGATTAAGTCTGTTTAACTTTATAAGAAACTTCAAAAGTTTATTATAATGATAGTGCTGTTTTCTATTACTATAAGCAATATATGAATACCAAATGTTTTATATTCTCCACAACATTTGTTGTTAGCCTTTTAAAATTTTAGCTTTTTTTTTTTTTTTTTGGTAACAACCTTTTTAGAAGATTAAGAAAGTTCTCTTCTTTTTCTAATCTACTGTAAGACTTTATTGTTTATGAGAGTTAAATGTTATTAAATACTTTTTCTGCATCTCGTAAGACACTTGTAAGACTTTCATTTATTTTGTTCATGTGGTGAATTATGCTGATTGATGTTTTAACAAATTTATTGAGGCATGTTTTACACATCTTAAATTCACCAATTTCAAGTGTACAGTTTGATGAGTTTTTGTAAATATATCCTGTTGTGCAATCACTATCACAAGCTACACCCCAAAACTTTCCTCATTATTCCCCTTTGCAGTTCATTGCTCTTATTTTTCCAATCCCCAGGCAGTCTCTGAAATGTTTTCTGTTTGTTCTGTTTGTATAATTTTGTCATTTCTAGAAATTCTATGTAAATAAAATCATAAAATGTACATCCTTTCCCACATGTCAAGCAACTGAAGCCTCCTGCCAGCAGCCATGTAAGTAAGCCATCTTGGGAGCAAAACTATCTGGTTCTCCTCAGACCTTCAGATGACTGCTGCCTCAGCTGACATCTTAACTACAACCTCATGAGACACCCTGAGAGCCAAATCTACCTTTCTGAGCAACTCTCAAACTTCTGACCCACAGGAACTATGAGATAATAAATATTTTTTGTTTAAACCATGAAAAATTGAAGTGCCGGGCATGGTGGATCACACCTGTAATCCCAGCACTTTGGGAGGGTGAGGCAGGCAGATCACGAGGTCAAGATATCAAGACCATCCTGGCCAATATGGTGAAACCCCATGTCTACTAAAACTACAAAAGTTTAGCTGGGCATGGTGATGCGTGCCTGTAGTCCCAGCTACTAGGGAGGCTGAGGCAAGAGAATCACTTGAACCCAGGAGGCAGAGGTTGCAGTGAGCCGAGATGGCGCCACCGCACTGTAGCCTGGGTGACAGAGTGAGCCTCCATCTCAAAAAAAAAAAAAAAAAAAGAAAAAGAAAAAAAAAGAAGTAATTTATTATGCAGTAATACATAATGAATATACTTGCATTAGTGGAAAAAGCCCATTGGTCATTATATATTACTCTTTTTACATAACCCTAGATTTTTAAATATAGAATTACTGTGTTTAGGTTCATGAGGATGGTAATCTATAATTTTCCTTTCTTAGAATGTCCTCTTTGAGTTTTGGTATTAAGATTAGGCTAGCTCATAAAATGAATTGGGAAATACTGTCAACTTTTTATGATTTCAAAGAGCTTCTGTAAAATTAAGAATTTTTAAATTATGTATTTAGAAGAGCTAAAGAGTGAGAACATTTAAGTTTGAGGGTTTCTCTGGAGAAAGTTTATAAATGACAAATGTAACTTATTTTATAGATATGGAACTATTGAGAATTTGTATTTTTATTTCAATATTGTTAACTTTTATTTGTGCAATAATTTGTTTTATTTTAGCACAACTGTCAAAATCATTACCCAAATTATTTAATAATATCATTTTATCTTTTTATCTGTAGAATTCTTGAAATTCATAATTTGTACTCTCCGTTATTTTCATCAATTTTTCTATGTATTTATTGATTTTAATAATAAGAGCCACTCTAGGCTTTGTTTGTTAAGTTTCTGTATTGTATATTCGCTTTCTCTTTCATTGTTTTCAGATCTTATCTATCCTACTTTATTTGAGTTGTTTCCTGTTGTGTTTTTAGCCTAAATTGGAGACTTTCATAATTTATTTTCAATCATTCTCTTTTTTCTCATACATACATTTAACATTTTACATTTCTCTCTTGGCACTGCTGTAACTGCTTCTTACACATTTTTATATGTAGTAAATTTTTGCTCTTTGTTCAGTTTAAAGTATTTTCTGATATTCATTGTGATTAACTCTTTTCTTTTTTTGAGACAGAGTCTCGCTCTGTCACCCAGGCTGGAGTGCAGTGGCGTGATCTCAGCTCACTGCAAGCTCCACCTTCTGGGTTCATGCCATTCTCCTGCCTCAACGTCCCGAGTAGCTGGGACTACAGGTGCCCGCCACCATGCCCGGCTAATTGTTGGTAGAGACGGAGTTTCACCATGTTTGCCAGGATGGTCTTTATCTCCTGACCTCATGATCTGCCTGCCTCGGCCTCCCAAAGTGCTGGGATTACAGGCGTGAGCCACTGCGCCCGGCCTTCATTGTGATTAATTCTATGACCCATGGGCTATTCAAAAATAAGTGTCCAATCTCAAAATATCTAAGGATTCTAGGAATCTTTTAAAAATTTATTTATAGTTGAAATCTACTATGTTCAACAAATATAGTCTATATTTTTGCTATTCAAAGTACTTGTTAAAATTTCCATGTTTAAAAGTTGTTAAATCTTCCAATTTCTTTTTATTATATGAAATCTCTTTAACTGTAGTAATATTTCTTTCATTAGTGTCTTATGTTGTTTTTTATATATGTATGAACATATATATACACACTTATGTATATATACACATTTATGCACTTAATGACAGTATCAAAATATAAAAGCAAAAATTAATAAAACTAAAAGGAGAACTGTGTAAATCAGCAATTACAGTGGAAAACTTTGGTATCAGCTCTTATAGGAAACGATAGAACAAGCAGATTAAAAACTCACTAAGGATATAAAAGGTTTGAAAAGTACAATTAATCAACTTGACTTAATAGACATTTATAGAACAGTACAGCCAACTACTGCATGATGCATATTATTTTCAAGTGTATAGGGAACATACACCAAAATACAATGTTTCTTCTTTCTTTTTTCTCTCAATATATCTTAACTTTATACTTAAAAGGGTTTTTTCCCCCTGGGGTATATAAGCAGTTTTTTTTTTTTTTTTCTTTTCTTTCTTTCTTTCTTTTTTTTTTTTTTTTTTTTGAGATGGAGTCTCACTCTGTTGCCCAGGCTGGAGTGCAGTGGCACAATCTTGGCTCACTGCAACCTCCACCTCCCAAGTTCAAGCAATTCTCCTGACTCAGCCTCCTGAGTAGCTGGGATTACAGGTGCCCACCACCATGCCCAGCTAATTTTTTGTATTTTTAGTAGAAACAGGGTTTCACCATTTTGGCTGGGCTGGTCTCGAACTCCTGACCTCAGGCGATCCGTCCCCCTCAGCCTCCCAAAATGCTGGGATTACAGGCATGAGCCACCATGCCAGGTCCATATAAACAGCTTATAGTTGACCTTTAAAAAATTATAAATATATATTTTTTGAGACAGAGTCTGGCTCTGTCACCCAGGTTAGAGTGCAGTGGCTGGATCACGGCTCACTGCACCCTTGACCTCCTTGGCTCTGACTATCCTTCCGCCTTAGGTTTCCAAATAACTGGGACTACAGGCATATGCCACCACACCCAGCTAATTTTTTTTTTTCCATGTTTTAAGAGACAGGGTCTTGCTGTGCTGCCCAGGCTGGTCTTGAATTCCTGACCTCCAGTGATCTTCCCACCTCAGAGTATTTATCTTTTAATTGCAGTGATTCACCCATTTGTATTTAATGTTTATACTCAATGATACAATTGAGTTTGGGTCTACTGTCCTGTTTATTTTCTATTTGTTCATTCTATTCCTTTGTTTCTTCCTTGCTCCTTCCTTACTCTTTTTTGGATTAACAAAATATTTTTCTTATAACCTTCTGTTTTGATCTTTGAGTAATGTATACTTTTATTAATCATTTAGTGGTTACTAAATAAATGACAACATATTCCTTGATTTATTAAAGCCTACCTTAAATGAATACTTTTGCCACTTTCTGAACCATGCCAAAAATTTACAAGTTGGCCTGGCACAGTGCCTCGCGCCTATAATCCCAGCACTTTGGGAGGCCGAGTCAGGCAGATCGCCTGAGGTCAGGAGTTTGAGACCAACCTGGCCAACATGGTGAAACCCTATCTCTGCTAGAAATACAAAAATTAGCCGGGCGTGGTGGAGGGCACCTGTAATCCCAGCTACTCAGGAGGCTGAGCCAGGAGAATTGCTTGAACCTGGGAGGTGGAGGTTGCAGTGAGCCAACATTGTGCCACTGCACTCCAGCCTGGGTGACAGAGCGAGACTCCATCTCAAAAAAAAAAAAAAATTTACAAGTTTGGTTCCATTTATATCCCTCTCACACTTTATGTTACTGTCACATTTTATTACTACCTATGTTTTAATCTCTACATGGCATTGTTACTAGTGTTTTTAAACAGTAAAAATTTATTTATTTTATCTACATATTTATAGTTCAATGCTTCTGACTGGGGTCATTTCCATTTAGTATGAAGAATTCCCTTGAGTATTTCTTACAGTACAAGGCTCTGGTGACATATTTTCTCAGCTTTTGTCTGAAAAGTTTTTACTTTAATTTTAAAATATAAAATTCTAGGCCGGGTGTGGTAGCTCACGCCTGTAATCCCAGCACTTTGGGAGGCCGAGTCTGGTGGATCATGAGGTTTCACTGTGGTCTCGATCTCCTGACCTCATGATCTGCCCGCCTTGGCCTCCCAAAGTGCTGGGAATACAGGCGTGAGCCACTGTGCCTGGCCTATTGCATTTTATTTTAAAACATTGTTTAATTTCCCTAGGTTATTGGGGAACAGGTGGTATTTGGTTACATGAGTAAGTTCTTTAGTGGTAATTTGTGAGATTTTTGGTGCACCCATCACCCAAGCACCCAATTTGTAGCAAGCTTTTAGAACAAGCTTTTAGTACAAGCTTTTAGCATGCATCAAACTAGAAGGTAATAAAATGTTTTTCTTTTGTTTTTGAGACGGAGCCTCGCTCTGTGGCCCAGGCTGGAGTGCAGTGGCTTCATCTCGGCTTACTGCAAGCTCCGCCTCCCGAGTTCACGCCATTCTCCTGCCTTAGCCTCTAGAGTAGCTGGAACTACAGGCACCTGCCACCACGCCCAGCTAATGTTTTGTATGTTTTAGTAGAGACGGGGTTTCCCCGTGTTAGCCAGGATGGTCTCCATCTCCTGACCTCGTGATCCGCCCACCTCGGCCTCCCAAAGTGCTGGGATTATAGGCGTGAGCCACCACGCCCGGCCAATAAAATGGTTTTTAAAATATATTAATATGGTACATTAACTGACAGGCATTTTAATATAAAAACTATCCATGTATCCTTGGACAAGTCAAAATTAAGCATAATATTGTATTTTTAATACATTTCTTTATTCAATTTACCAATATTTTGTTTAGGACTTTTGGTTCTAGATTTTTTGAAGAGATGTGTCTGTAATTTTCTTTTCCTGTACCCTCCTTGCCTAGTTTAGGCATCGATATTTTGCTAAACTCATAAAAGAAATTTATCATCTTTTCTCTTTTTCTATCATCTATCATCTTTTTCTCTTTTTCTGAAAAGTTTATATAAAAGAAAGTTGTCGGCCGGGAGCGGTGGCTCACGCCTGTAATCCCAGCACTTTGGGAGGCTGAGGCGGGCGGAACACGAGGTCAGGAGATCGAGACCATCCTGGCTAACACGGTGAAACCCCGTCTCTACTAAAAAATACAAAAAACTAGCCGGGCGAGGTGGTGGGCGCCTGTAGTCCCAGCTACTCGGGAGGCTGAGGCAGGAGAATGGCGTAAACCCGGGAGGCGGAGCTTGCAGTGAGCTGAGATCCGGTCACTGCACTCCAGCCTGGGCGACAGAGCGAGACTCCGTCTCAAAAAAAAAAAAAAAAAAAAAAAAAAAAATTAGCCGGGCATGGTGGCGGGCGCCTGTAGTCCCAGCTACTCGGGAGGCCGAGGCAGAATGTCGTGAACCTGGGAGGTGGAGCTTGCAGGGAGCCGAGATCTTGCCACTGCACTCCAACCTGGGTGACAGAGGGAAACTCCGTCTTAAAAAAAAAAAAAAAAAAAAAAAGTTGTCTCTTTTTTTTAAGATTTAGCAAACCCCACTCATAAAACTGGTCCCAGTTCCTTTGTGTGTAGGGGGGCGGGGGACGTATACTAGACTATTAATACAAGTAGTTATTAGCCTGTTTCAGTTTTCTGCTTCTTTTGGAGTCAATCTTAGTATTAGGGTTTGTAAAAACCATATTACAACATTACCAAGAAATAATAGAGGAAATGGTAATACGAATTGCAAATGTGATTTAAATTTTATTCACACAACCTTCTTTATCATTTTCTCCTATGATTAAAAAATTTCTACTGAAAATAATACTTTATTTGTTTCTAGTTTCTGCTGATAAATAGTACACAATAAGTAATATACATCAGTCCTATTGCTGTTTTGTGTGACTTGTCTTTTCTTACTGATTGCCTTTGCAATTTTTTTCTGTCTTTGGTTTTGTTCTATTTCATTACAATGTGTCTAAGTGTACACTTATATTTACTTTTTCACTTATTAAGGTTATTTAATATGAGAATTCATGTTATTCATTAATTCTGAAAAATTATCTACCATTATTCCATTGAATATTGCCTCCCTTGCATTCTCTGTATTTTTTCATCTGGAATATATATTGAACATGTTGGAGCCCCTCATTGTGTCCTCTTTATCTCTATCCTCCCACTAATATTTTCTCTACCTTTTTTTTTTTTTTTTTTTTGAGACAAGGTCTCGTTCTGTCACCCAGGCTGGAGTGCAGTGGTGTGATCATGGTGCACTGCAGCCTTGACCTCTAAGGCTCGATTGATCCTCCCACCTCAGCGTCCCAAGTAGCTGGGACTACAGGCATGAGCCACCATGCCCAGCTACCTTTTTTTTGTATTTTATGTAGCGATGGGGTTTTGTCATGTTGCCCAGGCTGGTCTCAGGTGTTTGAGACAGTCCACCTACCCAGGCCTCTCAAAGTGCTGGAATTACAGGTCTGAGCCACTGCCCCAGGCCCAATTCTTCTTTTTAATACTTCATTCCTTTTACAGTCTTAGCCTTGTCTTCCAGCTTGGTGGTATCTAATATGATCTTTAGGCAGCACACTATATTTTGTGTTTTTAATTTCAGGGACTGTTTTGTATTTTTAGAAATTATATAAAGGTATTTTTTGAATTTGAATTAAAAATAGTATCTTGCTATTATTTGATTCCTTTTCACAGTGTCTCTATTAATATAATTGAATCTTCCTATTCATGAACATGGAATCTCTCTCCATTTATTTACCTTCTTTCATCAGAGTTTTGTAACTTTTCTCATATCATACACAACACGTATATGAAAGAACTTGCAGTTTTTTTTGGTCAGGCACTGTGACTTATACCTGTAATCCCAGCACTTTGGGAGGCTGAGGCGGGTGGATCACTTGAGGTCAGGAGTTTGAGACCAGCCTGGCCAACATGGAGAAACTCTATCTCTACAAAATACAAAAAATTTAGCTGGGCATGGTGGCACACGCCTGTA
Source organism: Theropithecus gelada (assembly GCF_003255815.1). Lineage (NCBI taxonomy): Eukaryota > Metazoa > Chordata > Mammalia > Primates > Cercopithecidae > Theropithecus > Theropithecus gelada. The sequence goes on from NC_037682.1 coordinate 52,840,800, forward strand.
ATCCCAGCTACTTGGGAGGCTGAGACAGGAGAATCACTTGAACCCAGGAGGCAGAGGTAGAAAAAGCCAAGATTGTGCCATTGCACTCCAGCCTGGGTGACAGATCAAGACTTCATCTCAAAAGAAAGAAAAAAAAAAAAAAAAGAAAGAAAAGAAAAGGAAAAAAATTTGCAGTTTTTGCCATTAAAAGTAATTGCAAAAACCACAATTACCTTTGCACTATCCTAAATACATATTTTGTTAGATTTATGCCTCAGTACTTCATTGCTTTTGGTTCCAAGGTAAATGGTATTTTTACTTTCAAATCCCACTTGTTTATTGCCGGTATATATAAAAAGTGATTGACTTTTGTATATTAACCTTGTATCCTATAACACTGCTATGTTCACTTATTATTTCCAGTTATTAAATGAATTTTTCAGATTTTCTACATAGATAATCATGTTTTCTTTCTTTGTCCTTTGTCCTTTCATGTCCTTTGTTTTCTTTCTTTCTTCCCTATCTGTAAACCTTTTATTTTGTTTTTGTTTTTTTTTAAATCTTGTTGTATTGACTGAAACTTCCAGTGCAATATTCAAAATTAATGATGAGAGGAGACATTCTTGCCATATTTCTGATCTTATTCAGAAAATTTTAAGTTACTTACCATTAAGTATGCTGTGGACTACAGTAATTTTTTGTAAATACTCTTCAGTAAGGTGGGAAGTTTCCTTCTTAGTCCATTTAGTGTTGCTATAAAGGAATACCTGAGGCTGGGTGACTTATAAATAAATGAGGTTTATTTGCATCACAGTTCTTCATGCTGTAAAGTAAGCATAGCATTAGCACTGGCTTCTGGTGAGGGATTCAGGCTCTTCAACTCATGGCAGAAGGTGAAGGAAAGCCAATATGTTCAGCAGTCATATGGTGAGAGAGGAAGCAAGAGAAAGAGGGAAAATGCCAGTTTTGTTTTGTTTTGTTTTAATAATCAGTTCTTATGGCAACTAATAGTGCAAGAACTCACTCACTGATTCCACCCCTTCCCTCACCAAAGGAGGGCATTAATCTGTTCATTACAGGCCCACCCCCATGACCCATCCACCTCCTATTAGGCTCTACCTGTCAACACCACCAGACTGGGGATCAAATTTGAACATAAGATTTGAAGGGGACAAACATCCAAACTGTAGCACCCTCTATTCCTAGTAAACTGAGAGTATTTATTATGAATGGGTGTTGGATTTTGTCAGACGGTTTTTCTGCAACTCTTGATGTAATCATATGATTTTTCTTCTTTAACCTAATGATATGATGGATTATATTAATTGGTTTTTGAATACTGAATCTGTCTTAAATACCGTTAATAAATCCCACTAGGTCTTGAGGTATAATTCTTTTTATAAATTTTTACATTTAATTTGCTAATATTTTGTCGAAAATTTTTGCTTTTATAGTCATGAGAAGCATTGATCTATGAGTTTTTTAACTTTAGTAATGTCTTTGTCTGTTTTTGGAATTGAGCAATACTGGCCTCATAGAATGAGCTAGGGAATATTCCCTCTGCTTCTATCTTCTGAATGAGATTGTAGAGAGTTGGAAGGATTTCTTCCTTAAATGTTTGGTAGAATTAACCAGTGAACCCATCTCAGCCTGGTCCTTTCTGTTTTGGAAAGCTATTGATTCCATTTATTTAATAGATATAGGCCTATTGAGATTGTCAATTTACTCTTGTATGAGTTCGGAAGATTGTATTTCAAGAAATTAGTCTATTTCATCTAGGTTATCAAATTTGTTAGCATAGAGTTGTTTATAGTATTTTAAAAATTATTCTTTTAATGTTTATAGTGATGTTCCCTCTTGTGTTTCTGATATTAGCAATTTGTATTTTTTCTCTCTCTCTCTCTTTTTTAAATTAGCTTGCATGGCTAGAGACTTACTGGTTTTGTGGATCTTTTCAAAGAAACAGCTTTTAATTTTATCAGTTTTCTCTATTGATTTCTAATTTCAATTTCATTGATTTCTGGTCTAATTTTTGTTTTTGAAATGAAGTTTCACTCTGTTGCCCAGGCTGGAGTGCAATGGCACAAACTCAGTTCACTGCAAACTCCGCCTCCCAGGTTCAAGCGATTCTCCTGCCTCAGCCTTCAGAGTAACTGGGATTACAGGTGCCCGCCCCCTGCCGAACTAATTTTTGTATTTTTAGTAGAGACAGGGTTTCACCATGTTGGTCAGGCTGGTCTTGAACTCCTGACCTCAGGTGGTCCACCTGCCTCGGCCTCCCAAAGTGCTGGGATTAAAGGCGTGAGCCATTGCGCCCAGCCAATATCTATCATTTAAAAAACTGTTTTCCATTGTTGCCCTTGTTCTATGTTCTATTTTTGTCTTTTTTCTTCCTTTTGTGGTTTTAAGAGAGCATTTTCTGTAATTTCATTTTTTCTCCTTTCTTACAGTATCAATTATACTTCTTTTTATTTTCTTGCCCCTCTGCTTCTTTTCTAGTGTTTGTAATTTACATTCATAACTATTCCATGTTCGCTTTCAAACAACACTATACCACTTCATGGGTAATGTGAGTATCTTATAACAAAATAATCCCAATTCCTTCCTCCTGTACCTTGTATCATTGCTGTCATTCATTCACTTATACATAAGCATATTGGTGGAAAAATATATAGAATTAAATACATTGTTGCTATTATTAAACAAACTTATCTATTAGATCAATTAAGAATTAGAAAAATAAAAGTTTTTTTTTATCTTCACGTATGACTTCTCTTCTTTCTTTGTTTATGTAGATTCACGTTTCTCACCTATATCATTTCCCTTCTCTCTAAAGAAATTCTTGTAACATTTTTTGAAACTCAAGTCTACTGGTAACGAATTCCCTCAATTTTTTTTTTTTTTGTCTGCAAGCCTTTATTTCTCCTTCATTTTTGAAAGATAATTTTTCACGGTGCAGCATTCTAGGTTGATGGTATTTTACTTTCAACACTTTAAGTATTTCACTTCGCTCCCTTTTTGCTTGCATGTTTTCTGAGGAGAAGTTGGATGTAATTCTTATCTTTGCTTCTATGTAGATAAGGTGTTCATTTTCTCTACCTTTTTTTTTTTTTGGATCAGAGTTTCTCTGTCGCCCAGGCTGAAGTGCAGTGGCACGATCTCGGCTCATTGAAACCTCTGTCTCCCAGTTTCAAGCGATTTTCCTGCCTCAGCCTCCCAAGCAGCTGGGATTACAGGCGCATGCCACCATGACTGGCTAATTATTTTTGTATTTTTTGTAGAGATGAGGTTTCTCCATGTTGGCCAGGCTGGTCTTGAACTCCTGGCCTCAAGTGAGCCACTGGTCTCAGCCTCCCAAAGTGCTGGGATTACAGGAATGAGCCACCATGCCTGGCCATTTTCTCTACTTCTTTCAGGATCTTTTTCTTTATCTTCAGTTTTCTTTGGTTTAAATATGATATTCCTAGGTGTAGGTTTTTGACATTTATGATGCTTGTTCTCTGAGTTTCCTGTATCTGTGGTTTGGTGTGAGACATTAATTTGAAGAAATTCTCAGTCATTATTTTTTCAAATATTTAAAATAATTACTCTTTTAAAAATAATTTTTTGTTCCTTTTTTCTTCTCCTTCTGGTATTCTCATTATGTATATTTACACCTTTTGTAATTGTCTCAGTTTTTAGATATTCTGTTCTGTTTTTTTCTAGTCTTTTTTTCCTATTTGATTTCAACTTTGGAGGTTTCTACTGAGATATCCTTAAGCACAGTGACTCTTTCCTCACCTGTGTCCAGTCTACTAATAACCCCACCAAAGCAGTCTTCATTTCTCTTCTGTTGTTTTTGATCTCTAGCAGTTTTTTCTTTGAATTTCCACCTCTCTACTTACATTGCCCATCTGTTACTGTGTTCTGCCAACGTTATCCATTAGAGCCCTTAGCATATTAATGATATTTGTTTTAAATTCCTAGTCTGATGTCTCCTGGCTCTGATGCTTGCTTTGTTTCTTCAAACTGTGTTCTTTGTTTTATAGTATGCCTCATAATTTCTTCATGATGGCTGGATATGGTGTTCTGGGTAAAAAGAACCGCCCTAAACAGGCCTTCAGTAATGTGGTGGTAAGGTATTGTGGGGCGGAGAAATGTTCTACAGGCCCATAGGAGCCTGTGCCTCTGGACTGTGAACTTCACATGTGCTTCTCAGCACCTCGCAGCCCAGGTGGAGCAGAATAGCAAGAGTGGGCTGGAGTTAGGCATTTCCCTTCTCTCACATGGAAGTCTAGAAGGGGCTAGAGTTAGGTAGTTTTCTTCCTTCACGTGGAAAGCTGGAACCAGTGGTAATAGATTTGGGTATTTCCCTTCCTCCATATTAGTTAGGTGCCGATAAAACTCCAGCTGGTTGGGCTCCAGTTAACTACTTTCTCCTGAGGGCAGACCTTGTTAAGAAGAATAAAATGCACTTGTGTACCTCAAAATGGTTCCCTTTTCTCCTCTCCTCTGCTAGAAGCACAAGGAGATTTTTCCCCCAAATCACCGTGAGACTCTGTGGATTCTAGCAGGCAGAACTCACAAAAGTGTAGGTTCCCTAATGACTGGGACCCCATGGAATTTTTATCTCCAGCAATTTATCGGCTACAGTTCAGATTTCTGTACCACAGCATTGGTTCCGAGGAAGTTTCCGCGTGTGGTTTCTGCTGTGGTAAGTTGTGATTCTCTGTACTCACCGGTGGGTCTTTCCAATTTGGGGGGCAGAGGTTTCCATCTTAACCTCACTTCTTTCTCGGATCTAAGAAGAGCAGGTTTTTCAGTGTGCTTAGTTACAACGAAATGGCGACTTCCAAGCTTCTTACATGCCAGACTGGAAACTGCAAGTCACCAGTGAAATTTTTACCTTTTACTTTTGGATGTATGTGTGGTGTGCAGTCAGCTATCACAGGGCAGGCAGTTTACATTTTTATTCCAGATTCAGCCGAGGACTCGTAACTTGGAAGTTTCCTCTCTGATTGCTCCTGAGAGAGGAAGCACAGTCTTCTAGGCTGCCAGGGCTGAGTGTGATTTTATTTTTAAGCTTGGCTTCTTAGGAGATGCCTCTTGGGGCAGAGTAGCTTATTGTTCACTTAGTGTTTTGTCAGATGTTCTGTTTAAGTTCCTTTTTCCAGTAAAGCTTCACCTTGTATTGATGAGTCTGTGAGGCTTGGGGAATGCTTTCAAGTCGTCCCCCATGTCTGCTCCAATTGCTCCTGTGTGGGGGCAGCCTTGCACATGCACACAACCCTTTTGACCTCTAGGGTTGACTGTGATCCTACGAGGCCTCTTTTTGGCTGTCTCTTTCCCTCATTCTATTAAACTTCTGTTCTGCTGTTTTGCTTGTATAACGGAGCTACCAGCCTCCTCTTAATTATTCTCCACCTGATCTTTATGGTTTTCCACAGTGTTGGTTTTTTTGTTTGTTTGTTTTGTTTTTTTTACACAGGGGCTTGCTGTGTTGCCCTGGCTGGAGTGCAGTGTGCAGGAGCATGATCACTGCTCACTGCAGCCTTGACCTCCCAGACTCAGGTGATCCTCCCACCTCAGTCTCCTGAGTAGCTGGGATTGCAGGCACGCACCACCACACAGGTTAATTTTTTTTTTTTAATTTTTTTGTAGAGCTGGGGTTTCCCCATGTTGTCCATGACCCACAGCATTCTTAGGCCTGGAGTTCTCCACTCTGTGTTCCAAATGCTGGTCCCCTCAGGCAGAGCCACAGAACTCTTCATGTCATGGCCTGCCTCTCCCCTGGGCAGAGACCCTGTGCTATGCACCAGAGTTGGAGGTCGAGACCCACTTCTCGATGTGACACCCATGCTCTATGAATAGGGTTGGGGTGGGTGGATGGCAATCCCTTGTCTACTTGGCTTGACCTTCCTGGCATGGAAACTCTCCTAAGAACACATGGAATGTGGACAGAGGGCTATTGGACTACCAGTGTTTGCAGCTTGCCATCCTGAGGTAGTTTCTATCCTATGAGGGCTGGGTGGAGAAAGAGTACCCCGGTCATCTCAGATGTGCCTGCCTAGAATACAACTTCCACGATCCAGGGGTGGTGGTGGTAGGGGGGTATGTGGAGGTGGTGGGGGGGATATGGAGGTGGTAGGGGGGATGTGGAGGTGGTGAGGGGGATGTGGTGGTGGTGGGGGGGGGGGGGGGGGGGGGGGGGGGGGGGGGGGGGGGGGGGGGGGG
>NC_037682.1:52847391-52985734 GCF_003255815.1 Theropithecus gelada
GCATGTGTTGGGGGCATGTGGTGGTAGCAGGGGAATGTGGGGGGGGGATGGTAAGGGGATGGTGGGGGGAGATGGCGGTGGGGGGTGTGTGGTGATGGGGGAGATGGTGGTGGCTATTCTGGAAGTTTTACCCCAAAAATAATCTTTAAAAAAAATGGAAATTTGCTCTGAAGCTATTCTTCCTCTCTAACTAAAAGCAATTTAATGATTCCCTATTGATTTTTAGAATGAAATCTAAAATTCCTACTCTGGCCAACCTATATAATCTAAGCCTACATCTGCAGCCTCATTTTGAACCAATTTCATTCTTAGTCTTCTACTGGGCACAAAAGTTATCTCACAGTTCCTCAAACATGGCAAGCTCTGTTTTTCCTCAGGACCTACTCACTTCCTTTTCTTTACATGGCTCATTGCTACTCATTGCCCAGAACTCAGCTTTAGCATCAGTATTCAGCGAAGCCCACGCTTTGCCTCTTGACTTGAGTAAATCCAATGCTCCATTGAAACTGAGATCTTCCCTTTCCACACCTGTAATAATTTAATTATTTCAAGTTCCTTATTATTATTATTATCTTGGAGACTGGGTCTTGCTCTGTTGCCCAGGCTGGGCAAGAGAGTGAGCAAGATGACAGCTCACTGCAGCCTTGACTTCTCAAGCTCAAGCGATTCTTCTACCTCAGCCTCCCTATTAGCTGAAACCACAGGTGCACGCCATGGTGCCCAACTAATTTTTAAATCATTTGTAAACAGTCTCCCTATGTTGCTTAGGCTGGTCTTGAATTCCTGGGCTCAGGTGATCCTTCTACTCAAGTGATCACTTTGAGATTAAGTGATCTCAAAGTGTTGGGATTACAGGTGTGAGCCACTGTGCCCTGCCTTGTTTCTTATTTAGTAACATCTACTTCCCTATTTGATTGTAAGCTCCCTGAGGGATAGTTTTCTATTGTGCATTTCCAAGGAGCTCAACAAAGACTTGACTGACAGCCTGATGGATTCACCATAGAGCCTTTACATTGGGTGAGCAATGCCGGATTATCCTGCAGTATAAAGTGGGGAAGAACACAATGGTTGTTAATAATTATTTTTTACTTTTCTTTTGAGAATTTATGCAATTATTCTAAAACAATTACGTTTTGGTCAAGGTGTACACATTATTTTGGATCTACATTTGGAGGTATATATAGTTTGGCTGCCCAGATCAGGCATCCTTAACTCACAGAGGCAGCGGTAGGTGTTGCTTCTGGTACCTCTGACACCAATAGGGAAGGTCACTCTTTCCTCCCTTACCTAGATCTTTCTCTGAGATCAAACAAGACATCCTAGATGACAGGAACTTATGGAGGCCAACACAGAATATGCTGACTCAGATCTCCCCCCATTACCTCCTTTCTTTTGTCTCTTGTAGAATTATGAAAATATCTGTCTTGTTTATTGGCACAAGTAGATACTTAATAAATTCATCTTTTCTTTTCCAGTACACAGTTAATTGTTTTAGTTCAGTTACACACCTGTGAGCTTCTAAAGTTCCTTCCATTGTTTTGTAGCTCTTGTCTAGTTATCTCTGGAAAACTCCTCAATAACAATATCACAGCCCCCCAGATGGCCATACTCATGCCTTCAGTGTGTAAATATTGTTGGTATTAGACCTGTATTGAGGAAGAGAGAACAGTGCATTCAGAAGAGAAATCACATGTAATTTAGTTGCATTACTCTGTAAGTACCTTGAGATGTCCAGAAGACCCTTTTAGAATCCCTGCAGATATTGTCAACGTTTTTCCTTCTTTTCTAAATAAACCCAATACATGGTTTTTGAATGAATGAATAAATGAACAATATCTGCTTATCCTCAAGGACCAGCAAAATAAGTAACAATTTCCTTATTAACTTGTATTGCTTTCCTGTGTTGTTTAATCATTCCAACTGTGGCCACAGAATACCTCATAATATTCAGTGGCAAATGTACAGCATGTTAGCTTCAGTATGGATTTCTCTCTTTGCTGGATTTTCAGGGTGTAGGGAGGAGTTACCTCTATATGTACCATTGTTTCTGACTATGGAAAAGAAGATCTGTGTTCCAAGCAGATCAGATCATATAAAGTGGGATGTAACTTTGAATTTCAAAACTACCTACACAACACTCAGACATCAGAGAGGGGTAATTCTAGGGGACTTTCTGAGTTTTACTTGACCTTCCTGTTCTATTTCCATTTTAAATTATCCATTTAATGAAATGTAAAAACCAACTCCACTATTGTGAGTCTAGTTTTCTGTCACCCATGGTTCACATTGAACCTGTTATTTGAATCACATTGTTAAAGTGATTACCCCAGAGCATGCAATTACTAAATGAATGAGTGAATGAATGCCACACAGTACAGTTGAAGGGGTGGGAAATTTTACACTGGAGGATATTCAGATAAAACTTGATGGTTTCTTTAAATATTTGAAAGACACTATTTTGAAAGATTCAAAAGGTTCATGAGGCAGGACTAGGCAGAAGCAAGAGGAATGCACAAAGTTTAGTTCAGTCCAACAAACACAGCATGCCTACTGGGCACCATGTTTGCCCTGTGGGATATGGAATCGTTAAACAGTATAATCCTGCTCTGAGGCTTTGGGGTGGGTAGGGGCCTGTGGTAGGAATGGATTTCTATAGAAGGAACAATCTTATTGGAAATCAGTGGCTGGGAATTTGGGAATTAGTTTAATTGTAACGTAAGTTGTATGTTGATGTGGAGAGACTGCAGTGGGTAACTGGTGGTGTTTAATGGGGGTGTGGGGGAAATCATTTCAGTGGAACCACCTCTTGGCACCATCACTTGTGTGGGTTAGTATCTAATCGTCTGTGAACTCACTCCCTGAAGGCCCTCACTTCTTTTTTTTTTTTTTTTTGAGACGAAGTCTCACTCTGTCACCCAGGCTGGAGTACAGTGGCACGATCTCAGATCTCGGCTCACTGCAACCTCCGCCCCTTGGGTTCAAGTGATTCTCCTGCCTCAGCCTCCCGAGTAGCTGGGATTACAGGGACCTGTCACTGCCCCCAACTAATTTTTTGTATTTTTAGTAGAGATAGGGTTTCATCATCTTGGCCAGGCTGGTCTTGAACTCCTGATCTCGTGATCTACCCACCTCGGCTTCCCAAAGTGCAGGATTACAGGCGTGAGCCACTGCACCTGGCCAAGGCCTTCACCTCTTAAGGCAACATGGATGACTTTGCTTATTAGGTGAAAGTCAGGGAGTTTCAGGAAAGAAAAAGATTAATATTGGGGGGTATTTTCCTTATATCTTATTTGTAAATGATCTTCCCCACATAAAAGCAGTCTGTTAGATAATTCCTTACCTTTATGAGAATTTTCTAAAATAGTACAATCAGAGATACCCCTATTTTGTTAGACATTTTGATTGGGTTGGTTTAGACATTGTGGTCACTACTATATGTGTGGATTTGGAAGGGACTGCCTTATAGCCATTGTCTTGAGAAAAGCCTTTGCTAAGGGGCTCTGGTGTACCTTGGCCCCAAATGTTCGAATTAACTAGAGGCGTAGGAAACAGGCTCTTTTCCTTCTTCTGTTAATTCCCCAAGGTCCCAGGGAAGGCCTGTGATCCATAGGAAAGGGAGACCAGATGCTGTCATGGGGCTGGAAGCAGGGTGGGCAAGACAAGGGCCATGGGAAGGCTGTGAGAATGTCCAGGGCAGGACTGGAAGGGGAATGTCAGAGAAGAGGGCAGGATCCTGACTGCTTAGCAGCACGAGACTGGGACTGGGCAGAAAGGAGGCCTGAAGCTTAAATAATATCACATGAACTCTCTTGGTTTGAAGTTTTATCGAAGAGGCCTTTGAGACCTGGAGAATTCCAAACCTCCTGGAAGGGGAAGTTCACAGGCCTGTGATCTTGCTTCAGGAGACTTTCACCCCTCCCAGTCAAGACCCTGGGCTCTTGCCACTCTTCCATTCATAGGCCCATCCCGATTGTACCTCACAGTGTGCCTGGGGAATGTGAGCCAAGGAAATGCATGTGTAATAAGATTTGCACCCACATTTTCCACACCCTGTCTGGGGACACCAGGTCTGACAACCATGCATGTGCTTTTGGGGTTATGACCAGAATATGTATGATCAGAGCTATCCCAGAAATTTGGCATCCATGTGGCCAAAGCTTTGAGCATTGGATCCCAGCTTCTGTGGTTCTCACAAGCTTAGCAGCTACCTTTTCTTAAGTTATTGTCAGGCCGGGCGCGGTGGCTCAAGCCTGTAATCCCAGCACTTTGGGAGGCCGAGACGGGCGGATCACGAGGTCAGGAGATCGAGACCATCCTGGCTAACACAGTGAAACCCCGTCTCTACTAAGAAATACAAAAAATAGCCGGGCGAGATGGCGGGCGCCTGTGGTCCCAGCTACTCGGGAGGCTGAGGCCGGAGAATGGCGTGAACCCGGGAGGCGGAGCCTGCAGTGAGCTGAGATCCGGCCACTGCACTCCAGCCTGGGCGACAGAGCGAGACTCCGTCTCAAAAAAAAAAAAAAAAAAAAAGTTATTGTCCAAGCTAGGTTCATTTCAGGTGACAGGCAGGTGACAGTGGGAATCTGCGATGATGCTGGAGGCCCTAAGGAGTCTCTATTGAATAATCATGTCTTGGTGCAATCCCAACATCAGGTAGCTAAGTTGGGATTGAGAAAATTTCCAAGTTGGGATTGGGAAGAGTCTCTCAATTCTTGATGAGAATGCTCCTCCAAAGCAATGTTGCTAGTATAAGGCCATTTTTGTCTTTTGGCAACTTTTTTTTTTTTCTTTTTCTTTTTTGCAACAGGGTCTTGCTTGGTTGGTCAGGCTGGAGTACCGTGGCACTATCAAGGCTCACTGAAGCCTCAACCTCCTGGGCTTAACTAATGCTCCCTCCTCAGCCTCCTTAGTAGCTGGGACTACAAGTACACGCCACCATGACTGGCTAATTTTTTTAGTTTGTGAAGACGGGATCTTGCTTTGTTGCCCAGCCAGGTCTTGAATTCCTGGCCTCAAGTATTCCTCCCACCTTGGCCTCCCAAAGTGCTGGGATTGCAGGTGTAAGCTACCATACTCAGCACAACTTTTTTTTTTTTTTTAATGATAATATTCACTTTGGTGAAGGGTGGGGTTGAGATAGATACTACAAGTAGGAATATATGTTAATGAAAGTTTTTTGTAAAATACATTTGTGGCTGCACACGGTGGCTCACACCAGCACTTTGGGAGGCCAAGGTGGGCAAATCACCTGAAGTCAGGAGTTTGAGACCAGTCTGGCCAACATGGTGAAATGCTGTCTCTACTACAAATGCAAAAAATTAGCCGGGCATGGTGGCGGGCACCTGTAGTCCCAGCTACTTGGGAGACGGAGGCAGGAGAATTGCTTGAACCTGGGAGGCGGAGGCTGCAGTGAGCTGAGATCACGCGACTGCACTCCAGCCTTGGCAACAAGAGTGAAACTCTATCTCAAAACAAAACAAAAAACAAACAAAAGACATTTACTAGTCTGTACAAAGAGCCTTAAGAAATTAGACAGATTTCAAGACAGCTCTGATTACACATATTCTGTTTTATAATGCACTTTTGCCTACTAATTCTCTTTATAGTAATCCCTTTTCAGGAAATGATCAGATATATGGAGAAAGAATTGTGATGTTTATGCCAGTATTGCTCATATCAAAATGTGGAAATTTACTTCAGTGTCTGATAATAAGAGAATAGTTAAATTAGTCACATTAAACTTCTTTGGTGAAGTATTAGGCCTCTGTGAAAAAATGACAGAGAAAATACATACACAGTTCACAGAAAATACTAATTTGCTTTTTTTTTTTTTTTTTTTTTTTTTTTTTTGAGATGGAGTCTCTCTTTGTCACCTAGGCTGGAGTGCAGTGGCGTGATCTCGGCTCACTGCAACCTCTGCCTCACGGGTTCAAGTGATTCTCCTGCTTCAGCCTCCCGAGTAGCTGGATTACAGGCGCATGCCACCAAGCCTGGCTAAATTTTGTATTTTTAGTGGAGACGGGGTTTCACCATGTTAGTCAGGCTGGTCTTGAACTCCTGATTTCATGATCTGCTCGCCTCAGCCTCCCAAAGTGTTGGGATTACAGGTATGAGCCACTGTGCCAGGCTAATTTTCTTAAATATATGAAAAAGTGCTCAACCTCACTCCAAATAAGAGAGATGCAAATTAAAGCAACATGAGATACCATTATCACTAGTGAAAGAGTAAAATGGTTGGTAACTTGTGTTTTTGAGGGAGAGAACTGGAACTCTCATGCACTGTATTAGTTACCTATTGCAATATCACAAACTCTTAAACTTAGTAGTTTTTGACAACAAGAAACATTTGTCACGTCTCCTAGTTTCTGTGTGTAAGTGATTTTGGAGCATCTTAGTGGGTCTTTCTGGCTTGGGGTGTTTCATGAGATTGCCCTCAGCTGAAAGCTCGACTGCATCGCCCAGTTCCCTTCCAAAATGCCTCACTCACATGGCTGGCAAGGCGATTCTAGTTGGTGGTGGGAGGTCTCAGTTTCTCCCCACAGGGACCTCTCCTCAGGGCTTTCTCATGACATGTGTTATCATGACATGGTGGCTCTTTCCTGAATAATCTAAGGGAACAGATTTTAGCTGCAAGACCTTTTATAATCGAGCCCCAGAAGTCACACACTATTTCCACCACACTCTATGCATCACATAGACAAGCTCTGATTCAGTGTGGGAGGAGAGCACTTGGGGACATGAACCAGATGAAGATTACCTGGGCCATCTTGGAGTCCCACATACTCTGGAAGTGGGAAGATATTTGGCAATATCTATTGAGATTTAAAATGCGCAAACCCTTTGACCCAGGAATTTTTTTTTTTTTTTTTTTTTTTTTTTTTTTGAGACGGAGTCTCGCGCTGTGTCACCCAGGCTGGAGTGCAGTGGCGCGATCTCGGCTCACTGCAAGCTCCGCCTCCCAGGTTCAGGCCATTCTCCTGCCTCAGCCTCCGAGTAGCTGGGACTACAGGCGCCCGCCACCACGCCCGGCTAGTTTTTTGTATTTTTAGTAGAGACGGGGTTTCACCATGTTAGCCAGGATGGTCTCGATCTCCTGACCTCGTGATCCGCCCGCCTCGGCCTCCCAAAGTGCTGGGATTACAGGCTTGAGCCACCGCGCCCGGCCTGACCCAGGAATTTAACTTTTAGGAATTTATACTGCAGGATTTGCATTTGTGTCTAATGATATCTATAAATATATACAAGGAGAGTTATTACAATATTGCTTTAATGCAAAAGCTGGAAATGCCCTAAATGTCTACCAATAGGGCATTGGGTACATAGTATGGGACAGCTTTCAATGTAACATACTATACAGTTGTTCAAAACAATGAGATCATTCCACTCATGTACTTCTGTGGAACTATATCCTAAATATATTAAATGGAATGTGGGTGTGTGTGTAAATTGATAAGCTATATTAGGAAGGACATACAAAATCCTGTTATAACTGGTGGCCCATTAGGGGAGCAGGAATAAAGGGAAAAATTATTCACTTTATGTTCTTTCATGTTTTTCAAATTTTGTACCATGTGGACATATTACCTATTCATAAATTAATAAGTGAAATGATTTTAAAAGTAAAGAAGTAGAAATACATCTTAAAATGATTGGAAATGCTCATACTATACAAATAATTTAAAAATACCATAGCAAGCCATATTTGTGATATAATTTAATTTGTTTTAAAAACACTGTACATAGGCCAGGCACAGTCACTCACATCTGTAATACCAGCACTTTGGGAGGCCAAGGTGGGAGAATTGCTTGAGCTCAGGAGAGTGAGACCAGCCCAGGCAACATGGCAAACCCCATCTCCACCAAAAAATACAAAAATCAGCCCAGCACGGTGGCACGTGCCTATAGTCCCAGCTACTTGGGAGGCTGGTGTAGGAGGATTGTTTGAGCCCTGGAGGTAGAGGTTGTAGTGAGCCAAGATCACACCCTGCACTCCAACCTGGGCAATAGAGCCAGACCCTGTTTCAAAACAAAAATGTACATAAGAAAAGACTGAAAAGATCATACCAGAAGTGACAGTCAGTGATAGAGAAAGTGTTTCCCTTAATTTTGTCTTCTAGATTTTCTACAATGACTATCTTATTTCTGTAATCAGAACAAAAAACAGACAACTTACTTCTGGTTAATGAGATGAAGGGAAACTTATTTTCTTCTTCATTCTTTTTAGTATTTTTCTCAAATGATTTTGCATTACTTGTAAACATGAAATAAAAAAGATTTAAAACCTGCACTCCAGGGTTCTGGATCAGAGTTTCCAAAACTATGCTTGGGGGATCTGAGCAGTGCCCTGAAGAGTGAGAAGCATGTGTTCCTGGACTTGCTCTGGCCAGGCTGGGCTCGACCCCACGGTGCCCATCTGCTGGCCCTGGAGAGCAGCGGAGAGAGCTGCTTTTCTTTCCCGGGGATGGTTAGCACTGTTCACGACCAAAGACTTCAGATTGTTGAAGCACCCACATTTGCTGCTGCAGAGGCACCCTAGGATGGAGGAGAAGTAGAGTGGGAAGTTGGGATCAGCCAGAAAGACAGAGGCCAAGGGAGAAATCCAAGCACAGAGCGGGTTTAGGCTGCAACCATTTGGGAAACAGTGTTCTAGATTGCTTGGAACACTTTCTGAGTCTAAGTTCTTTTACTCTCCAAGGCCACCACATGAGTATCTCCCACGCAGGAAGTCTTTGCCTCTTCTTTCTCCCCAGGACTTTGCTTGACTGTGAGTGCCTACATCTGTGAAATTCCTGCCAGAGGCCCCTGGTCCCTTGGTTCCACACACACACAAAAAGCACTCATATAAATGTAGTCTGTTAAATTCAATAGTGTAAAAAAAGACAGAGGAAAGACAATTCCTGGATGTTGAGCTGAGATGGCTGCCATATACTGCTGAGACAGCTACCATGGACTGTTGCCTAGGTTGTATACTGCCATATCTAGTAGGACATCCTTCATGAAATAGACATTAATTTGTATATTTATTATAACATTTCTGGATGATGGTTGTAAATTGTTTTAACAAAATTAGTATATTATGATTTTCAGACATAGAAGAAAGGTGTTTTGAGAAGGGACACCTTTTTCTAGTTGGTTAATATGGGTCAGTAGCATCTGTGGATTTTAATTCAGTACTTAATTTAGTATTGAATTTTAATCTTAGTTCAGAGTTAATTTTAATACCTTGCCCTTGTGTACAAACCTAGCCTAGTCTGTCATGAGACTCCTGGAGGTGGGCAGAAATACTGGACAGTACTGAAAAGAGAATTTCAGGTAAGAACGAAAAGTAGAACGGAAAGTTGGGAGCAGCCAGGAAGATGGAGGCCAAGGAGGAAATTCAAGCACAGAGAAGGTTCCAGGCTGCAGGCATTTGGGAAACAGTGTTCTGGATGCTGGAAATGAGGCAGATAATGGAAAGCAGGCAGAACCATGGACCTTCCTTGCATCTCAGATGTACATAAGGGATGCTGTCAGTTCTGACCTCACACTTGGATTTTTGGCTTCTCCAGTTATGAAAAACTGTATGCTGCTGTGTGTGGATTTTGAAGCAATTATTGAGACCTAGGGGCTCTGTTAAGGGCAGAAACTGCTGCCCCATGAGGCAGGCTTCAGTGACTTTGTCACCATGGTGTTTAATCCTGACTCATGGGCCCACATGGTCTTTCTCAGGTTGTGGAGTATAGATTCTGTGATTCATTGCATGTGACTGCTCACATCCTTTGCACTGTGTGTGGTGTGTGTGTGTATGTGTAAGTGTCCATGCAAGCTTGCTCGTGTATAATTGCACACTGGCTTCGCTCCAAAATTCTTGCTGTTACAAATTACTTTTGGCTAGGTTCAGGTTCAAGGTGGGAAAATCCAAGAGACAAATATAGTTGAAATGTGTCAACAGCCTCAGGCTGCCATGTTTGGGGAAGTATTATAGTAATGAGAGTCCTCAAGTCTGAGAATGGCCCCATGGTCTACCACAAAGTGCCTCTTTCTCTCTTTCTTCCCTCTTTGCTCTCTATCTCCTCAACTAAGCTATTTGGGCAGAAAGAGCAGGGAGTCACTGAAATGCCTGGAGCCCCTGACTGTTCCTTTTTGGAGATACCTGAGACTCCCTTTTCCCATAAGGCCCTTCTAGAAGTCACTCCTAATGTTCTGTCTGAGCAACCCAGATCCCCTTGTTGAATTCTAGACCTGCATATTTGGCTGGACATGGAATATCTAGGAGGAAAAGATGTATCAAACTCAATATATGCCCAAAGTCAACACATCAATCACCTTCCCTGTTTACCACTACTGTCTCCTCCTCCCATATTCCCTATCTTGGTGTGTTGCCTCTGAGAGTGTGCCTAGCAGAACTCCAGCCACAGGGAGTATCATTAACCAAGGACACATCTTCTGTGCCCCAAAATCTATCACTATGTTTGCCCTGGGACCGTGCTTTCCACAGGCTGCTCCCAGCAATAATTAAGTCTAGCACAAGATACCAAGGCAGATCTGTTGCTGAGAGGCATGGGACAATTTTGACAACTGACTTTGGCTCAAGGACTTCCTGATGGCCTTGTGGAATCTTCCATAGGCTGCACGGCAGTCTAGGATGTTTTTATTCAACCTTTCTTCTGTCACTCCAATACTTGAGATCTCCTAGACTTATAGTCTGATGCCTCTCCTAGATTTTTGCAACTCTTTACCCATTTTCTTAAAATCTTTGCACATTTAGTTCCATCTTGGCATGTGTCTCAAGGACCCAGACTAACAAAAGTTGCATTGCGAATGGGATAGTAGTGCTACTGGTCCTATTCCATCTTGAAAGGACCAGCAGTTTGTCCTCACAAGGAGAGAGACCTCTTCTGAGTACAAGTTTGCCTTTCCTGTGTTTAGATGGCGTGGTATGGGATATCATCAGGGACTCACTCTTGCCAGGGGACACAGCAGGAGTCCTACTGAACTACAGGACATTGTCATTAAGACCCTCTTTCATCAAAAGATACCATTGAGAGACTGAAAAATCAAGTTTATACAAGGGAAAAAAACATTTCCGATACACACATCTAATATGACTTGTGTACAGAACATATGAATTCTTCCAAGGCAGATAGCCTAATAGACAAATGGGCAAAGGACATAAACAGGCACTTCAAAAAAAAGAATACCCACATGTCCAATAAACATTTTTAAAGTGTTAAATTCCGCTAGTTACTTGGGAAATGTAAATTAAGACCTCAGTGTGATGCCACGAGAAATGGCTAAAGTGAAAGCACAAGACAATACCAAATGTTGACAAGTAATTGGAATCAAGCAACCAGAATTCTCACACTGACACTGGAAGTGTGTATGGGAATAACTATTTTGGAAAACTGACAGTATCTACTAACCTGTACATATATATTTCCTATAGTCAGCAATTTCACATGTACATATGTTCAACAAAAAACAGGACAAGAATATATCTAGCAGCCCTATTTATAATGTCAAAAATGAATAATGACAAATGTACATTTATAGGAGAATGCATAAATGTTCATACACTAGAAGATAAGGATGAATGAACTATGATTACATACAATAACATTGATAACTCTCACAGACAATGGTGAATGAAGAAAGATAGGCACAGAGCATATGAGGTGATTCATTTGTGAAATGCCTAAAAATAAACAAAACTCATCCAGGCTGTTAGAAACCAGGATGGTGGTTATCTTTAGGCTGTGAGTAGTGACTGGAACTGGGCAAAAGGGTGGCTTGTGGAGTGCTGGTAAGGGTTCTGTTTCATCATCTGGGTACTAATCACGCATGTGTGTTTACTTTATCAAAATCTGTGAAGCTATTCTAGAATTCTTGACTTTTCTGCATGTATGTTTTTCATTAATAAAATTTACCCAAAAGTTTACTTTTTTCTCAATATTTTCATTATCAAAAATTTAGAAAATACAGAACAGAAAAATTGCAACAAGGCTAACCTACTTTTAATATTTTAATGATTATCCTTTTGAGTTTTTCTCTATGAACTCAAATGTTGTCCTCTGCAACAGTCTCCTTCAAATAAAATCAGGACCATGTTCTAGATGCCATTTTGTAAGTATCTTTTAACACTTTAACTGTATATTCAACTATACACATTGTAAACCCTTTTCCACATCATGAACATTTGTTTACCACATTTAAAAGGGCTGCAAGTCATCCACTGAATTGGGAGTTCAACTGTCTGTATAAGAACTCATTTTTCATGTCTAGTTTGTTTCCAGTTTTTCAGTATTGTAAACAATGTGATCATCAGTCTTGTAGCTAAATCTTTGCCCTACATCTTTGGTTATTTCTTCTTTCTACTAAGTCTTAGAAGTTGTGTTTGGGTATAAAGAATGTGTATACTCTTGAAGTTTATACATCCCATAGTTAATTTTTTAACAAGTAACAATTTCAAAGAGGGCGTGATTTGAACTGGGTTCCTATCTGGTTGTTCGTGGCATTCTAAGAGCAATAACAATGATGACAATGCTAATAGGTACCATGGTGCCTATTATTTATTTCCCACTAACAACTTGGTTAGGTGAATTTCAGTAGATACTTTTACAAATGAGAAAAGAGGTTCAGATATGTGAAGGACCTCATTTAAGTTCTTTCAGAATAAAGCTGGATCCAAAGCCAGGCCTGTCCAAAACCAAAGCCCATAGCTACCATGATGTCTCCCCAGAGAATGGGAAATCCTATTATCAAGTTGTCCCAGGAAGCCCAACTGAATTAGTGATTCCTTTAAGTTATATCGAAAGTTCATAATTATAGTGAGAGTTAATGCTCAGTTAATACTAATAGAGATCCAAAAAGAAGGATTAAGACAGGAGAAGAGAATTCATCTGGAAGGGTGGGTGCTTACGGAGTCTGCTGGAACTTAGCAGAAGATAAGAAATTGAAATCCTGTATTAACCCACTTGCTGATGGCATGTCACAAACTGTACGAGCCTTTTTAGCCATCAGGGTACCAGGTTGTTTGGCCTCATTCCCAAGATCGATAAGCACATTCCATTGAGACCAGATGTGGCTGGGAAAGGCAAAAGCCAAATAGTTTCCAAGAAGACCCAGAGAGGGTAAAGAGGTTTTTGCAAGCCTTTTGGATGTGTCTTGGAGTTTTTGTGAAAAGCCAATGAGGTGAGATTGGGGGGATATTTCAGTTAAACTCTGGATCAAGCTGCATCCATTTTTTCCCTGAGGGTATGAGTGCCAGTTACTCAGAAGTGGCAAGAACACTGTGTGTGTGTGCACATGTGAGCGTGGGTAACATTCATGAAGAAAAGGCTGGGATTGGCAAGTGTTCAGGGAAACTGGATAGGTATGTCTATCAATAATTTGCCTCAGTCCCTCTCCTTGCTGACTTAACATTTCAATTGATAGGGTGAGTAGCTCAGACAGGTATAGAGAAGAAAGAGGCAACATGGAGAAGTGGAAGAGAAGGCTTTGGTAGGCCATGGATCTAGCCTCTAATTTCAATTTAGCCAGTGGTTAGTTCCTCATAAGACTAACACTAGCTAACATTCATTGAGCATCATATGTATTTTAGAATCTGTGCTAAGTGTATATTCTCTATCCCATTTAATCTTCAAAACCACTCCATAATTCCATTTAGTCTCCTATTGTCCCATCTCATAGATGAAGAACTGATATTCAGAAGCTTAGGACACTTACTGGAGATCTCAAAGGATTTGTTGAGAGTCACATTTGAACTCGGGTCCATCAAAGTCCAATGTCCCTACCTTCAAAGACATGACTTGGAGGGAATTTTTAAAACTGAGGTTTCAGTTTCCTTTCCTTTAAAATAGAAATAAACAGGCCAGCCATGGTGGCTCGTGCCTGTAATTCCAGCACTTTGGGAGGCTGAGATGGGCAGATCACTTGAGGCCAGGAGTTTGAGACCAGCCTGGCCAACATGGTGAAACACCATCTCTACTAAAAATACAAAAAAATTAGCTGGGCATGGTGGCATGTGCCTGTAGTCCCAGCTACTCAGGAGGCTGAGGCAGGAGAATTGCTTGCACCCGGGAGGCAGGAGGCAGAAGTTACAGTGACCTGAGATCCCACCACTGTACTCCAGCCTGGGCAACAGAGCGAGACTCCATCTCAAAAAAAAAAAAAAAAAAAAAATTCCTAGTTTATGGCATTGTCTGGAGGCCTAAATTAACATGGTATTCCAGACCACAGTCTGACATATAATGGGTCCTGAATGAATGTTACTTTGTCTCCCTCCCCGGGACTTTCAGAAAGAGAGAGAGCATGTAAAAAAAACTACACCACACTAAAGAACCAGAAAAACATCTGGTGGCCTGGGTAAGGCTGGATTAGAGAGGGCAATACTACAAACAAGAAGTAGTTCAGATTCAACTAGGAATACTAACAGTATGAAGGACATGGGGCTCAGAACTTCACGTATACTGACTTCATCACAAGTTTGTGGGAATGATGGTGTATTAGTACGTTCTCACACTGCTATAAAGAAATACCTGAGACTAGGTAATTTATAAAGAAAAGAGGTTTAATTGGCTCATGGTTCCATGGGGCTAACAGGAAGCATCTGCTTCTGGGGAGGCCTCAGGGAGCTTTCATGGCTGAAGGCAAAGTGAGAGTAGGCGTCTTGCATGACAGGAGCAGGACCAAGAAAGAGAGCAGGGAGGTGCTACACACTTTTAAAAAATCGTATATTGTAAGAACTCACTCACTATACAGCACCAAGAGGGGATGATGCTAAACCATTTATGAGAAACCACCCTCATGATGCAGTCACCTCCCACCAGGCCCCACCTCCAACATTGGAGATTATAATTTGACATGAGATTTGGGTGGGGACAGAGATCCAAACCATATCAGATGGTATATGTCTAATTGGCAAGTGAAGAAATGATGCCCTAAAAGACTAGTCCGTAAGTTATGTTGCTAGGATTCCATCTGATGGGTGGGAATGCTTTCGTGTTTTTATTATTTTTCAAATTGAGATAGAATGCACAAACCACAAAATTCACTTTTAAAGTATACAATTTAGTGGTTTTTAGTATATTCATAAAGAAGTGTAACCATTACCACTGTATAACTATCTAATTCCATAGTATTTTCATCACCCCAAAGAGAATCTTCATACTCATTAACAGTCATTCCCCATTCCCCCATCCCTCAGCCCCTAGCAACCACTAATCTGCTTTATGTTTTTATGGGTTTGCCTTGTCTGAACATTTCATATAAATAGAATTATAAAATATGTGACCTTTTGTGTCTAGCTTCTTTCACTTACCATAATGTTTCAAAGTTCATCCATTGTAGCATGAATCAGAATTTTATTCCATTTTATGGATCAGTAACATTCCATTATATGAATATATCATATTTTATTTCTCCGTTTATCACCTGATAGAAGTTTTGGTTGTTCTCATGTTTTAGCTATTATGCATAAAGCTGCTATGAACATTTGGGTACATATTTTTGTGTGGACATATGCTTTTAATGTTTGTATATACATTAAGTGAAAGAAGTTAGACATATATACTTGGTAGAATTGCTGAGTCATATGGTAATTATATAGTTAACTTTTTGAGGAATTGTCAAAATGTTTTCCAAAGTGACCACTACATTTTTACGTCTGCAACAAATATATGAGGGCCCCAATTTCCCTACGTCCTCATCAGCACTTGTTGTTATTTCTTTTTTTAATGAAAGCCATCCTAGTGGATGTGAAGTGGTAGCTTGTTGAGATTTTTATTTGCCATAATTTGACAAGTTATGTTGAATGTGTGTTTAGAGAAATGTCTTCTGTTCATTTTTAAATTGGATTACTTGTCTTTTTGTTATTGAGATGTAAGAATTCTTTGCATAGTCTAGATACTAAATGCTTATTAGATATATGACTTATGATATTTTCTCCCATTCTTTGGGTTGTCTTCTCACTTTCTTGATAGTATCTTCTGATACACAAAAATTTTAAATTTTGATAAAGTCAAATTTATTTACTTTTGTTACTTAAGATTTTGGTGTCATTATCTAATAATCTTTTGCCAAATCCAAGATTATGAAGACTTAACCCAGGTTTTCTTCAAGAGTTATAGTTTTAGCATTTTACATTTAGTCTTTCATCTATTTTGAGTTAATTTTTATATATGGTTTGAGGAAAGAACTTAATTCTTTTGCATTTGGATGCCTAGTTGTCCCAGCATCATAAATTGAAGAGACTATTCATTCTACATTAAACAGTCTTAGTACCCTTGTCAGTAATTAATTGGCCACATATATGGATTTATCTGGACTCTCAATTCTATCTCATTAATCTATTTGTCTTTTCTTATGCCAGTACCACACCATTTTGATTATTGTAGTTTTGTGGTAAGTTTTGAAATCAGGAAGTGTGAGTCCTCCTTTGTTCTACTTTTTCAAGATTTGTTTGGCTATTTTCAAGATTATTTACATTTTCATATGAACTTTAGGGTGTTTGTTAATTAAAATACCAGCTGTGATTTTGATAAAGCTTGTGTTGAATCTGTAAACCGTTTTGAGTAGTGTTAGCATATTAACAATATTATATCTTCTTATCCATGAACATGAGATTTCTTTCATTTATTTACTTCTTTTATTTTCCTTAACAATATTTTGTACTTTTCAGTGTACAAGACTTCTTTTTTAAAATTTATTCTTAAGTATGCTATCCAAGAATAGAAGTAGTTTTACTTCTTCCTTTTCAATCTGATAATTTTTATTTATTTTTCTTGCCTAGTGCCTTGACTAGATTCTCCACTACAATGCTGATTAGATAGAAGGGATGAGATAAACATTCTGGTCTTGTTCCTGACCTTAGGGGCAAAGCTATCAGCTTTCACCATTAAGTATGATGATAGTTCTGGGTTTTTCTTAAATGCCCTTTATCAGAAAAAAGAAGTTCCCTTCTATTCCTGCCTTCTTCAGTGTTCTTATCATGAAAGGTTGTTAGATTTTGTCAATGCTTTCTCTGCATCTATTGGCAAAATAATGTGGATTTGTCCTTTAATCTATTAATACGATTTAGTACATTGACTTTTTTTCATGAGTTGAACCAACCTTGCATTCCTGGGATGAATCACACTTTGTCGTGGTGTATGATCCTTTTTATATGCTGCTGGATTTGATTTGCTAGTATCTTGTTGAAGATATTTCTATATATATATTCATAAGGGATATAGCTTTCTGCAGTTTTCTTGTGAGTTGTCTGGCTTTGGTATCAGAGTAATTCTGGCTTCAAAGAATGAGTTAGGAAGTGTTTCCTTCTATTACTGATGAATTGCCTATTAATACTTTCAAATGTGTCAAGTTCTGCTTCATGCATTTCTGGGCTCTGTTGTTAAGTACATATATGTTTATAATTGTTTTGATGGAGTGACCCTTTTATCATTATAAAATGTCCTCTTTTTCTCTAGTAAGAATTTTTAACTTGAAGTCTCTTTTGTCTATACTGCAACCACTCCAGCTCTTTTGTTTACTCTTTTCATGGTACACATATTTCCATCCTTTAAACCTATTTGTGACTTTGATTCTAAAATGTACCTTTTGTAGACAACATATATTTGAATCATGCACCCTCCCATCATAATTCTAGTCTTTGTCTTTTAATTAGTGTTTAATCCATTTGTATTTAATATAATAACAGATAAGGTTTACATCTGCTATTTTGTTACTTGTTTTCTATATGTATTATGTCTTGTTTTTTTCTTCATTCTTCCATTACTGCCTTCTTTTGTGTAAAATGGATATTATTTAGTGGGCCATTTTAATTGACCTATTTTACTCTTTTTTTTTTTTTTTTTGTTTTTTTTTTTGATAGAGTCTCACTCTGACCCCCCGGCTGGAGTGCAGTGGCACAATCTTGGCTCACTGCAAGCTCCACCTCCTGGGTTCATGCCATTCTCCTGCCTCAGCCCCCCGAGTAGCTGGGACTACAGGCACACACCACCATGCCTGGCTAATTTTTTGTATTTTTAGTAGAGTTGGGGTTTCACCATGTTAGCCAGGATGGTCTTGATCTCCTGACCTCATGATCCGCTCGCCTCGGCCTCCCAAAATGCTGGGATTACAGGCATGAGCCACCGCATCTGGCCACAATTAACATCTTAACTTATAACAGTCTAATTTGCATTAATACAAAGTTGATTACAGCCATATATAAAACTTTTCCTCTTATATAGCTCTAGTACCTACCCTCTTATTTGTGCTGTTATTTTCATATAAATTACCTCATTATACATTGCATGGTCTCATACATGATTGGTACACAGATTCATAATTATTGCTTTATGTAGTTGTCTCTTAAATAATATAGTAGAAAAGAGTTATAAATAAAAGATACATTTACATTGTCCTTTATATTTAGTTATGTAGTTATCTTTATCAGAGACCTATATTTCTTCATGTGGACTCAAGTTATTGTCTAGGATCCTTACATTTAGGCTGGAAGAACTCCATTCTCTGTTTTTGTTTATATTGGAATTACTTAATTTCTCTTTCATTGTTGAAGAACAGTTTTGCTAGATATAGAATTCTTGAGTTTTTCTTTCAGCTCTTTGAATATGCCATCCACTGCCTCCCAGACTGCATAGTTCCTGATGAGAAATAAGTTAATCTCAATGAAGACCACTTGTGCTGTATTGCTTCTCTCTTGCTGTTTTTAAGATTCTCTGTGTTTGTCTTTCAGCAGTTTGACTATGATGTTTCTAGGTATGAAACTCTTTGAGTTTACCCTATTGGAATTTGTTGAGCTTCTTGGAGGTACAGATTCATGTTTTTTAAAATCAAATTTGGGAAGTTTTTGGCCATGGTTTCTTCAAATATTATTTTTTCCCTTTTGTTTCTCTCTTTCTAGGACTCTCATTATGAATATATGGATACACTTGGTGTCCCTAGGTCTCTGAGGCTCTTTTTCTCCTTTTTTTTTTTGTTGGTTCCTCAGTCTGAATAGACAGTCAAGTATATAAAAATGACAGAATGGGAGTGAAACAACCTGGAGGGAGGTTTGTAGAAATTGGTTGTGAAATTGTTGTTTCATCGTTTGTGAAAATTCTTTCTCTAGAGAATGTGTCCACAGCCAGGCAAGGCCCTCATAATGCCTGCTTTGAACATGGGGGGTTCAAAGCAAACAGATTCAGAAACAGTTTGTTCTTTTTTCACTTTCCCTGAGCCATCTCCTTAAATTCCTTTGCTCCCTAGGACCTAAGGGACTCAACATTTCTATTTTCAGCTTGGTCCTTTCTCTTGAACCATAGACTTTTGTGTCCAACATCTGAAATTCAGATCCAATCACTCTGACTGCAAGGTCTATGAAGTTGGTCTGATTCCTATGTTCCTTTTCTATCACTTTCCTAAACCCTCAACAGGGCCTCTTTCACAGTGACTTAACTCCTTGATGGAGAGGTTTGTGGTAGGGTAAGGTGGGAAATGGGGCAGGTGAGGAGAGCTGCCTGTCTGGAACTGGATCTGGATGAAAAACCAAAGTTAGCTTCATGTCATTGACAATTTGGTTTATGACTATCCTGGCTATGCCACTTCAAGCCTTTTGAAAGGTCTCCTTTGCCTTATGTACTCCTGATTGCCAAACCCAGTCCTAGAACAATGAAGAATGGGTATGAAATATTTACTCTGCTGAAGGGATAATTTGAGACCAACATAACAGGATAATATAGGGGAGGAAAGTTTCTCCTTTCCTGCTGCCCACTTAGGCAACTCTGCAAACTGGGAGTATGGGGAAATAGGAGGACTCTTCTAAAAATCTTAGGATTCAGCCAGTTTTGTAGCCAGCAGGCTGGGAGTCATCTTCAGCCTCTCCTTTCCTCTTTCCTTCCTTCTCCCTTCCTTCTTTCGTTTCCTTTCTTCTTCCTTCCCTCTCTCCTTCTCCATCCCTTTATACATGCAATAAGCCTAATACCTCTTTATTCTCTTTCACCTCCATGCTTTAGTCAAAATCTCATTGCCTTTTCCACCTGGAGAAAACTGAAACTTGTTCTGAATTGGTCTTTAACTCCAATCTTTAATTCCCGTCAACCTTCCACACCAAATCAGAGATAGATTTTTAAAACCCAGATCTAAGTGGATTGGATACCCTCATAATGTAGAGGAGGCACACTGAGTACACAGCCAATCCCACACAGTCAATGCATGTTCATTCTGGTTTAAACAGAAAAACCCATCTTGTAGCAACTACTTATAAGGAAATCCCAACATAACCCCCTTTTGTTTGTAGACTAGCTTCTGAACTTCCAGTTGAAACTGCATATTACTCCTTGTTTGAGCTTCATAGATTTTTGTGGGTAAGGATCACAACTTATTCTCCCATTTCTTCCTCTTGGGGTTAACCCATATATTTCTTGTTTATGACTGTTTCCAGACAGATTTTGTCTCAGTTTCAGCAATGCATATCAAAATGGTTCAAGAACCTCACCTTCTACTTAACTCTTGTCCTACAAATGCTGTTTGTCAAGAGATTTTTCTCTGGGATCTAATTCTAAAATGCATGTGCCAGGCATAGTGGCTCATGCCTGTCATCCAAGCACTTTGGGAGGCTGAGGTGGGTGGATCATCTGATCCCAGGAGTTCGAGACCAGCCTTGCCAACATGTTGAAATCCCATCTCTACTAAAAATACAAAAATTAGCCAGGCATGGTGGTGCATGCCTGTAGTCCCAGCTACTTGGGAGGGTGAGGCAGAGGAATCGCCGGAACCCTGGAGGCAGAGGTTGCAGTGAGCAGAGATTGTGCCATTGCACTCCAGCCTGGGAGACAGTGAGAGTCCGTCTCATAAATGAATGAATTAATGAACGCATGTGGAGAGTCCAGGCAGTTTAATGTGTTTTGAGTGAGAGAGATGTAAGGCGTGTGCTAGATCACACTGTGAGGTCTTCTTAGACCAGAGTTGAGCTGGGCCTTGAAGTATTGGCAAGACTAGGAATGGTGCAAAAGAGAGGAAGTGTTATTCCAGATTCAGGAAGCAAGGTGAGAGGTTCCCAGCCCTAAGTGGAGATACATGCTGCACATATGTAGCAATAAAGAGGTAACCTGATTAGAGCTGCATTTGGGAAATGTGGAAAGGTAGGAAATCATGGCACAGCAGTTGTAGTACTGGGAATAGTTTCTGTATTCATCTAATTAATCATTCCCCAAACTACATTTCTTAAGACACTCATATATCTCTAAGTATTAATAAATATCTCCCAATTTCAAAAATTAGGAGGTCCTATGGTCAAATTCATCTGGTGAATACTGTGTTAAAGTCCTCAGGGAAGGATGTCACAAATGTGCATTATGAGTCTCCAAAGCGGATGTATTATCCAGAATTTTCCTACCTTATTTGTCCATGGAGTGTTGTTTTCAAGAAGGTTCAAGCAAATATATTAAAAGGAGAATGTCCTATGAAATACAGGCTGTAAAATGTTGATCAATCCAACCTTCTTATTTTTTAAATGCTGCCCTGAGGGAAGAAGTGCTTGCTTAAGGTCATTCCTTAAGCTGGAGACTATGCTTGGGCTAGAACCAGGCCCCCTGATTCCAGACATAGATCAATTACAGTGGTCTTGGTTGCCATGGATATTAGTAAGAAAAAACACTAGATGCTGTAACAAACGATGCCCAAATTTCAGTGCTTTGGCTCAACAGAATTTTATTTTTCATTAATGTGGCAGTCTAGTGTGGGAGTTCCTGGCCAGTGGGCAGCTTACTTCCTGTGGTTAATCAGAAACCCAGACCCCTACAATTGTGTGGATCTGCAGTCCACTGCGGCCACAGAGTAGACAGAAGAGAACATAGAGAAGCCCCACTTGCTTTTTAAGGGCTCTGGCCCTGGAATTAGATCTTACCCCAGTCAATTCTTACTGTGCTTCTCCATCACTGAACTGCTTTTACCCTCAGTTTCTTTATCTATAAAGTGGGGGCAATTATAGAACTACCTCACAGGATTGTTATGCACAGTAACTGAGTTAATATTTGTCAAATACTTATCTATACCTGGTACATAGTATGGGCTTTATAAGTACTTTTTAGATAAAATAATAAAAAAGGTAAAAAAAAACAAACTTCTACTCATTTCATTAGCTATACCTGGCTGCAAGGGGAGCTGTTTCCCAGTGCCAACTCCACATTATGGAACTGGGAAGTTCTGAATTTTTGGCAAATAGCTAACTATGTTTGCCAAACATTAGAATTTGTGTCTGAACAGGTGGGTGATGGAAATTTTTGAAGGTTTTGAGAAGAGAAATAAAATATGAATAAGCCACTGCAGATATTTCTCTCCTATCTCAAATCTTTTCTTGTAAAATTTGAGTTATTGAAGATAAAATTACATTATTTTAGACTGTGAACATGTGTGACAGAGAATACGTGATTTTTTTTTTCTCCGCTCACTACAACCTCTGCCTCCTAGGTTCAAGTGATTCTCCTGCCTCAACCTCCCAAGTAGCTGGGATTGCAGGCACCTGGCACCATGCCCAGCTAATTTTTGAATTTTTAGTAGAGACGGGGTTCCACTATGTTGGCCAGGCTGGTCTTGAACTCCTAATCTCAAGTGATCCACCTATCTCGGCCTCCCAAAGTGCTGAGATTACAGGCATGAGCCAGTGCACCCGGCCTGGAGTATGTGATTTTTTATTTGTCATAAGGATTTAAAAATAAAACGGGACATTTGGTGGAATACCAGATAGTAGAAAAATGTCTTATCACATACATTGTATCTGCTTCTAAGCAAAATGAATATATGGCTACTGCCAAAATCATTGAGGAGAAAAAACTTAAATTTTCCAGAGACAAAAACCATAATAACAGGAAATTAATTGAATAGAGTCTTTATTGCTAATTTAATGTTTTTAAAAACTAATGCTATCTGATATGCTGAAGTAATTTATTTTCTTTGAAAATTAAAAAATATTTATAAGAGATGTTAATGGTCCTCAACTTCCCCATAAGGTGGTATGTTTCTCATCTTTAAATTCTCCTGTTATAGAAGCAGGAGCTATTTGGATTGTTCACACATACTCCACTTCTCTGCAGGTACATGGTAGGATAGCATCTCCCTGCCTATTTTTGAAGATAGGCATGGGTCATGTGACTTGTCTTGGCCAAAGAAATGTGAGTGGTCATCATGGATGTCACTTTCAGGCAGAAGATTTAAGTATCATTGTGTGATTTGTCACGTTCCTTCCTTCAACTGTGGGGCTTATGACCCATTATAGCCTTCTTCCATGCAGGTCTGAGTGTCTGAAAAGAATATAGTCCCACTGCCAATCAGAATTGAATATGCAGCGTAAGAAAGAAATAAACTTTTGTTAAGCCAATAAGACCTATATTTTTTGCCTCACCATAATGTAACCAATACCAGCTGACCCAAATAATTTCAGGTTGGGAAAGTGTAACTCTTAACTTTTTCTTTTTTTAAGTGAATTGGATTATGGTGTGTAGCAGAGATGGCTGGAGGCACAGCCTGGAGATTGGAACATAGGTTAAGTGACAAGGGCCTGAACAAGGCTTAGTCCAGTGGAGACAGAGGGCAATAGAAAAGACAAAACATAACCCAGCCCTTGTTCTTAAACATCGTGCTCTCCTCTGAGCCTCAGTCTGCCTCAGATACAGGGATGACTAAAGCTGCAGTTGACAATCACTGTATCTTCTCAGGAAATAACTTAACTTTGCCTTTTGAAGTATTTTTGAAACTCTAAGGCTAATTATGTTTAATGCATTAGTACTGTTTGGTTATTGGTTTATTGGATATTGTCTCTAATTGACAGTATTTCTTCCTATCTTGCAGACTAAAATCTCCTTAACATGATAATTATTACTAGACAATACTGTATTCAATTTATTCTGAAAGTAATCATGCTATAATATTAGGCATTGCTTTTTGCAATCAATGGAGATCTTTTTTTCATTATAACAGGAAGAAATAGTAATTTTAGGAGTCACAATAGAAAGATAAGGTCCAATGGAGTCATTATTGGTATAGGCAGCTGATTTCAGATCACTAACCAGTACTGTTTGCTGAGTTACAATAGAGTGAGGTTCTGGGGTCATTTGTGTAGATAAAGGTACTGATGTAAAATACACACCTAACCAGAAGGAATTACTGAGTGAGCCAGGCGTTTCCTAGATATCAGCTGAAGTACAGAATTAGTCCCCCTGTCTTGGTCTGTAGATCACAGATGGGACAAAAACCTTTATAGAAAACTAACTCATCTAACATCCACTAAATTTAGTATGTCCTCACTTATTTCCCTGAATCACTAATGGACATGGGAAGGTTTTTGTTCTTTTGATATTTATTATTTTAAAAATTACAAACAGAACTGAGTTACCAAAGTCAATTTAACAAATATTTCCTAAGCACCTACTGCTCTCTCCACTTAACTAAAGCCCTCACTGCAATGGATGTGGCTACTCTGGAAAGTCAGGGGTAGAAAGTGGGAAATATGATTTGAGTGATATCCCTATCTAGTCCCCCTGTGTACATTAACATTATTAAAATGCTATTTTAAAATTCAATTGCCATATGACTTCATTTATATTTTAAACTATTGATATCTGGGTCTTTAATTTTTCTTTTTTCTCTTTTTTTATTCAATCATATTCGGGGAACAGGTAGTTTTTGGTTGCATGGATAAGTTCTTTAGCGGTAATTTCTGAGAGCTTGGTGCACCCATCACCTGAGCAGTATACACACTACCATTGTGTAGTCTTTTATCCCTTACCCCCACCCCATGCTTTTCCCCAAGTACCCAAAGTCCATTGTATCATTCTTATGCATTTGCATCCTCATAGCTTAGCTCCCACTTGTATTAATAAGTGAGAACATAATATGTTTGGTTTTCCATTCCTGAGTTACTTCACTTAGAATAGTGGTCTCCAACTCCATTCAGGTTGCTGCAAATGCCATTATATCATTTCTTTTTATGGCTGAGTAGTATTCCATGGTGTATATATACATACCACATTTTCTTTATCCACTCATTGGTTGATGGGCATTTAGGCTGGTTTCATATTTTTGTAATTGTGAATTGTGCTGCTATAAACATGCATGTACAAGTATCTTTTTCATATAATGACTTCTTTCCTTATGGGTAAATACCCAGGAGTAGGATTGCTGGATCAAAGAGTAGTTCTACTTTCAGTTCTTTAAGGAATCTCCACACTGTTTTCCATAGTGGTTGTACTAGTTTACATTCCCACCAACAGTGTAAGTGTTCCCTTTTCACTACATCCACACCAACATCTGTTATTTTTTGATTTTTTGATTGTGGCCATTCTTGCAGGAGTAAGGTAGTATCATATTGTGGTTTTGATTAGTATTTCCCTGATCATTAGTGATGTTGAACATTTTTTTGTATGTTTGTTGGCCATTTGTATATATTCTTTTAAGAATTGTCTATTCATGTCCTTAGCCCACTTTTTGATGGGATTGTTTGTTTTTTCTTGCTGATTTGTTTTAGTTCCTTGTAGATTCCGGATATTAGTACTTTGTTGGATGTATAGATTGCAAAGATTTTCTACCACTCTGTGGGCTGTTTACTCTGCTGATTATTTCTTTTGCTGTGCAGAAGCTTTTTTGTTTAAGTCCCATCAATTTATCTTTGTTTTTGTTGCATTGCTTTTGGGTTCTTGGTCATGAAGCCATTGCCTAGCCAATGTCTAGAAGGGTTTTTCCAATGCTATCTTCTAGAATTTTTATGGTTTTCCAGTCTAAGATTTAAGTATTTGATACATCTTGAGTTGATTTTGTGTAAGGTGAGAGATGAGGATCCAGTTTCATTCTTCTACATGTGACTTGCCAATTTCCCAGCACCATTTGTTGAATAGAGTATCCTTTCCCCACTTTGTTTTTGTTTGCTTTGTCAAAGATCAGTTGACTGTAAGCTTTTGGCTTTACTTCTGAGTTCTCTGTTCTGTTCCATTGGCCTACATGCCTGTTTTTATACAGCACCATGCTGTTTTGGTGACTATGGCCTTATAGTATAGTTTGAAGTCAGGTAATGTGATGCCTCCAGATTTGTTCTTTCTGCTTAGTCTCAATTTGACTACACGAACCTTTTTTTTTCTTTTTTTTTTTAGTTCCATATGAATTTTAGTATTGTTTTTTCTAGTTCCGTGAAGAATGATGTGGTATTTTGACGGGAATTGCATTGAATTTATAGATTGCTTTTGGCAGTATGGTCATTTTCACAATATTGATTCTACCCATCCATGAGCATGGTATGTGTTTCCATTTGTTTGTGTTGTTTATGATTTCTTTCAGCAGTGTTTTGTAGTTTTCCTGTCGAGATCTTTCACCTCCTTGGTTATGTATATTTCTAAGTATTTTACTTTTATTTTTTGCAGCTGTTGTAAAAGGGGTTGAGTTCTTGATTTGATTCTCCGCCTGGTGGTGGTTGTTGTATAGCAGTGCTATGACTTTTGTACATTGATTTTATATCCTGAAACTTTACTGAATTGATTTATCAGATCTAGGAGCTTTTTGAATAAGTCTTTAGGGTTTTCTAGGTATATGATCACATCAGCAGTGAATAGCAAAGTTTAACTTCCTCTTTACTGATTTGGATGCCTTTTATTTGTTTCTCTTGTCTGATTGCTCTGGCTAGGACTTCCAGTACTGTGTTGAATAGAAGTGGTGAAAGTGGGCATCCTTCTCCTGTTTCATTTCTCAGGGGAAATGCTTTCACCTTTTCCCTGTAACATTGGGTGTAGGTTTATCATAGATGGCTTTTAGTACCTTGAGATATGTCTCTTCCATCCTGATTTTGCATGATAAAAGGATGATGGATTTTGTCAAATGCTTTTTCTGTGTCTGTTGAGATAATCATATGATTTTTGTTTTTAATTCTGTTTATGTGATATATCACATTTATTGACTTGTATATGTTAAACCATCCCTGCATATGATATGAAACCCATATCTTTTTGAGATGCTGTTGGATTCAGTTAGCTAGTATTTTGTTGAAGATTTTTGCATGTATGTTCATCAGGGATATTGATTTGTAGTGTTTTGTTGTTGTTGTTATGTCCATCCCTGGTTTGGGTGTTACAGTGATACTGGCTTCATAGAATGATTTAGGGAACATTCCCTCTTTCTCTATTTTTTTGAATAGTTTCAGTAGGATTGGTGCTAATTCTTCTAATGTCTTATATAATCTGTGAATCCATCTGGTCCTGGATTATTTTTGCTGTTGGCAATTTTTAAATTACTGTTTAATCTCGCTCCTTGTTATTGGTCTGTTCAGTTTCTATTTCTTCCTGATTTAATCTAGGAGGGTTGGATATTTCCAGGTATTTATCCATCTCCTCTAGGTTTTCTAGTTTGTGTTCATAGTAGCCTTGGATGGTCTTTTGTATTTCTGTGGTATTGGTTGTAATATCTGCCATTTCGTTTCTAATTGGTTGTAATATCTGCCATTTTGTTTCTAACTGAGCTTATTAGCATCTTCTCTCTCTCTCTTCTTTTCTTGGTTAATCTTGCTAATGGCCTATCAGTTTTGTTTATCTTTTCAAAGAACCAGCTTTTTAATTTACCTTTTGCATTTTTTTTGGTTTCAATTTCATTTAGTTCTGCTCTGATCTTTGTTATTTCATTTCTTCTTCTAGGTTTGGGTTTGGTTTTTTCTTGTTTCTCTAGTTCCTTGAGGTGTGACCTTAGATTGTCTATTTGTGCTGTTTCAGACTTTTTGATGTAGGCATTTATTACTATGAACTTTTCTCTTAGCACCACTTTTGTTGTAACACAGAGATTTTGATAGGTTGTGTCACTATTATCATTCAGTTCAAAGAATTTTTTAATGTGCGTCTTGATTTAATTGTTGACCCAAAGATCATTCAGGGGCAGATTATTTAATTTCCATGTATTTGTATCATTTTGAAGGTTCCTTTTAGAGTTAATTTCCAGTTTCATTCCACTGCGGTCCAAAAGCATATTTGATATAATTCTGATTTTTAAAATTTATTGAGACTTATTTTGTGGCCTATCATATGGTCTGTCTTGGAGAATGTTCCATGTGTTGATGGAAAAAAAGTATATTCTGCAGTTGTTCCGTAGAATGTTATGTAAATATCTGTTCATTCCATTTGTTTTAGGGTATAGTTTTAAGTCCATTATTTCTTTGTTGACTTTCTGTTTTGATGATCTGTCCAGTGCTGTAAGTGGAGTACTGAAGTCCCCCACTATTATTGTGTTGCCTTCTATCTCATTTCTTAGGTCTAGTAGTAATTGCTTAATAAATTTGGGAGCTCCGGTGTTAGGCACATAAATATGTAGAATTATGATATTTTCCTGTTGGACTAATCCTTTTGTAATTATATAATGTTCCTCTTTGTCTTGCTTTAACATCTGTTTTTTTGTCTGATATAAGAATAGCTACTCCTGTTCCCTGTTGGTTTCCGTTTGCATGGAATATCTTTTTCCACTTTTTAACTTAAATTTATTTGAATCCTAATGTGTTAGATGAGTCTCTTGAAGATGGCAACTACTTGGTTGATGGATTTTTATCCATTCTGCCATTCTGTATCTTTTAAGTGGAGTATTTAGGCCATTTACATTCAATGTTAATACTGCAATGTGAGATACTGTTCAATTCATCAAGCTAGTTATTGCCTGAATACCTCTTTTTTTTCCATTGTGTTATTGTTTTATAGGCCCTGTGACATTTATGCTTCAAAGAGGTTCTATTTTGCTATATCTTGAGGTTTCATTTCAATATTTAGAACTCCTTTTAGCATTTCTTGTGGTGCTGGCTTGGTAGTGGTGACTTCTCTCAGCATTTGTTTATTTGAAAAAGACTTTATTTCTCCTTCAGTTATGAAGCTTAGTTTTGCTGGATACAAAATTCTTCTATGATAATTTTATTTGAGGAGGCTAAAGATAGGACCCCAATACCTTCTGGCATTTAGGGTTTCTGCTGAGAAATCTACTGTTAATCTCTTAGGTTTTCCTTTATAGGTTGCATGATGCTTTTGCATCACAGTTCTTAAAATTCTTTCCTTCACCTTGCTTTTAGATAACCTGATGACTACGTGCCTAGGTGATAACTTTTTTGTGATGAATTTCCAAGGTGTTCTTTGAGCTTCTTGTATTTGGATGTCTAGATATCTAGCAAGGCCAGGGAAGTTTTCCTTGATTATTTTTTCAAGTAAGTTTTCCAAACTTTTAGATTCCTCTTCTTTCTCAGGAACACTAATTATTCTTAGGTTTGGTCATTTAACATAATCCCAAATGTCTTGGAAGCTTTGTTCACTTTTTAAAAATTCCTTTTTTCTTTGTCTTTGTCAAATTGGGTTAATTCAACAGCCTTGTCTTAGAGCTCTGAAGTTCTTTCTTCTACTTGTTCTACTGTTGAAACTTTCTAGTGTATTTTATATTTCTCTGAGTTTGTCTTTCATTTCCAGAAGTTGTGATTGTTTTTTTCCTTATGATATCTATTTCTCTGGAAAAATTTTCATCCATATCCTTAATTTTTTTTTTTTTTTTTTTTTTAGTTTCTTTACATTGGTTTCCACCTTTCTCTGATACCTCCTTGAGTAGCTTAATAATCAACCTTCTGAATTTTTTATCTGACAATTCAGGGATTTCTTTTTGGTTTGGATCCATTGCTGGGGAGGTAATCTTTTGGGGGATATGACAGAACCTTATTTTGTCATATCACCAGAATTTTCTGGTTACTTCTCATTTGGGTAGACTATTTCAGTAGA
The DNA here is from genome assembly GCF_003255815.1 of Theropithecus gelada. Lineage (NCBI taxonomy): Eukaryota > Metazoa > Chordata > Mammalia > Primates > Cercopithecidae > Theropithecus > Theropithecus gelada. Next base: position 52,877,115 of record NC_037682.1, read on the forward strand.
AAGATCTGGAACTCAAGGGCTGCTGTTTAGATTCTTTTGTCCCATGGGGTGATCACTTGATGTGGTACTCTCCCCCTTCCTCTAGGGATAGAGCTTCCCAAGACCCAGACTGTAGTGATTGGTATTGCTCTTCTGGGTCTAACTACCCAGTGGGGCTACTAGGCTCTGGGCTGGTACTGGGGAGTGTCTGCAAAGAATCCTGTGATGTGATCTGTCTTCAGGTCTCATGGCCATGGATACAAGCACCTGCTCTGGAGGAGGTGGCAGGAGAGTGAGGTAGACTCTGTGAGAGTCCTTAGTTGTAGTTTTGTTGAGTGTGCTGGTTTTCTTGAATACTGGTTATGCTAGCAGTGAAGTTGTCGTGTAGGTAGGCTCAGGACCTCTGGTTAGCCACGACGTTACAGGTGGTGGAATTAGCTGTTGTTTTCTCTTTTCTTGGAGCAGGATTATTCTGTCATGAGTTGCTGTAATGGCTTGAGTTGGTTGACCTCTAGCCAGGAGGTGGTACTTTCAAGAGAACACCAGCTGTGGTAGTAGAAGGGGGATATAAACATGCCCTAAGTTGACCAGCACAATTATTTGGGTTTCTCAGGTGATGGGCAGGGCTATAAAGCTCCCAGGGTTTTATGTCTTTTGTGTTCACCTACCAGGGTGGGTAGAGGGATACCATCAGGTGGGGGCAGGGTTAGGCAGGTCTGAGCTCAGACTCTCCTTGGACAGGGCTTGCTGCAGCCACTTTGGGGGATGGGGTTCCAAGGGAGACTTTGGCTGCCTCTGCTGCATCATACAGGTTGCCAAGGAAGTGGGGGAACCTGGCAGTGGCAGGCATAACCCAACTTCCATGCAACCAGCAAGGCCAGTCTCACTCCTGTCATGCTCTGCTAACAGCACCGAGTTTCTATCCAGGCATCCCGTGCATGGAGTTCAGATGTTGTCCCAGGTTATAAGTTTCCCCACTGAGAAAGCAAGCTTTCAGACCTCCCACCTCTCACCTGCTCACACCATTGGCTGCAACTCCTGCAGCAATTCCTGTTTGCTGCCCCTGATTCTGCTCAATAGAATTTGTGCTTGGTTGAAATTTTTACAAAGTTCAGTTGGAAGCTTCTTTCACCCTGTGACCCCTCTCTAGTTCCGCTGGCTGCCTTCACCAAGGACCCCGGGGAGATAAAGTCAGGGATAGCTTCCCTGGGCTTGAGCTAGGGACTGGGAGTGCCTACAGGGCTCTTCCTGTTGCTTCTTCTACTTTAATATTTCACTGAGCTCCTTAAATCTGTTTAAACTCTAGGTAAGATTAAATCCTCTCCCACGACCTGGATTTTCAGGTTCTCCCATGGGGATGTGTATTCAGAGGCAGGTTTTCCCCTCTCACACTTTGGGAACTCACAGTTTTCCAGCTGTCTCGTGGAGTTTCCAGCAGCAAGCCACTTATTCCACAAGATCTGTGAACTCTTTTCAATTTTCCTGGCATGTACCTGTGGTGGTTCTTGGAGCAGAAGTTCACAATGTGAGTCTCCATGTGCTGTTCTGTCTGTCCAAGCGGGAGCTGCACGTTAGTCCTGTCTCCTATCTGCTATTTTCCCTAACTAGGTTATTCCTAATTCCTCTTTTTTCTTCTTTTTCAAGTTTCTTTTGGCTCTTCTCAGATTTGCATTTTTATATAAATTTGAGAATCAGCTCGTCAATTTCCATTAATAAGCTATTGACATTTTGATTAGGTTTGCATGTAACTTATATGAGGATTTGGAGAGAATTGGTATCTTAAAATATTAAGTCTTAATATACATGAAAATGGTCTCTTCTTCCATTTATCGAAGTTTCTCATTTCTCTCAATAACATTTTGTGGTTTTCAGTGTAGAGGCCTTAACCATAGTTAAACCAATTTATTGCTAGATGCTTGATGTTTTTTGATCCTACTTGTGGTAGGTTGAAAAATGGCCTGTAACAATGTTGGGTCCTAGTTCCCAAAAACCTATAAATGTTATCTTATTTGGAAAAAAGGTCTCTGCAGATATGATTATGTTAAGGATCTTGAGGTGAGGAAATCATCCTGAATTATCTGGGTGGGTCCTAAATGCTATCACAGGTATTCTGTTTTTTCTTGAAAAATTTTTTTTTTTTTTTTTTTTTTTTTTTTTTTTTTTTTTTTGAGGCGGAGTCTTCACTCTGTCCCCCAGGCTGGAGTGCAGTGGCACCATCTCGGCTCACTGCAAGCTCCGCCTCCCGGGTTCGCGCCATTCTCCTGCCTCAGCCTCCCGAGTAGCTGGGACTACAGGCGCCGCCACCACGCCCGGCTAATTTTTTGTATTTTAGTAGAGACGGGGTTTCACCTTGTTAGCCAGGATGGTCTCGATCTCCTGACCTCGTGATCCGCCCGCCTCGGCCTCCCAAAGTGCAGGGATTACAGGCGTGAGCCACCGCGCCCGGCCTTTTTTATTATACTTTAAGTTCTGGGATACATGTGCATAACGTGCAGGTTTGTTACATAGGTCTACACGTGTCATCGTGGTTGGCTGCACCTATCAACCCGTCATCTACATTAGGTATTTCTCTTAATGCTATCCCTCCCCTGTATCCCCAACCCCTGACAGGCCCCGATGTATGATGTTCCTTTTCCTGTGTCCATGTGTTTTTGGTGCAGTGTCTAGTTTTCTGTTCTTGTGTTAGTTTGCTGAGATTGATGGTTTCCAGTTTCATCCATGTGCCTGCAAAGGACATGAACTCATCCTTTTTTATGGCTGCATAGTATTCCATGGTGTATATGTGCTACATTTTTTTTTTTATCCAGCCTATCATTGATGGGCATTTGAGTTGGTTCCAAGACTTTGCTATTGTGAACAGTGCTGCAATAAACATACATGTGCATGTGTCTTTATAGCAAAATGATTTATAATCCTTTGGGTATATACCCAGTAATGGGATTGCTGGGTCAAATAGTATTTCTGCTTCTAGATCCTTGAGGAATCGCTGCCCTGTCTTCCACAATGATTGAACTAATTTACACTTCCACCACCAGTGTAAAAACATTCCTATTTCTCCACATCCTCTCCAGCATCTGTTGTTTCCTGAGTTTTTAATGATCATCATCATTCTAACTGGTGTGAGATGGTATCTCATTGTGGTTTTGATTTGCATTTCTCTAATGACCAGTGATGATGAGCTTTTTTTCATATGTTTGTTGGCAGCATAAATGTCTTCTTGTGAGAAGTGTCTGTTCATATCCTTTGGGCACTTCTTGATGGGGTTGTTTTTTCCTTGTAAATTTCTTTAAGTGCTTTGTAGATTCTGGATATTAAACCTTTGTCAGATGGATGGATTACAAAAATTTTCTCCCATTCTGTAGGTTGCTTGTTCGGTCTGATGATAGTTTCTTTTGCTGTGCAGAAGATCTTTAGTTTAATTCGATCCCAGTTGTCAATTTTGACTTTGTTGCCATTGCTTTTGATGTTTTAGTCATGAAGTCTTTGCTCATGCCTATGTCCTGAATGGTATTGCCTAGGTTTTCTTCTAGGAGGTTTTATGGTTTTAGGTCTTACATTTAAGTCTCTTTTTTTTTTTTTTTTTTTTTTTGAGACAAAGTCTCACTCTGTCGCCCAGGCTGGAGTGCAGTGGCACGGTCTCAGCTCACTGCGAGCTCCACCTCTCAGGTTCACGCCGTTCTCTGGCCTCAGTCTCCCGAGCAGCTGGGACTACAAGCACCCGCCACCATGCCTGGCTAATTTTTTTTGTATTTTTAGTAGAGATGGGGTTTCACCATGCTAGCTAGGATGGTCTTGATCTGCTGACCTTGTGATCCGCCCGCCTTGGCCTCCCAAAGTGCTGGGATTACAGGCCTGAGCCACATTTAAGTCTTTAATTCATCTTGAGTTAATTTTTGTGTAAGGTGTAAGGAAGGGGTCCAGTTTCAGTTTTCTGCATATGGCTAGCCAGTTTTCCCAACACCATTTATTAAATAGAGAATCTTTTCCCCATTGTTTGTTTTTGTCAGGTTTGTCAAATATCAGATGGTTGTAGATGTGTAGTGTTATTTTTGAGGACTCTGGTATGTTCCATTGGTCTATATATCTGTTTTGGTACCAGTACCATGCTATTTTCATTACTGTAGCCTTGCAGTATAGTTTGAAATCAGGTAGCATGATGCCTCCAGCTTTGTTCTCTTTGCTTAGGATTGTCTTGGCTATGCATGCTCTTTTTTGGTTCCATATGAAATTTAAAGTAGTTTTTTCTAATTCTGTGAAGAAAGTCAATGGTAGCTTGATGGGGATAGCATTGAATCTATAAGTGAACTTGGGCAGTATGGCCATTTTCATGATATTGATTCTTCCTATCCATGCACATGGAATGTTTTTCCATTTGTTTGTGTCCTCTCTTATTTCCTTGAGCAATGGTTTGTAGTTCTCCTTGAAGAGGTCCTTCAAATCCCTTGTAAGTTCTATTTCTAGGTATTTTATTCTCTTTGCAGCGATTGTGAATGGGAGTTCACTCATGATTTGGTTGTTTGTCTATTATTGGCATATAGGAATGCTTGCGATTTTGTTCACATTGATTTTGAATACTGAGACTTTGCAGAAGTTGCTTATCAGCTTAAGGATATTTTGGGCTGAGACGATGGTGTTTTCTAAATATACAATTGTGTCACAGGCATCTTATAAGAGAGACAGAGAGAGATTTGACATAGACACACAGGGGAGAAAACCATCTGGAAATGGAGCAGAAAGAGATTTGAAGATGCTGGCCTTGAAGACTGGAGAGAGATGACTATTAACTCGAGAATGCTAACAGCCTCCAGAAGCTGGAAGGAGCAAGAAACAGATTCTCTCCTAGATCCTCTGGAAAGTGCCTTTGATTTTCTTGTTTTTCCCCAGTGAAACTGATTTTGGACTTCTGACCTCCAGAACTATGAAAAAATACATTTTTGTTGTTTTAAGTCATCATGTTTGTAGTAATTTGTTATAGCAGCCTCAAGAAACTGACACTATTGTAAGTGGTATTGTTTTTAAAATTCAGGTTAATTCAGGCATAATTTACAGTCAGTAAAACTCTCCGTTTTTAGGTATAAATTCAATGATATATGACAAATGTATATAGTAATGTAACTACCACTACAAGAGAGATATAGAACATTTTCATCACCACAAAAAAGTTCTCTTGTGCTTGTTTCAAATCAATCTTCTTCTCCTACCTAAGCTCCAAGTAATTACTGATATGGTTTCTGCCTCTGGAGTTTGGCAGATGTCATGTAAATGGAATATACCAATTCTAAAGGTTATATACAATTTATAACCTTTAGATTTTGACTACTATTTTGTTGAAGAGTTTTGTGTCTATTTACAAGAGAAATTTTATGCAGTTTTTTTGTATTTTTTTTTTTCTGGTTTCAATATTAGGAAAACTCTGGCTTTACAAAATATGTTGGGAAGTGTTTCTCTTCTTCTGTATTCTGGAAGATTGTAAATAGAATTGATATTATTTCTTCTTAAAATGCTTGACATTATTTACCAGTAATGCCATCAGGGCCTAGAGTTTTCATTGAGGGAGTGTTTTAAACAACACATTCAATGTAATTAATAGATATAGGACCATTCATGTTATCTATTTCTTCTTGAGTGAGCTATGATAGTTCACAATTTTCAGGAATTTATTTTATCAATGTTATCAAGCATATTGGCATAAAGTTGATCATAGTATCCCCTTATTATCCTCTTATGTCTGTAGAATCTATGGTGACGTCCACATCTTTCCTGCCTCTGCAATCTTATTGTTGGTAATGTGTATCTTTAAATTTTTTTTTTCTTCATCAGTCTGGCTGGAGATTTATCAACTATACTGATATTTTCAACTAGCTTTAGATTTCATTACTTTTTTCTCCCTTTGTTTTGTTTTCAATTCTATTGATTTATATTATTTTGCTATAAGGAATTCTGTTTCTTGAACTCCTAATCTCAAGCAATCCTTTTGCCTCAGCCTCCCAAGTTGCTGGGGTTACAGGTGCAAGCCACTGCACCCAGCCTAAGAATTTTGCTTCTGTTTGTATAAAAATGTAATGTCCTTTGGCACTTTAAACATGTCATCCCATTGATTTCTTGCTTTTAGAGCTTCTGTTGAGAAGTTAGCGGCAATTGTTGTGAGGTTTTTTGGTATGGATAATATATTCTCTTTCTCTACCCTGCTTTCAAATTTTTCTTTTTCATTTTTGAAGCGAACGCTTCAAAGGAAAAATCCATGCCCAGTTATGAGATTCCCACCTCTGGGCTCACATCCCTTCATCGCCTGGTCAAGTTGGGAGCTCTTCTTTATCTCCCACTTTTTCTAGTTATTTATGGCAAAATATTGGTCTGATATAAGATAGTTTCTCATAAATGGCAGAAGTCCTTTTATGAGTTTTAAAAGTATATATTTTTAGGTCTTTACTGAAACTGTTAATCTTATCTTTTATCATATTGGCACAAATTATGTTAAAGACTGTTTAATTATGCAATCTTTGGATCTCTGTGAGTCTGTTTCTATTGTCTGTTATTTCTGCTGGGTCTTTTCTGTTGCCTTGCCTTATGGTATGCCAAGTTATTTTAAGATTGTGTGCCAGATCTTATATGTGCAAATTATTTTAGAAATTATGTGAGGACTTGGAAGTTATGTTCTTCCTCTGGAAAGGATTTTACTTTGCTTCTGTGAAGTTTCTGGAGCCACTACCAATTTGGGATAAACTTAATGTAATTTCAACAAGTGAGATAATGTAAAACATGGCTTCAGTTCCTACAAGGGAGTCACCTTCTGATTTGCCTTTACTTCTAAGTCATAGCCCTTGAGGATCCTAACCCAAACATAGCAAGTTTATCATCTTCTATTCCTTGGCAGGCCCTGGATACCTCCTGTTGGCCCCCAGGCCTGCAAGGTTATCAAAGGCTGCTAAACATCTTAGATACTTTTTCTGGAATTGATGTGTCTCTAAAAGAAGCTCCTAATTCCATGTTAGCTCTATTGTCTTATGCATCTTGGTCCACCAGTTCTTCACTATCTTTTGGGCCCTTCAGTACTCTAGGCAGTTTTAAACTTTTTAAAAACACAGTTTTTATAGATGTTTCCAACAGAAGAATGGTTCTCTTATCTAGTCCCACATTAATAACCTCATTTGCCATTTCCTTGAGTGTATTACATTTTTTTTTTTTCAAGACAGAGTCTTACTCTGTCACCAGGATGGAGTGCAGTGGCACGATCTTGGCTCACTGCAACCTTTGCCTCCGGGTTCAAGCAATTCTCCTGCCTCAGCCTCCTGAGTAGCTGGGACTACAGGCGCATGCCACCATGCCCGGCTAATTTTTGTATTTTTAGTAGAGACAGCGTTTCACCATGTTGGCCAGGATGGTCTCGATCTATTGACCTTGTGATCTGCCTGCCTCAACCTTCCTGGGATTACAGGTGTGAGCCACTGCTCCCAGCCATAATTTTAAGTCTATTCATTTCCTGAATTGTTTCTAATTTGTCCGTATCTCTCTCTCTCTCTCTTCTCCCCCTTTTTTCCTCTTGTTTTTTTTTTTGTTTGTTTTGTTTTGTTTTGTTTTTGTTTTTTTATTCATCTGTTATGGTAAAAGGCTTTTCTCAAATGTCTGGTAAGCCTTGTGTGGGTGTGTCTTTTTAATGTTTTAAAAACAGGGACTACATGCTGATTGGAGAGGGGGGTGTGTGTGAGAGAGAGATCAAAAGAGAGGGAGGTGAGGGGAGAAAAGATGTTAGTGGACTTCACTGATCAGGGCTAACCTTGCTGTTTCCTTAGGCTGGAGGAGTCATTAAAATGTCAGTATATGTGTGTCTTTTCTCTTGTGCAGGGTTATACTCCTAGCTGCCAATGTCCTAGGAAGTCTCATTATTCAGTTTTATGACTTTTATTCAATGCTTTACCACTTCTTTGAGTTGTTCCCTGAGTTCAAATTATCTCCACCAGGGAATAGAATGTGACTACCTAAATTTCCGGTGTTCATCTCAGGCCCAATCAGCTGTGATCAGGGGACTTGGTCACATGGTATAGAGTTGCCACTTTAGCACTGAGGTGAATATATTTTCCCAAGAGGATTTGAATGGGAGGAAATTATGCGCATATTCTTCATAAGGCACATTTTTATATCTTATTTTACTTGAAGCACTTGTGAAAGTTCTGAAATCCTTATATTTTCAAGGAAATCACTCCTCTTGATTTGGGAGAGTGGAAAAATAATCAAGCTATTTTGAGTAGTCAGCTTCCTCTTGTCGGGGACTTAAAAATTGTCATTAGGCCCACTTGGGACACATTCCGGATGACGGGATGTCCATTTCTGCTCAGAGATGGTTAGTACCTTGGCTATTTCAAAACAACATTATCTATGAGATGTGCAGAGGACATAAAACCAGATTAGAAGCTTCCTTAATTCTTTAGATAGAGTCTGTTCTAAATTTATAGGAGGGAAATTTGGGGATAACCAAGGTCCTACTCTCACCTCATATTCCCCATTGCCAACTGGTGTAGTTAAAAAAGAAAGAATAAATTTTATATTCAGACAGACTTCCGTTTGCGCCAGAGCCACTTACTAGCTGTGTGGTTTAGGGCATGTTCTTCAAACTTGGAGGTTCAATCTCCCCCTCTATTTAAAATGGGAATAATAAAGCTTGTTCTGGAGCTTGTTCTCGTCATACTCAATGAAAATAGTAATGCTTATGTGTTAAACACATGTTAAATGTGGTAGTTTTTCTCACGGTCTTATGTCTCACATGATTCAAATTACTCAAAGTCCTATCACAAATGTTTTACCCTATTGAGAAAGCCAGGTTGATTCCTCACTTGTTCTGCCGAGGACATTGCTGGGGCAGGACATAGTGCGTAGGGAGCTTAGATCAGTGACAGGTTGGCGTATCATTCATTTAACAGCTGAAATGGGCAGGACTGAGGAAATGACTAGAGAGGTAGCATCTTGGAGAAAAGGCAAATTAAGAGCTAGACATCAATTTGTCAAGTGTAAGAAGCTCAGTTTTACACAAACTAGACTAAAACTTGAAAAATCAATCATGTATGAAACTTTAAAGTGGGGTTGGGAGGCAGGATCTGGAGAAATTCCCAGAACCACAAGATATGGCTCCTCTACTCCACGCAGGGTGTGATCTGAGGGCTTAAGATTGCATGATGATTTGTATTATCTTTTATTTTCTACTTATTTTTATATAAATTAAATATCTACATAAGTATAAGGGGGTAAAAAACAAAAGCCCACCTTTCTGTTACCCCTTCTAATCTGTTCCTATGCATTTACACACATACACAAAATACTTTTTAAAAACATAAATGGGGTCAATCTTTTTAAAAACAAATGGGATCAATCTGTACATCTTTTAAATTTAATAATATATTTTGAAGATTCATTCAATAAATATTATGAACTACTTTAGGTAATAGAGATTTCTGTTTTATTCACTTATTCACTATATCTCTAGCTTTTCAATCATTTTTTTTCATACTGACACATATATATTTTTTAACAGTGGCAGAACTATTTTACAGCATAAGAGACATTGTTTTCTCTCCATCTGAGTCTTGCCTTTCCATTTTCAAATGATACCTGTCAAACAACAGCTTTTAACTTCGGTTAAGTTCAATGTATCATTCTTTTCCTTTATAAGTAGTGCTTTTTTGTGTCTTATCTAAGAAAATCTTTGCCTATCCCTAGGTTGTGAAGATTTTCTCATGTCTTCTTTTAGAAGTTTAATGGTCTAATCTTTATGTTATATCAATCCCTTAATTAAGGCTTGACCTGGTCTGAATCACCAAGATTGGTCCAGAAACAGACAGTCCCAGGATTTTCACTTGAAAGTTTCTGGGGTGGTCTATTTTGTGAGATAAAAACCTAGAGCTGCTGTTAGCCATTTTTGCTGCCTGAGAATGAAGCTGATGCAGAAGAAAGAGAAAAGAGATGGAAAGAGGCAGGCTCCTGACAACATTATTTGAACACCTGGTTCCTCCCAGACCTGCAGTCAGATGTCCCAGGCCCTTTCAGTTACAAGAGCCAATAAACCCCTATTTTGGCTTTAGGCAGTTTGAGTTGTATTTATTTCAACTACAATAACATTTTAGGTAAGTAATGAACATTGTTAAGGATGTGGCATCACTTACTTAATCTGTCCTCTATGGATGGGCATTTAAGTTGCTCAAAGTTTTAGCTATTATAAGTCATTCAATCCCTGGAGCTGGTGGAAGGAGGAGATTGGAGGAAGATGTTGGGTAAATTAAAGGGCCAATGTTTTATGAGAGACACAGAGAATTTCATAAGAATAAAGCAGCAAGAGGCTACCTTGAGCCTGCATAGTTAAACCAAAGGAAAGGTTATTGTTTCATCAGACTTTTCATTAGAGGACTGGGAGCTTCTGTTCCATGGGCAAAGGAGTGGCCAGGAAGGAGATAGGGCTGTTCTATAACAGCATCAGCACCAGGCAAGGGGAGAAGGCAGAGGGGCAAGGCTGCTGCCCGCCCGAGCCTCCCGAGGTGGGCTCTGCTCAGGCCCTTGTCATGCTTGTGATCACAGTCTTGCCTTCAGCCCGTTCACAGACCTTTTCTCTCTATTCACATACCATGACATAGCCCTTTGCAAAGTGACCTTTAGACCTTGTGTTAATCAGTTTCAGCTCCTACAATAAAGTAACAGACTGGGTGACTTATAAATGATGGACATTTATTTCTCACAGTTCTGGAGGGTGGAAGTCTGAGATCAAGGTACCTACATGGTCAGGTTCTGATGAGGGCCCTCTTCTGTGTTGCAGACTGCTTGTCTTCTCATTGTGTCTTCACATGGTGAAAAAAAAAAAAAAAAATAGGTGGTGGGGTTGCCTAGAGAGCTCTCTGAGGTCCCTTTTATAAGGGCACTAATCCCATCCATGAGGGCTCCACTCTTATGACCTAATCACCTCCCAAAGGCCCCATTTCCTAATACCATTATATTGGGGATTGAGATTTCAACATATGAATTTTGAGACATTCATTCATATGTCATTCAGCTCATTGCAGATCCCAAAACACTTAAAACAAGAAACTTTGAATATAATCATTTGAATAACTTTCAAGTTTGCAAGTAAAAATCTGTTGCAAAGGCATTATTATTATTATTACTATTGCTCATTTGAAAACGAGAGTATAGTGGAAATAGAAGAGGGCTTCAGCATACTCTTTGAAGTCAGAAAAATCTGAACAACTAGTAGATTAAAAACCTCGGGTAAGCTACTTTTTATGCCTCAGTTCTTAATCTATAAACTGTACATAGCAAACACTTTGTTCATGTAATTATTGCAAGGATTGAATGAGATAATTTTTGGCAGCATGGCATATGGAAAATAACTGATGAATGGTTACAGACATTATTAAAAAACAAAGGCTCAGGGAAATAGAGACATGTCCAAGTTCTCATAACTAGGGAGGGTCCAGAACAGTCTTGGATCCATCCATGACTTCTGATTCTTGCTCTTTCCACTACACAGTTGTTTTTTTTTTTTTTTTTTAGATAGGGTCTTGCTCTGTTGTCCAGGCTGGATGGAGTACGGTGGTATGATCACAGCTCACTGCAGCCTTGAACTCCTGGGCTCAAGTGATTCTCCTGCATCAGCCTCCCAAGTTGCTGGGATTACAGGCATGACCCACGGCACCTGGCTCCACTGCACAGCATCTGACTGCAAATTGGGCAGTCGGGAAGGCCCAGACTAGTCTCTCAGCCAGTGAAGGAAGAGTATGGAGATCATATATTTTCCAACTCTTTTTACTTAACTGTTGGACAATTTCCCTTTCTCAAACATCCTCCAAATACTGGTGTATTTAGAATGAGACCCTCCCAGGTGCTGACCTAACACTACCTCAAGGTTTTCTACCACAACTAAGACCTCAACAAGTTGTTCAATTTCCCAGAGCTCCCGGCCCAGGCTCCCCCTGGCGGCCGCTGCGGAGAAGCACCCAGTACCAACTGGGCCAGGGAGCTTCCGCGCTGGTGGAGCAGAGGGGTCAAGAGCACATGGTGGCTGCCATTTGTATTTACTAAGCCCAAGCAGGGCAAACACTTCACGGGACGCACCCAGCTTGTGACACAATCCTTCCCCAGGTGGAGGACACATTCACATTCTGCTCTAGGGATTCCAGCATCAAGAGGATAAACAGTGGCAGAGGACAGAGCTTAGGTCCTCTGGCAGGAACATGGCTGAGGAATGGGGTGGAGGAGGCTGAAGCCTTTCATGGCCTCTCTGATGCTTAAGTAGTTGGCTTACATCCCTCAGGGCTGGCGTTATAATGGTACTTGTGGTGCTTAGCCAACTTGGTCTAGGGAACTTTCTCGTCCAATCTGGACTGGGCCCTGAGCTCTGTGCAGCCTGTGTCTATTCTTGGTCACACACTTGAAAACTCCAGTTTTTGACTACCCAGTTTCTAATAGATTTCGATGGAAGCCTGTGCCATTTAATCCCCAGGACGCCCCTGTGAGCTAGATTCTTTTATTATCCTCATCTTGAAGGTGAGGAGACTGCAATACGGAGATCCTGTGTCTCCTGCCAAGGATCACACAGCCGTGCAATAGAAAAGTTGGCATTGAAGCCTAGATCTGAGAGCTTCAAGGGCTGTTTTCCTTCCACCAGGCTATCCTGTACTGAACACCGTAATTATCTGTTACCTATAGACATGACCAATCATAGAACTGAACAGAAAACCTGGAGTCAAAGTCGAAGGGAGAAACCTAATTATTCACAGTTCTACTTGTGTCTTCCTTCCTTACTTCCTATCCATCTCCCTCCCTCCCTTCCTACCTAATTATTCACAGTTCTACTTGTGTCTTCCTTCCTTACTTCCTATCCATCTCCCTCCCTCCCTCCCTATGGTTTGTTCTGCAAGCTTTCCTTTTATCACAGAATCACTGCCAAGCCACAACTTCCTGTGTTTTGTCTATTACCCAGGGAAGAAAGCAGTGTCTGCTGGCTTGATCTGTAATTGGTGCCGTAATTACTTCTGAACTGTTAGGGTTCAGAGGGCTGGCTAAAGATCTCCAAGAAATATCAGAACCTCCTGATTCTGTCATCTCTTGGGTGGAACTTAGAGACGAGTAACGTTATTGGAGTACTATTAAGTATCATATTCTGATTTATAGGTAGATATTCTAAGGAGTATGTGTCTCTGTGTATATATACACACACATTGTGTGTACACTTTGGGTCTGGGCTCTTTTGCTCAGCATAACACTTTTGAGATTCATCCATACTGTTGCGTACATCTGGGATTTCTTTTTATTGCTGAGTAGTACTCCATTGTATTGATATACAAGAATTTATTCAGCATTCCTCCTGATAGACATTTATGTGGTTTCCAGTTTTGAGCTATTATAAAGAATGCTGCTGTGAACATTTGTGTACAACTCTTTGTTTAGACATATACTTTTATTTTTCTCTCAAATGTTTTTATTTCCTGTGAATGAAATTTCTGGGTTTTATGCAAAGCATATGTTTAACTTTTTAAGAAATTGCCAAACTGTTTTACCAAGTGGTACTATTTTATATTCCCACTATCAGTGTTGGAGTTTCAGTTGTTCTACATCCTCATTAACACTGTTATCAGTGTTTCAAATTTTAACCATTACACAGAAGTTTTAGTTCATGTTGTCTCATAATTTTAACTTACATTTCCCTGAAGATTGGTTATGTTGAACATATTGTCATGTATTTATTAGCTGCCCATAATCCTCTTTTGTGAAATGGATGTTTAAATATTTTGCCTGTTTATCTGTTTCTGAATGAGGTATAGGAGTTCTTTATATATTCTGGATATAAATTCCTTGTCAGGGCTGGGCGCAGTGGCTCACGCCTGTAATCCCAGCACTTTGGGAGGCTGAGGCTGGTGGATTACTTGAGGTCAGGAGTTTGAAACCAGCCTGGCCAACATGGTGAAACCCGGTCTCTACCAAAAATACAAAATTTAGCCAGGCATGGTGAGACACACCTGCAATCCCAGCTACTTGGGAGGCTGAGACAGAATTGCTTGAACCCAGGAAGTGGAAGTTGCAGTCAGCCAAGATCACACCATTGCACTGGGTGGCAGAGTTAGACTCTGTCTCAAAAAAAAGGAAAAAAATTCCTTGTCAGATGTGTGTGTCCATGTGTACATATGTATTTACACACATATGTGTTTGTGTGTGTGTATATATATATATAAGAATGACTATGTAACTATATATTATATACATATGTCTGAAACTTGCCTTTTTAATATTTAAAAATGGTGTCTTTCACAGAGCAGGGGTTTTCAGTTTTGATTAAGTCCAATTTATTAATTTTGTTCTTTTGTGCTTAATGCTTTTTTGTGTCTTTCAGAAAAGAAAATAACAAAAGATAAAATCACACATGCAAAATCTTTAACCTTAAGTTTGCAAAAATTTTCTCAATGTTTAGAAGTTTAATAGTTTTAGCCTCTTTGTTATACTTACGGTAATTTTAGAGTTAATTTTTGTGTATGTTTGAGGTAAGGTTATTAGTCTGTTTTCACACTGCTATAAAGAACTACCCAAGACTGGGTAATTTATAAAGGAAAGAGGTTTAGTTGATTCACAGTTCCACATGACTGGGGAGGTCTCAGAAACTTACAATCATGGCGGAAGGTGAAGGGAAAGCAAGGCATGCCTTACATGGTGGCAGGAGACAGAGCTAAGGAGAAACTGCCAAACACTTTTAAACCATCAGGTCTTGTGAGAACTCACTCACTATCATGAGAACAGCGTGGTTGATACTGCCTCCATGATCCAATCACCTCCTACCAGGTCCTTCCTTTGAAACATGGGAATTACAATTCGAGGTGAGATTTGGATGGGGACAGAGAGCCAAACTATATCATAAGGGATGAGGTCAAGTTTTTCCAAATGAATATACAAAGTTGTTTCATCACCATTTGTTAAAAAGACGGAGTTTGTGGTGAACTGAGATCGTGCCACTGCACTCCAGCCTGGGCAGCAGAATGAGACTCTGCCTCAAAAAATAAATAATAGATCACATATAGTAGATCTATTTCTGGATTGTCGATACTGTTCCTTTGATTTATATATCTGCCCTTGTAACATCACACTGTCCTGATTGTAGCTTTTTTTTTTTTTTTTTTTTTTTAGATGGAGTCTTGCTGTGTCACCCAGGCTGGAGTGCAGTGGCACGATCTCGGCTCATTGCAACCTCTGCCTCCTGGGTTCAAGCGATTCTCTTGCCTCAGCCCCCTGAGTAGCTGGGATTACAGACACCCACCACCATGTCTGGCTAATTTTTGTATTTTTTTTTTAGTAGAGACGGGGTTTTGCCATGTTGGCCAGGCTGGTCTCGAACTCCTGACCTCATGATCTGCCCGCCTTAGCCTCGCAAAGTGCTAGAGTTAGAGGTGTGAGCCACTGCGCCTGGCCCTGATTGTTGTAGCTTTATAATCAGGTAATATAAGTCCTCCAACTTAGTTCTTTTTCAAATTGTTTTGGGTATTTGATGTCCTTTGTAAATTTTGGAATAAGCTTATCAATATCTAAAAATAATCTGCTGAGATTTTCATAGGAATTGAGTTAAAGATATAAATTAATTTGGAAAGTATTGATAAATTAACAATATTGAGTTTCCAATCTATGAACATAATATATCCCTCTGTTCATTTAAATTTTCTTTAATTTCTCTTAGCAGTGTTTTAGTTTCCATTTTGCAGATCTTGAATACTTTTTTTAAAATTATACTTTAAGTTCTATGGTACATGTGCACAATGTGCAGGTTTGTTACATAGGTATACATGTGCCGTGTTGGTTTGCTGCACACATTAACTCATCATTTACATTAGGTATTTTTCTTAATGCTATCCCTCCCCCTTTCCACCCCCCACGACAGGACCCCGTGTGTGATGTTCCCCACCCTGTGTCCAAGTGTTCTCATTGTTCAGTTCCCACCTATGAGTGAGAACATGCGGTGTTTGGTTTTCTGTCCCTGTGATAGTTTGCTCAGAATAATGGTTTCCAGTTTCATCCATGTCCCTGCAAAGGACATGAACTCATCCTTTTTTATGGCTGCATAGTATTCCATGGTATATATTTGCTACATTTTCTTAATCCAGCCTATCATTGATGGACATTTGGGTTGGTTCCAAGTTTTTGCTATTGTGAATGGTGCTGCAGTAAACATGTGTGTGCATGTGTCTTTATAGTAGCATGATTTATAATCCTTTGGGTATATACCCAGTAATGGGATGGCTGGGTCAAATGGTATTTCTAGTTCTAGATCCTTGATGAGTCGCCACACTATCTTCCACAATGGTTGAACTGGTTTGTACTCCCACCAACAGTGTAAAAGCGTTCCTATTTCTCCACATCCTCTCCAGCACCTGTTGTTTCCTGACTTTTTAATGATTGCCATTCTAACTGGTGTGAGATGGTATCTCATTGTGGTTTTGATTTGCATTTCTCTGATGACCAGTTTGATGAACATTTTTTCATGTGTCTGTTGGCTGCATAAATGTCTTCTTTTGAGAAGTGTCTGTTCATATCCTTTGCCCACTTTTTGATGGAGTTGTTTTTTTCTTGTCAATTTGTTTAAGTTCTTTGTAGATTCTGAATATTAGCCCTTTGTCAGATGGGTAGATTGCAAAAATTTTCTCCCATTCTGTAGATTGCCTTTTCACTATGATGGTAGTTTCTTTTGCTGTGCAGAAGCTCTTTAGTTTAATTAAGATCTTGAATAACTTTTAAAAATTTATACCTAAGTAGTTCATCTTTTTGAATGCTGTTATAAATTATATTTTAGTTACTTTCCCATTGTTTGTTGCTAATACATACAGATGCAATTGATTTTTACATGTTAATCTTGTATGCTGAAACAAGGTTAATCTCATTTATTAATTCTAGTAGGAAGACTTTTTAGGATTTTCTAGGTTTACAGTCATGTCACCTGTAATTACAAATAGTTTTATTTCTTTCTTTCCAAATGATATGTCCTTACCTTTTTGTTTTGCCTTTTTACATTAGCTAGGATCTCCAGCATTATATTTCCTTGTTCCAAATTTTATGTAGAAAAATATTCAGTTTTACACCATTCAGTATGATGTTAGATGTAGGTTTTTTGTAGATACCTTTAATCATGTTGAAGAAGTTCTATTCCTAGTTTGCAGAGTTTAGATCATGAATAGATATTAACTGTTGTTAAATACTCTTCCTACATCTATTGAAATGCACCATATTCTGTTACAATGATAATATGATAAACTAACAAACTATAAATTAACATTAAATTCTGTTAATAGCTTAATATGATAAATTACATTAATTGATTTATAAATGTAAAGCCAAGATTGTATTCCAGGAATAAACCCCACTTGGTTATGAATTGCTATCCTTTAAAAATATTACTAGATACAATTTGCTAATTTGAAGGATTTTTTTTAATCCATGTTCATAAAGGACAGTGATCTATAATATTCTTTTTGTATAATGTTTTTGTCAGGCTTTGTTAACAGGGAATATTGGCCTCATCTTCTATTTTCTGAAAGAGCTTGTGTAGAATTTGTATTTTTTTTTTCTTGAAATGTTTGAATGTTGAATGTAGAGTTCATTAGGAAATATCTGGCCCCAGAGATTTTTGTGTGTGTAAAGGCGATTAATTACAAATTTAATTTATTTAATAGGACATAGGTTTATTCAGATTTTCTATTTCTTCTTGAGTCAGTTTTGGTAAGTTGCATTCTTTTAGGAAATTTGTCCATTTCATCTAAGTTGCCAATTTTTTGGCATTATATTATTGATAATATTTTATCCTTTCAATATCTGAAATATCTGTAGTGATGTTCTCTTTTTCATTCCTGATATTAGCAATTTATATCTAGTCTTTTATTTTTATTTTTATTTTTTTTTCTGAGACAGGTCTGTCTTTTTTTCTGAGACAGACTGGAGTGCAGTGGTGTGATCATAACTCACTGTAATCTGAAACCACTGGGTTCAACCAATCCTCCTGCCTCAGCCTCCCTAGTAGCTGGGACCACAGGTGTGCACCATCATGCCCAGCTAATTTCTTTTTTTATTTTTTGTAGAGTAGGTCTTACCATGTTGCCCAGACTGTATTTGTTTGTTTGTTTGTTTTGAGGTGGAGTCTTGCTCTGTCGCCCAGGCTGGAGTGCAGTGGCGTGATCTCTGCTCACTGCAACCTCTGCCTCCCTGGTTCAAGTGATTCTTCTGCCTCAGCCTCCTGAGTAGCTAGGATCACAGGTGTGTGCCACCACACCTGGCTGATTTTTGTATTTTTAGTAAAGATGGGGTTTCACCATGTTGGTCAGGCTGGTCTCAAACTCCTGACCTCATGATCTGCCCGCCTCAGCCTCCTAAAGTGCTGAGATTATAGGCGTGAGTCACTGCACCCAGCCCCAGGCTGTATTCTTTTATTTTTGAGAAGTTGATGTAGGGTTTTATTATATTGATTATTTAAGGGAACCAACTTTTGCTTTTGCCCTAACCCTAACCCTAATATCTTTTTTTAAATTTTATTGTTTTCTGTTCTTGGTTATACTATTTCTTTCTACATGTGTTTGGGATATAATTTGCTCTTCTTTTTCTAGCTTCTTAAGGTTACATTATTGACCCATTATCTGCCTATCGATTCAGGGTTTGCATTTTCCCCGCTTGACCTTTTAGAGCCAGTGTTACGTTAAATGCTTTCCTCATTCTTATTCATTCTTTTATTATTTTGGATCATGCCTTTTTTTCTCTAATCTTTTTTTACAAGTAAGACAGATAGAATCATACCTTGTTCTTTGACTTGTGCACAGGTACTAACTTAGTGTTCTGTATATGTTACGTGCTTAATAATTATTTTAAAAATATTTTAGTGTGTTTTCAAGCACCAGGTCTATATGAAGAGTGGGGAACAATGCACATAGGAGGAGTGGAGCTTAACATTTCTATTTGGTCATCAAAAGTCAGCTCAGACATCATCTCTTCTTGGAAGGAGTCTCCATAGGCAGAAAGTATTGCTTTCTTTCATTCTATTTTCTTTATCTTGTATACACTCCTCTTGTTGTACTAATGTTGTATTGTAATATTTTAAAAATTAGCTTATAGGTCAGCCTCTCCTACTGTAGTCTTAGTTTTTTGACAATAGGGACGCTGTTTTGTTCCTTGGTGCCTAGCACAATGCCCGACATACAGAAATTATCCATTAAATGTTTGGGTAAATGGAAGAACAAAAAGCCTTTCTGTGCCTCTGAAGTCTGGTGAAACATTCAGAACATATGTAACAATCTGTGCTCTGTTGTTCTATATTTCAGAGAATAAACATGCAGGTCTATTGTGTTTTTGAAATGCATTTGAAATGGAAAAAGTTTCAGCATGTGTTGTAAGTTACTGGCTGTCCCTCAGAATAGGGTCCGGAATCAATCAATGTCTAGGACCCAAAAGCAAGTGGACACCACCACTATTCACCCCTAACCCTTCAATCTGTCTCGAGAGAAAATGACTGGTTTAAGCCAAACTAACCTCTCCTGCCTTTGTTCTCAGACATGGGGACTGGTTCACAAAGAAAGAGGGTCTGCAGCTCCACTATTTCAGAAATACTGAATTCAGAGCACTTAGATAATGGGAAATGTCCTGAAACTCCAGCCAGATCAATTTGTTCCCCCTCCCTAGGGCTATTGTCACAGTGCCCTTGCCAAAGCTCTCCACAAGTCTTCATAATCTCTTACATGCTTGGTTCTCTGTGGAGTTTTCCAGGCACTTTCCTACCCATTATCTTTTCTAATCGCCACAACAGCTGCTATATACCGTATTCCAGAGGGCACTGAATGAAGGAAAGGGATCCAGCTCTGAAGCTAGACAGCACTCATTCAATTCCTGCTCTGCCACTTACTGATGTGGCAGGGGGCAAATATCTTTATCTCACTAAGCCTCAGTTTTCTCATTTGTAAAATGGGGACGATAATACCTCAGAGGCTTCTTGTGTAACTCAGAGCTAATATGTCTAAGCCATTTAGCATAGTGTTTGGTACCTGGTGGGTGCTGATAAATGGTAGCTATAATTGTTATTATTTTCATGTTGTGTTAATGTAATTACTTTGGTTTCCTGTAGCAATTCAGGGTAAGATTAAGCCAGGTGCCATAGTGCAGCGAAATAGTGCTAATGGCTCATGGACATCATATATATTGTCAATTAACTGACTTATCACACAGTATTTTCTAAAAGCAAGGGTAGAGGGAACTTTAAAAACCTAAAAAAAAAAAAAAAAAAAAGTACCAAACCAAATGGAATAAAGGCAAGCCCTGTAGCTTAAATATTGCTGGAGTGCAATTATGTCTGTCCTGGAATCATTGTGGACCTTGTGCTTAAAGTGGCTGCTTTGGATAATTTGGTATTAGTTTATGTGTTCCTATGAACAATTTAACAAAAAATTGAACTGGCATCTATGCAGTGCTGAATGCTAAGTTTAGAGAGAGAAATGAATATATAAACCTTTCATTTGCTGAACAAACCTTTGCTCTTCAACAAAAGATGGTACAAAGAACACAGAGCATGGAGCCTCTAACTCTACCTGAGAGAACTGGGCAGAGGAGAGTTGAAGGATAGGTTGGCTTTTCCTCAGATGGTGTTAACGCTAATGCCGTCTTCAAGCTGTGATGAGGTTTTGTGAAGATCGCTGTGGGAAGTGGTGAAGTGATGATTAGCTTGGCATGATAATCAAATATTTGCTCTATATCTAGGTAGAACTCTGAGTGAGAATCCATGCTCTGTCATTGATGAGCTGGATGAACCTTGGATAAGTTGGTTCAGGTGCTTGTGTTTACCCAACTTAAAATGGAGATGCTAGTAATACCTACTTTGGAAACTTTAAGGGACCAACAAAAAATTTCCTATCTTCCTCATTTAGACTTGGAACTAATTAAAAGGGTAGAAATTAGATAGATGGGTATAAAAATGTCATGTTGCTACTTATAAAACTGTATTGAAAAACTTGGATACTTAGAAATGATGGACTTCCTAATTCCACACCCCAACAATGAACATAGTCACTAGGCACTGGCAGAAATGGAAATTACAGGCCCCTTTTAGGAGGTAAATCTTCTCCACTAAGCTTACTCAGCAAGCAGATTCGAATGCATTCAGGCCAAAGAGTGGTTTTAGACGTGGCTGAGCCAAGTGACTCTACTTTCTTCTTCCCAACTAACCAATGGGTTGGCGACTCTCCCAGGGAGAATGAGGGGTAAGCAAGAGGCCAAGAGTTTGCTGTAATGAAGATCCTTAATTCTACAGGAAAACCTGAAACCTGAGAAAGGGAGGGTGCCCCCAACATCCATATTAGCAAAGAACTGGATTAAATATGAGGTAAAATATACAGAGAGCACTCTAAGCATAGTGTTTGGCATGCAGTGAACACTGAACAAATGTTAGCTTTTATTGTTGTTACTATGGCAGTAGATTAACAGGGCCCAATATATTCTCTGATATTCTCCGCTTAATGTATCCATGAAGATATGCAAAAACTCAAACACTGGATGCTACAGAAAGGACCATATGCCGAAGTCTGAAGGGGAATGTTCTCCAGCTCTACTGTTGATAAATATGTCCATCCTGGATAATACAGTTATTTAGAAACCATGGAACTCCCTTTTGGGAAGCAGGGATGTAAATTGATCCAAAATATTGACAAACCTTATGCAGCAATGTCTCTTCTGCGTTTGGATACTTTTTAGCTTGATAGAAGTCCTAGCCTCTCATTTTCATAATTTTTTTCCACACATAATCAGAAGCTACAACTCACAGAACATGTGATGCATTGCATCTGGAAAGTAGCTATACAAGGAAAAGCATTCTGGTAGAAATGATAGAGTTCTGGGAATAGTGCAGTAGGTAACGATGGGGTAGTGATGAAGGAAGAGGCAGGAGAAAAAGGATGGGGTCTTTATGCTCTATATAATAAAAGAACCAACAAATGCATCTAGCCTCAAAGTTAGTGAGTTCACCTCAGCCCTGATCAGTCAAGAAGGATAATTGCCTACCCAGCCTAGGACTGGAGGCAATGCCTAAACACTCCTACTTGAAGTCTAAATTTTATAAAAGAATACTTCAGCACCCAAAGGGACAGAGAGAGAAACCAAGGAGATGCCATGGCCTCTACCTGTTGGCAAAAAGTGGTCCTTGTACAAGGATAAGTCAATAAGTTTTTTTAAAGTGCCCTATAAAAATTACTAAAGCATAAAGGATATGGAAAATTATTCTCTAGGCTCAAAGGGAAATCATAACTCTAAAAATTACTTGCTACAGGAGTCAGAAAATATTTTGGAAAACATTTGCTTGTTATTTTCAATAAAATGCAAAAAGTCATGGTATCTCTGAAAAAGGACAGGTAAACCTGAAACAGAAATGATGTGAGATGAAAAGAGTTTGATAAATCAATTCCAAAAGCAAGACTAACATTCATGTCAGTTTTAGACATGATTTTATAAAATGAAATTTCCTGAAGAAAAGATTGGAATGAAACAAAAATATCTAAGTTTTAATTTTAAAAAAAACTGTTCTTTAGTAGAAGAAAAGGCCAGTGTTTGGAGATTAACATGATTTGGTATTTTCCAGGTGACTTTTATATATTGCTGATGACATTTTTTTTTTTAATTTTAAGGAAGACAAAAAAAATTATGTCAAAATTCATGCAAAAAAAAAAATCATAAAACACAACCAAAACCAACAGAAACACATTATCAAGAAACAAAAATCAGATTTCTCATTGGCAACACTGAATAACTTAAGAAAAAAGAGCAAGTATTGGTCAGAGAAACCAGGCAAGGGATCTGGAAATGAATAGCTGTTCAAGGAAAAACATTCTGGTAGAAATGGTAGAGTTCTGTGAACACTAATCTAGAATCTAGATCACTAGATTGAGCAGTAGAATCTAAATTAATTCAAGAATGTTAAAATTGTAGTACAACGCAACAGGTGATATGCATTGAAAATAAGTGAACAGTGTGAACATAAAAACTGTCAGGATCCTGTCAGAAGACAGAAATCATCTAGGTATTTCAATCAGAGGGAATTTAATATAGGCTATTTGTTACTTAGAGGATAGTCTTCCTGAAGACACAAATAGGACATTACTTCTCAAATTCTAATGTCAGCTGGGATCTTTTAAAAATGCAGATTCAGGCTGAGCGTGGTGGCTTGTACCTGTAATCACAGCACTTTGGGAGGCTGAGGCCGGTGGATTACCTGAGGTCAGAAGTTTGAGACCAGCCTGGCCAACATGGTGAAACCCCATCTCTACTAAAAATACAAAAATTAGCCAGGCGTGATGGTGCATGCCTGTAATCCAGCTGCTCGGGAGGCTGAGGTAGGAGAACTGCTTGAACCCAAGAGACGGAGGTTGCAGTGAGCCAGGGTTGTGCCACTGCACTCCAGCCTGGGCAACAGAGCAAGACTCCGTCTCAAAACAAATAAACAAACACAGATTCAAATTTAATAGATTTGGGATGAGCCCTGAGATTCAGCATTTTAAAGATGCTCCTAGATAAAGCCAATGCTGCTGGTTCCTGAAACACTTTTTGAATAGTAAGGAAATAGGAAAAGTTGAGGAAACCAGAGATTAGCAGTAACAGGAAGACACAACTTTCTTTAGGGTTGAAGAAACACAGGGAGAGGATGGTATTTCAGTGCCACTGAGTGGTAGCTAGCACTGTGGCCAGGGTTTCCTGATGGGAGCTGAGACCAAGATGGGAGGGGCTGGTAGGATCTGAAATCACAGTGGAGATGCAGCTGCTGCTGGAGACCTAGCTGGAGGCAGTGACAAGGGAGTTAAATACCTCCACTAGCCTCTAATCTTCAGCAAGTATTTCCTGTTTGCTGCAACTACCTTCCCCAGTGCAGTATGCAGCCTTGCTGGCTCTCAGCTTCTCCTCTGAGTCAACCTTTAATATGCTGAGCAATTAATTAAACTTGATCCCAGCCACTACCTCTAAACGTAGACAATCAAATGAATCACAAGGGGCTCTCTAGGTATAGGGTCTACCTCTTAGAGCTAGAGAGATGCAGTAGGGGAGAGTAAGGGGGGAATAACAAGTCGAGTTTACGGTAATAACAAACATAGTTTTCCTCTTACGCTTATTGCCCTAAGTAGCTTCTTCTCTCAGTATGTCAACCACACCATGCTCTCTCCCACTTCAAGGCCTAAACAAAGGCTGAGGCCTTACCATTGAATGCGTTCCCCCATAGTCTGTGTCTGGTTAACTCCTCATCATTTAGCTCTTAGCTTAAATGTCTCTTACTAACAGAAAACTCCCTAACACCCTAGACTAGATAAGATCTGCCTGAAATAATTTCCTTTTTTTTTTTTTTGAGATGGAGTCTCACTCTGTGGCCCAGGCTGCAGTGCAGTGGCGCGATCTAGGCTCAGGGCAAGCTCTGCCTCCCGGGTTTACGCCATTCTCCCGCCTCAGCCTCCCAAGTAGCTGGGACTACAGGCACCCGCCACCACACCCGGCTAATTTTTTGTATTTTTAGTGGAGATGGGGTTTCACCGTGTTAGCCAGGACGGTCTCAATCTCCTGACCTCATGATCCGCCTGCCTCGGCCTCCTGAAGTGCTGGGATTACAGGCGTGAGCCCCCACGCCCAGCCAAAATAATTTCTTATAACATCTCTTCCTTGCTCTTCCTGGCACTTATAACAATGTGAACTTATATTTGTGTGATTATGTTCTATGTCCCTGTCCCCAACTAGGCTCTGAGTTCCATGAGGGTGAAAATGGTGTCCACTTTGTTAAATATGGTGTTTCCCGTGCCTGGATGTACCTCTCCAGGTCATTAGCATAAAAAAGCAGATTGGGTGTTTTGGGGGTCAGAGAACATATTCCTGATGTTAACATTTGAGTGTGAGTATAGAAATGTGATTTCTGGAAGGCATTTTGCTTTGATAACGAGCTGGTCAGTCAGGAGTTGATATTATTCTAAACTTTCAAAACTTGCATCACATTTGTAACCCATAAAAGTGGCATTTAAAAACAGATAATAACAGCCGCCATTTGTTGAATATTATCCCATGCCAAACACTGTGCTGTTTTACAGATATTATTTATTTAATCCTCACAGCCACCTATAAGGTTACTCCCATTTTACTGATGAGGACACTGAAACTCAGATGGTGAATGATGTCCTATAGTTTGTAAGTAGTGGAGCAAAGATTAGGATTGATGTCTTTCTGTCTTTATTAAGCAATGTAACTATTATAACTTCTAAATAACTAGTTTTAAGTTTAATTCAATAGGCTTTTTTTTTTCTTTTTTCTAACTCAAGGGTGAAGACCTAGGCTGTGAATAGCACAAAGTCTTCAGGGAATGTTTCTTCCTGGGCAAAAGGTAAGTAAAGTAGGCACCTGTTTGTGCAGGGGTGTGGCAGCCCCCAAGGAAGCCCAAAGTGGAATATATATCTCTTAGCTGCAAAGAGCCAACAGAGGTCTTTATGGGAGGTTAAGTCCGAATTGGAACCAGGAAGACATTTGGCAGGTCGGAGCCACTGGTGTGCCAGCTCATAAGAGCTGATTGTTAAATTTTCAGGAATTTTGCAAGCTGGTTATTAAATATAGTCATTATTAAACTTTAAATTTTATAAACCTGTAATTTAAAAGTATATTAAAAGCAAAGGTAACAAATACTTAAAACTTATTACTTCCTAATGATTTTATTACATTTTACTATTATTTGTGCTCTTGAGTTATGTCTACTGAAACTGAATGGTAGAAATACTATATAGTGGTATGCTACTGTGCATCTCTTCCCACTGATGTGTTGGGAAGGTAGCTTGAAATTGTCCATTGTCCAATGTTTACACCGTGGAAATTGGCAAGTGCTACATATCAGTCCCCCCATTTCTGAAAGCTGGTTGTTAGACGTTTGTCAGCACACTACTACTGCTTTAATCCCTGGGAAGGGGACCAAATTCAGAGCCAAATGTCAAAAGCCAAAGAACAGTACAGATTAAAGCTGTGGTTGCCTTTGGTTGCTGCCCTCTATTATTTGGGGTAGTTAGCGTTCAGGGAGTTGGAGAATGGTGTTTTGGGATTTTGTAAATAGAAATGTTTGGTATAGAAAAAAATGGTTTGAATGCTTATGAGAATAAAATTGTGAAATGGAAATTAGATATTATTAATATAAACTCAATCGGTAAACATTTTTTGAGGTCTAAAAAAACCCCATTAGTATATAAAGTAGTTAGAGGTGAGATACTGGGATTCTTTTTTCTTTTAAACTTGGAGGTGTTGTGTGAGGTGTAATGTGTGTTACAAATTGGACACTCGTCACACCCTGCCACTGCGCCGCTACTACATGACCACTGCCTTCTCCCTACAAGACAGTTGTGTACATTTTGGAATGTTTTTGACTCTTGTTATATTTGGAAGAGGCTCTGGGATGTTGTCTAAAGAAGCTGAGAATTATTTATAAGAGGCAAAGGTGAACTGTGAAATGATCTGATGGTGCGACTGTAGTTAGAATTACTGTCAACATCTTACAATTTTGGCTGTGCTTGTAGAATCGGTTTTCCTTAAAGGCTTTAATTATCTTTGAAATCTGATTCTTAGCAACCCAGGCAGTAGGGCAAGGAATATAAAATTTTATAGAAGTGTCCAATTCAAATTATTTGGGTGAAGTTGGCTGTCTCAATACCTGGTGTGTTTTACCTGGCATGCTTTTCCTAGTTGATTAAATGTCTTACTTGTTTTTATTGATTACGAAGTCATATGTGCTTGTTGTAAAAATTCACATAACACAGACTACAAATCTCTTTACAGACTCACAACCCCACACCCCAGAGATAATATCCCCTAAGTAAAACAGCTGAAAGTTTTTCTACCTATATGTACTTAACATTTAAATATGAAAATTAAATGAGATCATATTGCTCTGCAACTCTTTTCATTTAAAAAATGTGATATGCTATACCTACAGAAGATTATATAAATGGATGCATATAACTTATAATTAAATGAACACTGGTGCAATCTCTACTTAGGATATGAAACAGAAAATTGCCTGCACCTTTGAAAGTTGCTATGCCCCTTCATAATCACAAGTACTTACTACTAGAACATGGGAAACCATGACTTTGACTTTTGTGACAACTGTTGTCTTGCTTTTCTTCATACTTTCACTGCATATCTATGTATTCCTAAATAATCTTTTGTTCAGTTTTGACTATTTTGAACTTTATATGAAAGAAATCATTCTGAATGCATTTTTTAACTTCTTTCTTTCATTCAGCATTGAGAATAAGATACATTAATTTTGCTGCATGTAGCTGTAGTTCATTCATTTTTATTGATGTATAATATTTCATTGCAGAGATAGAAATCAATTTGTTTAGCCAGTGGATTGTTGATGAACATTTGTGTCATTTTTAGTTTTTTGATGTTTTTAATGATGCTATTTTAAATACATACACACACATACATGTATCTGGTGTAAATATATTAAAGTTTTCTTATGATGTATACTTAGGAGAGGGGTTATTGAATCATAGGGTTTGGACATGTTAATCTTTACTAGGTAATGCAAATTGTACTCCAAAGTGGCTTACCAATTTACTTTCTGATCCATGGTGGATGAGAGGGTCCTATTTCTTTAAATGTTTGCTAATACTTGGTATTGCCAGACTTAAAAATGTTTGCCTACATATATCATTATAGCTTTAATTTGCATTTATGTGATTCCTAATGAAGCTATTTTTTCACATAATTATTGACCATTTTGGTTTTCTCTCTCATGAAGTTCCTGTTAAGTCATTTGTCCATTTTTGGTCTTGAATTGTTTTTTATGTAAGGTATCTTCAGTGTTCTTTATATGCAGTTTTTCATCAAATCTAATATGCCATCTATAAAAATGTACCACTGTATTACATTAAGAAAAAAAAAAACATTTTCAATTACGTTGTAACCTGCCAGCGATCATAAGATGCACCCCAATGTCCATGATGGTAAAATGTGGAAAACTGTTCGTCTTAGATACAAAAACTGTGGTGTTCTAAGTAGAAAACCTTTGCCAGTTATATGTGTTGCAAATAGCTTCTCCTGATTTGTTGCTTGGTTTTTCCCTCTTTTTATAGTTCTCTTTGATTAACTGCAGTTTTAACTTTTAAGGAAGTCGAATTTATCTACCTTTTTCTGTTTTTTTTTTCTTTTTGCACCTTTTTAAAGAAATCATTTCCAGCTGTGAGAAAATGAAGATATATTAATTTCTAAAAGTTACATAGGTTTCTCCTTCTCATTTTACCTTTAATCTACCTAGAGTTGATTTTAGTTATGGTATAAAGTAAGATCCAATGGCATCTTTTACCTTATTGCTTGTGTCTTTCTTTTTCATTTTTGTCAACCTTTGTACCAATACAATACTGAGTTTCTTGTAGCTTAACATCTGTTAGAACAACTTCCTCTCCATTTCTTCTTCTTCAAGGACATTTTTGGTTGTTCTTGGCCCTTGGCACACATTTCACACACTCAAAATCCACTTCCTCCAAACAAAAAACTTGCTAGGACTTTGATTACGATTGCTTTGACTCTATAGATCAATTTGAGAAATGACATAATAAAATTGAATCTTACAATCTATTAATGTGATTTCTATCTCCATTTTTGGAATCCTTATTGATTTCTCTTGATAATGTTTTATAGTTTTGTGAGTGTCTTGCAGAGTTACTGTAAGATATATTCCTGGGTATTTTAAATGCAATTACAAGCAGTATTTGTAGTTTTGTGTTTTGTTGCGATGTATGAAACTATAATTGAGATTTGTATATTGCCCTTGTATGCAGCAACATTTTGTATTTCAAGTTGATTCTAATAATTCATTTATGGATTAAAAATCACTTACATATATAATCAAAACATCTGTGAGTAATATCAGCTCTGTTTCTTTTGTTTGCCATTATGCTAGGATTTCTAGTATCATAGTATAATAGTATACCAATCTAATACTGAAGAGAGATGATAATAGTGGGCAGTTTTGTCTTACTTTTTTTTTTTTTTTTTGAGACAGAGTCTTGCTCTGTTGCCCAGGCTGGAGTGCAGTGGCGTAATCTCAGCTCATGACAACCTCTGCCTCCGGGGTTCAAGCGATTTTCCTGCCTCAGCCTCCCGAGTAGCTGGGACTACAGGCATGTGCCACCACACCTGGCTAATTTTTTGTATTCTTTAGTAGAAACAGGGTTTCACCATGTTGGCCAGGATGGTCTGGATCTCCTGACCTCATGATCCACCTGCCTTGGCCTCCCAAAGTTCTGGGATTACAGGTTTGAGCCACTGTGCCTGCCCCTGTCTTGTCTTACTCTTGATCCCAAAAATAGCATTCCATAGTTCACAGTTTGCTGTTGGGTTTTTATTTCTGAGTTACACAGTACAAGATTAATGAGTTTCCTTGTGTTCAAAACCAAGATTAATGGCTGAATGATCTTTAACAAGTTTCTTTACTTGTCTGTGAATTAGTTTCCTTGTCAGAAAAATTGAATGTCCTACTCCAGATTCTCTAAAATACAAACACTGGGACAAGGATTAAGTGCTAATGCTTTAGGTGAGAGATGTGATCCCAGGGCAGCAAGAATGGATGAAAAGAAAAGGGAGGTGGTAAAGTGTGGGAAGCAATGTAGGGTAAAGCCTTTCTGCACTGGCTACTGTCATGACTACAAACACATAACTGCGTCTCAGCAGGTGAGTCAGTCACTCAGCCATGCACGAAGCCTCCAGACAGGCTGCATGGCCATCTATGTCTCAGCACAGTCAGTGGGCAGGAGGAAGGAGAGATTTTATCCTTCTGCTTCCTGTCTTTTATGAGTCAAATTTTTCCCCACTAGGAGTTAACTTTTCCACACTGTGGGTTGCATTATCAGGCTTTTTGGCAGCTATGGGTAGCCACTTCTGTGGAGTGGCATTTCATCTGGGTCTGGAAATTGTAGTAGGGGCCAGAGACTCCAGGTAAGTGGCTGCTCAGCCTCAAGCAGCAGAAGGGTGTGTCCTTTGGCTGAGATGCTGAGTGAAGCAGAGCAAATGGCTGAGCCCAGGAGACAGGTGAGGCCGAGAGACTATGACGAGGAACAGAAGATAGGTCAAGTTGGTTATGTGGATTAAATACGTTACTTGCTTTTAATCTTAGGTTAAATAAAATGCTCAGAAAAGTGCCTGGGATAAAGTGAGCTCTCAAATACTTTTAACTAAAATGCAATCCAATTTATAATCCTTTTCTCTATAGACATTAATCTTTGTGAAATGCTTAAAATAACCTTTCCCATTCAGCTATTATAAAAGTATCATCCATCTGGGTTTTATTTCGGTATAAGAAGTGAGGTCAGAATCACGCTTTATGTTTTTCCAAATGACTTGACATGGGTCCAAACACCACATATTGAGTATTTCATATTTTCCCCTTCCTTTGAAATTTGCTTTATAAGATATTAAACTTGCATATTTATTTGCTAATTTATTAGCTTTTCATTCTGTTCCATTGATACATCTATAAATTCTATTGGACTGTTGTAAGGATTGTAGCTTTATGATAATATAATACTGTAGGGTGTGTTCCCAGCTCTCACTCTTCTTTTTAAAGATTTTCCTGATTATTTTCATATGTTTATACTTTTAGATAAAGTTAATCATTTTTAAGGTTTCTTCTCTTTTAAAAATCCTGTTGGGATTTTGCTTGCAAATATATTAAATTTACAGTGTAAATTAGGAAATACTTACGATGGTGCAGTATACTTTTAAAAAACAAGCTCTCTCCTTTTATTCAAGATTTAACGTTTATTAGTAAAATTTTGTAGTTTCCTATAAGTACCAAACATTTCTGGTTATATTATTTCTAGATACTTTATGACTTTCTATAGTTGTGAATGGAATGCTTTCTTCTATATTTTACTTGATTATTGTTTGTATATTAGGAATCTACTGGCTAATTTTTAACAATCTTATTAAGTTATATTTTGTAGTATTATAAACATTTCAAGTGTTCAGTGATGTCTAGTAACATTTAGTGTGTGGTCCAACTACTACCATAAATTAGTTTTAGAATATTTGCATTCTCCAAAGATATATTTTATATTTATTTATAGTCAATCCCAGCCCCTACCCCCAGGGCAGCACCAGTCTACTTTCTGTGCCTATAGATTTTCTGAACAATTCATGTAAACGAAATCTTGCTATATATAGTTTCTTGTGTCTGGCTTGCTTTCACTTAGCATAAAGTTTTTCAAGGTTCATCTATGATGTAGCATGTGTCAGTATTTTGTTTTTTACTGCTGGATAATATTTCACTGTATGGTTAAACCACATTTCCTCCATTCATTTACCAGTGATAGACATTTTAGGTTCTTTCCCATTTTGGAGCATTATGAATAATGTTACTGTGAACAGTCACATGAAGTCTTTGTGTGGACATGTTTTCATTTCTCTGGGGTAGATACATAGGAGGGGAATTGTTGGGTTATATGGTAATATTATGTTTAACTTTTTGAGAAACTACCAAACTGTTCTCCAAAAGGGTTATACTGTTTTATATTCCTACTAACAATGTATGATGGTTTTCTACTGACTTTAAAATATTTATGCTCTACGTGACTATGGAAAATTGTTTTTATTAAGTATTTTTTCTGTTGATACTTGTATTAATATACATTCTTTCTGTTGTTGTTTGTTTTGTTTTTTTTTTAATGGTAGGGTCTTGCTCTGTTGTCATGGCTGGAGTACAGTGGCACAATTATAGCTCATTGCATCCTCGAACTCCTGGGCTCAACTGACCCCCCTGCCTCAGCCTCCTGAAGAGCTAGGACTACAGGCATGTGCCACTATGCCTGGCTAATTTTTATTCTAAACATTTTTTTGTGGGGATGATATCTTGTTATGCTTTCCCAGGCTGGTCTCAAGTAATCTTTCCTCCTTGGCCTTCCAAAGTCTTGTGGTTACAGGCGTGAGCCACTGCACCTAGCAGAAAATATACTTAGTTGCAAGTGACAGCATTCCAACTCAAACTAGTTTAAGAAACAAAAAAAAGAAAATGTATTGGTTTATATAATGAAGAAGAACAAATGAAGTGTTGATCATAAACAACTAGAATTCAGGGAGTTAAAAGACAATCAGGTGGGGTCCCTCTCAGCTATACTTCTTAATCGTGAACATCTTGACAGATGATGCTTAATGGTACAGTTTTTCCTTTGATTTCTTTATGTAATATGTTTATCAATCTCTTGCTATTATACCATCCTTGGATCTCAAAATATAGCCCATTTGGTCACATTGTATTATTTTCCATCCTTCAGTATTTTTTGCTAATACTTTGATTAAAACTTTTTCTAGATACATGGGTGAGCTTGATCTTCTTTGTTTCATACTATCTTCACGCAATTTGGTTATTAAAATGCTTTACTAGTAAAATAAGTTCAAGAGGTTTCTATATTTTTATGCGGTCTGGAATAACTTAAACAGTATTATGATAATTTGTCCCATAGCTTAGATAAAGCTCAATTCTAAAATCATTTGGACTTAGTATTACTTTTAAAGGTAGATTTCTTGTCATTTTCTAACAGCTTTTGTAATTGATGTATTCAATTTTTTTTTGCTACTTCTTGCATTAATGTTGGTAATTTTTATTTTGTTAGGAAGTGATATATTTCCTGTAGGTTTCCAAATGTGTAGCTGTAGAGTTGCATATGATAGTCTCTTGTAATTATTTTAACCTGTATGATGACTTTGGTTAGGAATTGGTTATACTAATTTATAATTCTACTTAAAATATAAAATGATTCCATTCCTGTTTTCTTACATCATCTTCTACTCTGGATGTTATCACATGACAAAATTTTGCCAAACTGCTGTGTGTATATTTTATCAAACTGACTTCCATTTTCTTGATTATAAATGAAGGTCAATGTACTTTCGTGAGTTTATCAGACATTATGGTTCTCTGCCACCGTCAAATGTATGTTTATAACCTTTGCCTGCCTTAATAATGTATTTGAGACTTCTGGTGCCAGCCAAAATGGACTCACTCCACTATGGCCTATCTTCCCTACAGATTACAACTAATAACTCTGGATAGAATTTAAAAAAACAAACAAACAAAAAAACTACCTGAAGACAAAAATAAACACTAGTTGTCAGATTGGGGAAGAATGTCAAATCTTAAAGAACAAGCAATATGGGAAGGAGTTTTCTGGGGTTTTTTTCCTTTGTCTTCAGGGTTTGATCCAAGGGTAGCCCCAGTGGCAGAATTGTATAACATGTATGGACAGCAAAACTCAGAGAAGGCCTTCCCCATCTGACCAGAAGACCAAAGGAGGAGACTCCTGCACGCCAGAGAGTCAGGGGGAAAGTCCCAGTTGTTTTTCTTTTATCTTTTTTTTCAGCAACCCCATTTGTGAAGCTCCCTGCTGTAGTGGTGGTGGTAATAGCATAGACACTGAAAACCTTGAGAGAAAACTTATCTCTCTGGTCAGAGAAACTGAAATAAGGGATTCCTGTGGTGTGAGATTCTGGAGCACTCCCTCTGTTTTATCTCATCATTTTACTCTGGGTGTGGCTCCAGCCATGCAAAACTGTGAAAGCACAGAGGCTAATACTCAGAGAGAGAAACATGTATTTCTAGTCTAAGAAACGAAAAAAGGTGGGAACCTCAGGACCTGGAAAGTGTGGGAGAAATCCTGGGCAGAAGACAGCTAGAGAAGGGAATCCCCTGATTCTGTATAAACCGATACAAGTCATTCCTCAGCTGCACATGTGTGAAACAGGCCCAGAGAAGCATAGCATGGGATTTGAGGACTGAACTAGAATCAGGGACCTTCATAGGCATTTATATAACAGTGTCTTGTATGTTTACCTGTGTAGTTATTATTTCGAGTGTGCTTTCTTTGTGTAGATTCATATTTTTATCTGATATTTCTTTGCTTCTGTCTGAGAGACTTCTTTTAATATTTCTTGTAGTGTGGGTCTGCTCTTGGTGAAATCTTTCAGCTCTTGAATATCTGGAAAAGCAATATTACCTTCTCTTTTTGCTTCTTCCTGCCAGCTCCTTGATCTTGAGTCACCTCTGTTTTTGAAAGATATTTTTGCTGAATATGAAGATTGAGGCTGACAGTTCATTTTTTTCAGCATTTTGAAGATGTTGTCTGTTGTCTTTCCACTGACATCATTTCTGTTGAGTTATCTTTGTTCCCCCACATGTTACCTATTGGTGATTTTTATTATATTTTTTAACCTGGCTGCTTAAAAAAAATTTTTTTTTGTAATCATCACTGGTTTTTGACAATTTGATTACGGTGGGGCTTGGGATGGTTTTCTTCTTATTTCTTTGGCTTAGAGTTTTAGATTCTTAGATCTTGTAGGAGTAAGATTTTTATCAAATTTGTAAAAATTATCGCCATTATTTCTTCAAAAATTTGTTTCTGCTCCTGTGTTTTCTCTTCTTTACTGATTCCATTACAAGTATGTTAAGCCACTTGAAGTTTTCCCATAGCTCACTGATGCTGTCTGTGCTCATTTTTTTAAATTCCCTTTTCTCTCTGGGTTTTTGTTTGTTTGTTTGTTTGTTTGTTTTTTGCATAGTTTCTATTGTTACATCTTCAGGTTCACTAATTTTTTCTTCTGCAAAATCTAATGTGTCATTAATCCTATCCAATGTATTTGCCATCACGCATTGCAGTTTTCTTCTCTAGAAATTTTACTTGGTTCTTTTTTGTATCTTCCATATCTCTACTTAACTTTTTAAACATGTGGCATATAGTTGTAGTAACTTTTAATGGCTATGCTTGCTATTTCTAATATCTATTATCAGTTACGGTTTGTTTTCAATTTATTTTTTTCTCATTACAAGTGATATTTCCCTCCTTTTTTGTATCTAGGAATTTTTTATTGGATGCCAGATACTGTGAATTTTTCCATTATGGTTACTGCATATTTTTGTGTTTCCATAAAATGCTATTGCTCTTTGTTCTGGGACACAGTTAAGTTACTGGAAGCATTTGATCTTTTCAGGTTTTGCTTTTAAGATTATTATGTAAAGCTGGAGCAGTACTCAGTAGAGGACTAATTCTTTTCCACTATCGAGGCAAGACTGTTCTGTGTACTCTGTCTTACATTCTGAGGATCATAAAGTTTTTCAGTCTGGCTGAAGGGGAAAGGCATCATGTCTAGCTGTATGTGAGCACTGGACAATGTTACTTCTAAATCGTTGGTGGTTCCTTCCCCAGCCTTGTCTAGCTTCCCCACATGCATGTGCTTATTATACTTGCTGAATACTCAAGGGTACTGTTCCACAGTGAGCAAGTATACGCA
Organism: Theropithecus gelada; assembly: GCF_003255815.1. Lineage (NCBI taxonomy): Eukaryota > Metazoa > Chordata > Mammalia > Primates > Cercopithecidae > Theropithecus > Theropithecus gelada. The sequence continues at coordinate 52,912,416 of NC_037682.1, forward strand.
CACCTACCCCCAAAGGCTAGGGAGCTGATAGGCTGAAGAAAGAGGCTGACAAATTCAGTTTCTCAGAAAGAAACTTTTAATAGGAGCTTGCAAAAAAAAGTGGTCTCAGGGAACTGAGACATGGTGGATTCCCCACACCTGCCCTCCAGAAAATGTCCTTTATGTAGCAGGTTTTTAAGGTAAAGACATGTGCAGCTGGTCATGCCTCAAATTTTCCTGCAAAACTTGCAACCACTGGGGGGATCAGATAAGCATCTTTATGAGGGATTATCTATGCTAGAGGCATTGCTAAAGATCTTACTGCAGAACACCTTGGTATGTGGGGGTCAAACATGGGTCATCATGGCAGTTTCACTTCAAGATGGCATCAGTCTTAGGGTACAACAGGCTGTCTTCCTATAGGTACCCTCTGCAGATTCTCCTTTTCTGTGATACTGTCTCTTCTCTGATACTCTGTCCTGCAAATGCTAGCTGCCTTGGCTTCTCTAGACTCTCAGCTACATCTTCTCAACTTGTCATCCTTTTGTTGAATTGATCCCTTCATCATCATCATCATCATCATCATCATCATTCTTATTACTTATCTCTCTTTATCCATGGCAAATTTCTTTGTTCTAAATCTTGATACCACTAATGAGATGATATCCTTTTAGGTACTTTACTCAATGCCCTTGAATTATGAGGGTTTCCATGCTGGCTGGTAGGAATATAAAGTATTCTTGGCTCTGTGTAAGCTTTGGAGATTTTTCCTTCGATTCTTTTTGGTTGATTCTTTCCTCGTCCTTTGGTAGTTTCCTCACATGCTTTCTCTGATCTGTCCTCAGCTGAAGATTCAAGGCTTTGAAGATTCTGGAGCTCTCTCCTAATGTGCCCCTCTCTTCTCTGGTGCTCTGTCCTGTGAGGCCTAGCCACTTTAGCCTCCCTATCTTCCAGCTGTTTCTCCTCAGCTCAAGGAGATTGCTAGCCTCTGCTTAGATTCTCTCTTCTCATGCAGCGACTTGGAAACTCCCTCTAGGCAGTAAGCTAAAATGTTCTGTGTTTTCCCTCTGTGAGATGACACTGTCCGGAACTGCCTGTTCAGCGTCTGAAAATAATTGTTTCATGTGTTTTGTCCTGTTCTCAATTGCTTCAGATGGGAGGGAGCATCCAATCTCTATTACTCCATATTGACCACATGTAGAAGTCCTTATTTTTTTATTTCTTTTTTATTTTTGGCTATAGACACTCTGTTGTGCTATCAAATACTAGATTGTATTCATTCTATCCAACTGTACTTTTATACCCATTAACCATACTCACTTCCACCTCCCACCATCACCATTCCCAGCATCTGATAACTATCATTCTACTCTCTATTTCTGAGTTCAATTGTTTTAATTTTTAACTTCCATAAATGAGTGAGAACATACAAAGTTGTTTTCTTCTGTGCCTGACTTATTTCACTTAACATGCTATCATCCAGTTCCATCCATGTTGTTGCAAATGACAAGATTTCATTCTTTTTTTAAGGCTGAATAGCACTCCATTGTGCATATGTATCATATTTTCTTTATCTCTTAGTCTGCTGATGGACACTTAGGTTGAATTCAGATCTTGGTTATTGTGAATAGTGCTGCAATAAACATGGGAATGCAGATATCTCTTCACAATTCTGTTTTCCTTTCTTTTGGGTATATACTTAGCAGTGGGATTGCTAGTTTATACGGTAGTTCTATTTTTAGTTTTTTGAAGAACTTCCATACTGTTGTCCATAGTGGTTGTAGTAATTTACATTCCCACCAACAGGTACAAGGGTTCCCTTTCCTCCACATCCTCGCTATCATTCCTTATTGCCTGACTTTTGGATAAAGCCATTTTTACTGGAGTGAGATAGTATCTCATTGTAGTTTTAATTTGCGTTTCTCTGATCAATAATGTTAATCAGCTTTTCATATAGCTGTTTGCCATTGATATGTATCCTTTTGAGAAAAGTCTATTCAGACCTTTTGCCAATTTTTAAATCAGATTATTAGATTTTTTTCCTATGAATTGTTTGAGCTCCTTATATATTCTCAGTACTAATCTGTGTCAGATGGATAGTTTGAAAATGTTTTCTCTCATTCTGTGGGTTGTCTCTTCACTTTGTTGATTGTTTTCTTTGCTGTGCAGAAGCTTTCTAACTTGATGTGATCTCATTTGTACATTTTTGCTTTGGTTGCCTGTGCTTGTGGCACAGAAACTTTGGTTGCCTATGCTTGTGGGACAAGAAACTTTGGCCCAGACCAATGTCCTGAAAAGTTTCTCTAATGTTTTATTTCAGTAGTTTCTTAGTTTGGGGTCTTAGATTTAAGGCTTTAATTCATTTTGATTTGATTCTTGTATATGGGATCTAGCTTCATTCTTCTGAATATGATATATCCAGTTTTCCCAGCAGCATTTGTGTGTCCCTTCTCCAATGAATATTCTTGACACCTTTGTTAAAAATGAGTTCACTATAGATGTATGGATTTATTTCTGGGTTCTCTATAGACGTCCTCATCTTTAATAACTTTAAAAGTACTTTTAAAGTACTTATTTTATGGATGCAGACTATATCTATGATTCCTGTTGATTACATTTTTTTTTTTTTCCTTTCAGAATCCTATGTAGCCTGTGTTGACGGAATGTTCCTCAAGGGTAGTTTTGTGTTTCCTTCTACCAGATTATGTTAATTTCTCAACTTTGCAGAATTTCCACAGATGAAAATCCACGGAAAACAAGCTAACAAACATATATGAAATCATTGTTTTTAGACATTGGACATCTTTGGTATCCTCAGATCACATGGAGAATGTAAATTCAAAGTTGAAACCAATGTATGGTATTGGTCCACATTTTTAAGTTGTTGAGAGTTTTCCTTTTTCAACCTAGAGCCCAAGCAAAGACTAACGAACTTTCTCATAACCCTTGTGATATGGTTTGGCTCCGTGTCCCCATCCAAATCTCATCTCAAATTGTAATCCCCATGTGTTGAGGAAGGGACCTGGTGGGAGGTGACTGGATTATGAAGGTAGTTCCTCTGTGTAATTCTTATGATAGTGAGTGAGTTCTCACAAGATCCGATGGTTTAAAAGTATGGCAGTTCCCCTTTGTGCTCTCTGTCTCCTGCCACCATGTAAGACGTGCCTTGCTTCCCCTTCACCTTCTGCCATGATTTTAAGTTTGCTGAGGCTTCCCCAGCCATGTGAAACTGTAAGTCAATTAATCCTCTTTCTTTTTTCTTTTTTTTTCTTTTTTAGTAAATTACCCAGTCACAGGTAGTTCTTTATAGCAGTGTGAAAATGAACTAATATAACTTGCATGCTGATGGATAGTTTTTTCTTCCCTGGAAGATGTCAAGCTTTGTGTAGATATCTCAGTTCCAGCTCCCAGTATCACATGGGACGTTTCTGTCCTCACATGGGTATAGAAACACAAATCCTTACATTATTGAAACAAGCATTTCTTCCCTATTCTCTAGGAATTTCAGAATCAGTTCCCATGTTTATTCTGGTTTTTGGATTCCTCTTCATTTGTAGGATGTGAAGATTTCTCTGTATTTCTGATAGCATTAGTTATTAATTTTAAAGTATGCATATATATAAAACTACATATGTATATTTTATACATAAAAATTGTAAAGATATCTGAAAGATTATATATATTTACATAAATAAAATATTTCAGATAACTACATATTTTCTGTGATTACTAGTTGGTGGCAACTTACTGAAGCTTCCAGCCCTCAATAATTTGAAGTTAAAAAAATAAGTACCTGGCCAGGCAAAGTGGCTCATGACTGTAATCTCAACACTTTTGGAGGCCAAGGTGGGAGAATTGCTTGAGCCCAGGAGTTTGAGATCAGCCTAGGCAAGACTGCAAGACCTTGTCTCTACAACAAATGAAAAAAATTCCAGGCGTGGTGGCGCACACCTATAGTTCTGTCCCTTAAATGATGCTACCTCCCTTAGGTATGTGAAATATACTGGATTCTTGTGATAAAGCAGAATGAGGATAAGATTATTATAGTCTCTTTGAATGAACATTTTATTAGTAATCTTATTGTTATTTTTTAGTAAGAGCGTGCCACCATACATTTATATGTGTGTGTATATGTACACACACAGGGACATAGCTAAACAGTTTTTAGTGATGATGATTCAGACTACATGTGTTATAACTGTCTGATTTTGTTAGTGAGAATTGGCTGGATACCAGTTCAGGACACTCTTGAGCAGGGTTCAGCAAACATTTTCAGTAAAGGATTAGATAAAGTCTAGTTTTGGCTTTGCAGGCCATATGGTCTCTGTCACAATTACTCAACTCTGCAGTTACAGTGCGAAAGGATCATAAACAATATGTAAATGACTAGGTGTGGCTGTGTCCCAATTAAATTGTATTTTTAAAAGCAGATTTGGTCCATGGGTTGTGGTTTGCTGGCCGCTGCTCTTGAGTCTATACTGTGATAAAATGCTATAATCACATACGTGTATCCATAAACTAAGGCTTTCATTGTGCGCATGGAATTCCCAGATGCTGTCTGAGTCAGGTGGAGAGAATCTGGGTGGCTCCTCTTGGAACTCCACTAGAGTAGTGAAAATCAGATGGAACCCTCTGGCATGTACCTCCTCGTCTCTTATCACAGACTGACTGCAGTAAGAAGGTAAACAATGTTGATCTTGGCCAAGGAGCTTTTCATAAGATGAATATACTATTCACTGACTTTTTGAATCATTCTTGTCTTCCCAGAGCCTTGTAGTGCTGGTAGAATGACCAAAGTGAGGTTGAGTTTTTAGATTATGATAATATCAGATGGAGAAGTGTGGAACTTTTAAAGAAAAAATTCAACAGTTGGGTTTAGTTTTAATAGTTTAGTGATTTTTAAAAATTTATTTTTATTTATTTTTATTTTTTGGAGGCAGAGTCTCGCTCTGTCGCCCAGGCTGGAGTGCAGTGGCCGGATCTCAGCTCACTGCAAGCTCCGCCTCCCGGGTTTACGCCATTCTCCTGCCTCAGCCTCCCGAGTAGCTGGGACTACAGGCGCCCGCCACCTCACCCGGCTAGTTTTTTGTATTTTTAGTAGAGACGGGGTTTCACCGTGTTAGCCAGGATGGTCTCTATCTCCTGACCTCGTGATCCGCCCGTCTCGGCCTCCCAAAGTGCTGGGATTACAGGCTTGAGCCACTGTGCCCGGCCAAAATTTATTTACAAAAAAGGAGATAGAGTCTTGCCGTGCTGCCCAAGCTAGTCTTGAACTTCTGGGCTCAGGCAATCCTCCTTCCTCAGCCTCCCAAAGTGCTGGGATTACAGGCATGAGCCATCACGCCTGGCCTAGTTTAGTAATTTTACAGAAAGACAAGGTGGCTGGTCCAAGTAGTGATTTTTCCCATTGGTTATCTTCCCTATTGAATGCTATTGATCTTAGTTTCATCAAGTGTGTAACAGGCTGGGCTGGATTTAAATAGGCACCCACTGATGTGACTGTATACTGCTCAATAATCTGGAAATCAGGGAATAGGTGAGTTCTGAATGCTATCCCAAGCATCAAGGTTAAATAGATTCTCTTTGCATATAGCGTGCCATTTACACAAATCATGATGAAGTTTAGTTTGCTTCCAGTTTGGACAAGGACTTTAGGTATAGCTTTTTATTTATTTTTTTCTAGAGTTTATAATTGCCTTTCTGTGTTTGTGTTGATAAAAGGATAATGTGCTTTCATCTTATAATCAAATCTATCAAGCTTCCATTTTAAAATAAAATTTTCTATTTTTTTAAAAATATGTAATACATTCCCAAGGGTCAACTATCAGGAATTATAAGACAATATCCTTTCCACCTCATTTCTGTATTTGCTCAGTTTCCACTATGGGTGATTACTGGTATAAGTTTCTTAATAATCATTTCATCGAATTTTTAAGCATATGCAAGCCAGTACACATAACTATTTTTCTTTTCACCTTTATATACAAGTGATAGCAAAGATATTATTCTACATCTTGCTTTTTTGCTTAATAATATATCTTAGTGATCTTTTTGTGTTAATCCAGTTTTTTCATGCATTTTGCAACTGCACAGTTTTCCATTGTATAAATAACCATAGTTTTTAAATCTGTATTTTATCCATAGACTTTCTAATCTCTGGCTATTGCCAACACCATTGCAATGAATAAGCCTGTCTGTTCGTTATTTTGCATGTGCCTAAGTATACGCATACCACATTTTACTACACTTTGATTTACTGTGCTTTGCAGATGTTGCATTTTTTACAAACTGAAGGTTCATGGCAACCTTGTGTGGAGCAAATTTATAAGCATCATTTTTCCAACACCATGTGCTCACTTTGTGTGTCTGTGTCACATTTTGGTAATTCTAGCAATATTTAAAACTTGTTCATTATTACATCTGTTATGGTGATCTGTGATCAGTGATCTTTGATGTTACTATCGTATTTGTTTTGAGGCACTGTGAATCACTGTGCCCATGTAAGACAGCAAGCTTGATAAATGTGTTTGTTCTGACTGCTCCACTGACCTGCTATTCCCTCATCTCTACCCTGTCCTTGGGCCTCCCTATTCCCTGAGACAAAACAATAGCAAAATGAGGTCAGTTAATAACCTAACAATGGCCTCTAAGTGTTCAAGTGAAAGGAAGAGTTGCACATCTCTCACTTCAAATCAAAAGCTAGAAACTATTAAGCTTAATGAGGAAGACATATTGAAAGCTGAGACAGACTGAAAGCAAGTCCTCTTGCACCCAACTGTTAAGTTGTGAATGCGATGGAAAAGTTATTGAAGGAAATTAAAAGTACTATTTCAGTGAACACACAGTAAGAAAACAAAACAGCCTTATTGCTGATGTAGAGAAAGTTTGAGAAGTCTGGATAGAAGATGAAACCAACCACAACATTGCCTTAAACTGAAGCCTAGTCCAGAGGAGACCCTAACTCTCTTCAATTCTGTGAAGGTTGAGAGAGGCAAGGGAGCTGTAGAAGAAAAGCTGGAAGATAGCAGAAGTTGGTTCATGAGGTTTAAGGAAAGAAGTCATCTCCATAACATAAGACTGCAAGATGAAGCAGCAAGTGCTGATGATGATAAAGCTGTACCAAGTTATCCAGAAGATTTAGCTAAGATAATTGATGATGGTGGCTACATTAAACAATATATTTTCAAAGTAGATAAAACAGTTTTCTATGGAAGAAGATGCCAACTAGGACGTCTGTAGCTAGAGATGAGAGAAGTCAATGCCTAGCTTCAAAGGACAGGCTGATTCTCTTGTTAGGGGCTAATGCAGTTGGTAACTTTCAGTTGAAGCCTACGCTCATTTACCATTTCAAAAATCCTAGAGACCTTAAGAATTATGCTGCACTTCATAAATGGAACAATAAAGCCTAGATAATAACACATCTATTTAGAGCATGGTTTACTAAATGTTTTGAGCCCACTATTGAGACCTACTACTCAGAAAAATTCCTTTCAAAATATTACTGCTCTGCCAGGTGTGGTGTCTTACACCTGTAATCCCAGCACTTTGGGGAGGCCAAGATGGGCAGATCCCTTGAGCCCAGGAGTTTGAGACCAACCTGGGCAACATGGTGAAACACATCTCTATAAAAAATGCAAAAACTAGCTTGGCATGGTGGTATGTGCCTGTAGCCCCGGTTACTTGAGAGGCTGTAATGAGAGGATTGTTTGAGTCCAGGAGGTGGAGGTTTCAGTGAGCTGAGATTGCACCATAGCACTCCATCTTGGGTGACAAAGCGAGACTCCATTTTGGGGGAAAAGAAAGTACTGCTCATTGACAATGCACCTGGTCACCTCAGAGTTCTGATGGAGATGTGCAGGAGATTAATACTGTTTTCACGACTGTTAGCACAACATTCATTCTACATTCTAGATCAAGGAGTAATTTTGACTTTCAAGACTTAATTTAAGAAATATATTTTGTAAGGCTATAGCTACCATAGAGAATGATTCCTCTGATGGAGCTGGGCAAAGTAAATGGAAAATCTTCACGAAAGAATTCACCATTCTAGATGCTATTAAGAATAATCATGATTTGTGGGAGGGGGTAAAAATACCACATGAATAGCAATTTGGAAGAAGTTGATTCCAGTCCTTGTGGATGAGTTTGAGGAGTTCAAGACTTTAGTAGAAGTAACTGCAGATGTGGTAGAGCTAGCAAAGGAACTAGAATTAGAAATGGAGCCTGAAAATATGACTGAATTGCTACAATATCATGATAAAACTTGAATGAATGGGGAATTGCTTCTTTCTTATGGGTGAGCAAAGAAAGTAGTTTCTTGAGATGGGATCTACTCCTGGTGAAGATACTGTGAACATTGTTGAAATGATATCAAAGGATATAGAATATTACATAAATTTAGTTGATAAAACAGTGGTAGGATTTGAGAGGGTTGACTCCAATTTTGAAAGAAGTTCTGTGGGTAAAATACTATCAAACAGCATTGCATGCTACAGAGAAATCTTTCATGGAAGAAAGAGTCTATTGAACAGCAAATTTTATTGTCTTATTTTCAGAAATTGCCACAGCCACCTCAATTCAGCAAACCCCGCCCACCCTGATCAGTCAGCAGCCATCAACATGGAGGCAAGATCCTTCACCAGCAAAAAGATTACAAATTGCTGAAGGCTCAGATGATCATTAGCATTGTTTGGCAATAAAATATTTTAAAATTAACTATGTATATTTTTAGGCATAGTGCTATTGCACACTTAGACTACAGTATAGTGCAAACATACTTTTTATTTTATTTTGTTTTTTGAAAGACAGGATCTTGCTCTGTTTGCCCAGGCTGGAGTGTAGTGGCGTAATCATAGCTCACATAGCCTTGAATTCCTGAGCTCAAGCAATCCTTCCACCTCAGTCTCTTGAATAACTAGGATTACAGGCATGCACTACCATGCCCAGCTAATTTTTAAATTTTTTGTAGCAATGAGGTCTCACTATGTTTCCCAGGCTGGTCTTGAACTCCTGGCTTCAAGGAATCCTGCCCCCTCAGCCTTCCAAAATGCTGGGATTACAGGCATGAGCCACTGTGCCTCCCCTAAACATAACTTGTATGTGCAGTAGGAAACCAAAAAAATTGATTCACTTTATTGCAACATTCGCTTTATTGTGGTATCTGGAACAGAACCCATAGCATCTTTGAGGTATGCCTGTATAGGATAAATCCTTAAGATAAATTTCTGGGTAAAAGTTTATACTCACAAGAGGCCGAGAAGAGTTAGGGAGTTGGGGGGTGGGGGAATGAAGAGATGTTGATTAATGGGTCCAAATATGTAATTGGATAGAAGAAATAAGGCCTACTGTTCAGTAGATTAGTAGGGTGACTACAGTTGACAATATTCTATTGTATATTTCCAAATAGCTAGAAGAGACTAATTCAGATGCTCCTAGTATAAAGAAAAGATAAATATTTAAGGTGATAGATATCTCAGTTACCCTGACTTGATCTTTACACATTATACGAAAGTATCAAAATAGCATATATACCCTGAAAATATTTACATCTATTATGTATCAGTAAATAATTTTAAAATTGAAATGCATTTCACAGAAAAAGGCTATATGTGTTTTAATTCTGATAATTATTGACAATTTGTCATCTATAGGGATGGCACCAATTAAAACTCGTGATAGAAATGTATGAAAGGAACCAGGCACGGTAGCTCATGCCTGTAATCACAGCACTTTGGGAGGCTGAGGCAGGCAGATCACCTGAGGTTGGGAGTTCAAGACCAGCCTGGCCAACACGGTGAAACACCATCTCTATTAAAAATACAAAAATTAGCTGAGCATGGTGGTGGGTGCCTGTAATCCCAGCTACTTGGGAGGCAGAGGTGGGAGAATCGCTTGAACCTGGGAGGCAGAGGTTGCAGTGAGCCGAGATCACGCCACTGCACTCCAGCTGAGTGACAAAGCAAGACTCCGTCTCAAAAAAAAAAAAAAAAAAAAAAAAGGATGAAAGAATATACTGCTTCATACCAGCATTATTACATCATTCTGAAATCTTTTGGATTTTTGCCATTATAACTGAGAAATAATAGCTAAATATAGCTTTAGTCTGCATTACTCTTATTAAGAATAAAGTCGAGCCTTTTATATGTTTCATGAACTGTTTATATATTTTCTTCTGTGAATTCGTCATATCTTTTGTTCAGTTTTTCTACTGGGTTTTTCACGTGTTTCTTGTCTATGTCCAGGACATTTAACATTCTAGGGAGATTATCCCTCTGCTGTCACACAAATTGCAAATATTTTCCTGACTCATCATTTATCTTTTGCTATTTTAATTATTTGATAAGTTAAATTTGACCTTGGTTGTAGTACTTTTTTTTGCCTTGAAAACATTTTTTTGTTTTTGTTTTTTCACTGCAGTCAGATTTAACAATCTTTATTTGTGGCCTTTAGATTTTATGTTTTAATATAAGTTCTACCCTCATTCCGAGGTCATAAAGAAAGTTCTCCACTATTTTCTCTACTACTTTATGGTTATTTTATTTTGCACTTTAAGATTTGATCTTTTGGAATTTATTCTAGTATACAGTGTGAAATTTGGGTCTAACTACAGTCTGTTCTCATTATTCATAGATTCTGTATTTATGAATTCACCTACTTGCTAAAATGTATTTATAACCCCAGAATCTATACTCATAGTATTTTTGCAGTCATTCTTGATACAAGTAGTGGCAACCAATTTCAGTTGTGTGACATGTGCGTGTTCCCAGCTGAGGTCAAACAACTGATGCTCTACCTTCTCTAATACTATAAACAAGTGGGCTTCTTCCAGCCTATTTAGTATGACATTTTCATATTTTTTGTGCTGTTTGTTGGTGCCTAAGTATGGTGCTGAAGTGTTATCTAGTATTCCCAACTGCCTTACAGAGCAAATATATGTGTTAGATTAGCTTTGTTCAGGCATGAGTTCCAGTGCTGTTAGCCATGAGTTCAATGTTAATGAATCAACAATATATATATTAACTAAGGTGTTAGAGTTGTGCCTGTTAGGTGAACTGGCATGTCTAAATGGTCCCGGTTTTAAGAATGTGGGTGTGTGTGAGTGAGCTCTGTGATGGGATGATGTCGCCTCCAGGGTTGGCTCCTGTTTTCAACACTAAGCTGCTGGGATAGGCTCTGGCCACCTGTGACCCTGAACTGCAATAAATGGGTTGGAAAAGGAATGAATAAATGAATACCAATTATTGTCAAATAAATATTCGTGAAGTCTACCATAATCATACAAATGCATAACAATAAACAATGCAGCACAAAAAAGCTCTGCGAGCCTGCCATATTTGTGATTGTTGGTTTCGAATGATGTGGTAGGAGGAAGTGTTTCTGACAATTTTTTGCTTTGCAAGCACTTATTTCTTGATTTAACTCATCACCACTACAACCACTGTCATTCGCTGATTTACCAAAAATTGGGTAAACAATTACCTTACTTGTTTTTATTAATCTTTCTTAAGGTATGTATAGCTCACACTTACTTCAATGTTTACTATTAGAAGTGTTTGGGGCCGGGCGCGGTGGCTCAAGCCTGTAATCCCAGCACTTTGGGAGGCCGAGACGGGCGGATCACGAGGTCAGGAGATCGAGACCATCCTGGCTAACATGGTGAAACCCCATCTCTACTAAAAAATACAAAAAACTAGCCGGGCGCGGTGGCGGGCGCCTGTAGTCCCAGCTACTCGGAAGGCTGAGGCAGGAGAATGGCGTGAACCCGGGAGGCGGAGCTTGCAGTGAGCAGAGATCCGGCCACTGCACTCCAGCCTGGGCGGCAGAGCGAGACTCCGTCTCAAAAAAAAAAAAAAAAAAAAAAAAAAAAAAAAAAAAAAAGAAGTGTTTGGATCTTTGTTTAGGAGTTTGGTAATGTTTTGGGGACCACAAATATGCTGTAGGAACTGACCTCTTGTTTATATGTGGTAAAATTCATTTTGTTACATGTTGTTTCAGTTAAACTTGCAGTTTCCAAGAACCTATTGATGAGGTTAAGTGAGGACTTACTGTATTATGGCCCTAAATATTAAAACATCAAGGCGTGAAAATTTGTTACTTGCAGAACAGGTCTGAGACTACTGTGTATTACTTGAGAAGGATTTTATAGTGTTATTGGCTCTGTGGAGAGACCAGAACTGGGTTGGAATATGGTGACAGAAGAGTCACCTTTATGTAAAGAGAGAAAGGGCAAGGGCGGCAGACCACATGGCCTTGAGGAGACCAAAGGATGCATCCTGACCCAGCTGATGGAAAGGACACAGATGGCGCACACAACTGTGATGGGAGGCTATTTCTCTGAGGTTCCCAAAACCTCAGACCTCTGCCAACAGCAGAATGATTGACAAGCAGCTTTGTAAGTGATTTCACCTCTGGGAACCCTCAGAAGCAACCTGAAGAAATTCAGCCTTGTTTCTTATCCTGATCAGTAAGGAAAGATTAGCTGGTTTAATAGAATTGGGAGGAAGCCATATTATACATAGCTGTAAAGCTATAAAAATGATTTGGTCAAGTGACCCCACCATCTCATTTCATTAGACACGAGAATAGTCAGATGACTACCCTAGAATTCAGGGTGAGAGATTTTAAATAGGTGAAAAATAACATAGGTATGATTCTATAGGTTGAAACTGTGGAAAGGAAAAGAATATAGAAAGGTTAAGAAGAGGTGAGGGAGATAACTGACATTAATTATGTGCTGACTGTGTTCTTGGTGCTTTACATAAATGTCATGGCACAGGAATAGACAATTAGGACAATGAAGCTTGATAGAAAGTCTAGAAATAGACTCTTGCATTTATGGATATGTAAAATGCGATAAGCATAGCACATCAGAGAATAGTGATGAGAACACTCGGTCTCCATTTAAAAAGTTAGAGCCCAAGTTACATCTCTAGACAGGTTCCAGATGGAATATGGAGTTTAACATAAAAATAAAATGTTAGAAAGAAAAATGGAATACTTCATCATTGTGGGTGAAAAAGGACACAAAATTCAGAAGCCATGTGTAGAAACTGATGAATTTGACTGTATCTTCTTTTTAACTTTTGAATGACAAAATATATCAAAAAAAACCTAGATAAAACTTTTGTCACATTTATAATAATGTTCAGTGTTCCAAAAAATAATTAAAAGAAAACCCAAAAGAAAAATAATGAGCAAGGAAAATGAGCTGGCAACTCATAGGAAAAATACAAATGGCCAAGAATCAATGGAAAAAAGCTCAATGTCCCAGTTAACCAGGAAATACAAATTAAGTGAACAATAAAATAATTTTTTACCTATGTTTTTAAATTATTTAAAAACTGATAACATATGTTATTGGCAAGGGTGTTTGAGAAGCTGGTGCTGTCAAATACGAATAGAGTGAATTTGAATTGATGTAGCATTTTTTTGGAGTGAAATGTTCTTCCCTTCTAACATAATAAGTCAATTTCATGATACTCATCCAGATAAAGGAGCACAGCGGTAAGAACCTGGCCTTATGAGCAAGGTTACTTGCTTGTTGAATCCTGCTTGTTAACTTATTCCCTGCTGCTGCAAGTTATTTAGCTTCTTTCTCAGCTTTGTCATCTGAAAAGTGGGAATGATCATAGCTCTGACCTCAGATGGGTGTTGTGAATATTTCAAAAGTTACTACACGTAAAGCACTTAGATTAACAACTGTAACATAGTAAACACTCAATGAGAATTATTTTGGTCATAGAAACACAATGGAGCTGGGATGTTCACAACAGCATTATTTATAGAGATTAAAAAGAAGTAAGTAACCAAAATGATTACTTTAATGGGGAAAAGTTAAATAAATATTATTGAAGACCATGTAGGCATTAGAAGAATTAAGGAGACTGGTCATTTGATTAGCTGAGCCTTTCTTTATTGAATTCCTATAATGTGAGAGGCCCTATCCTGGCACTGGAGATATAGTGGTAGATAGAATAAAATCCTTTATCAGAAAGCAAAATGCTCCAAGAAATGTTAAGAAGGCAATTGCAAAACAGTGTTCTTAGAATGAGTCTATGAATGACAAAAACGAATAGCTTTACCCAAAACTATGGACATGTGAAATGCCAAGAAAAATATTTGAAAGGATACTCAACATACTACTGTACCTCATTTTACCTTTTAACATTTCCAAAACTGGAATGTGTGTTACAGTGATGGCATCTAAGATTGGATAAAGTATGACATTAGCAAAGGTTATCTTGGAGGTAGGATTGATGATTGGGTAAAGATGATAAGGGACTTTTTACTTTATTATTCTTTAGTTACACTTGGACTTCCACCTAAGGCACTTCTGTATTTACTTCTTATTACGTGAAACTTTGCTATGAGAAATATGTATATGACTGACTTGTGTAAGATAGCAACAACAACTAACCCTTTGGGCTTTGTGGAGGAGGGAGGTCCAGACTAGACGTGAACAGTTGCAGTCCCACCCTGATGCCCAGGTAGACGACTTGAGCATACAAACCTTGCCTACCTTGGCCTGTGGATCTTCCTACACTGCATTAGCCAATATTTTTTTAGTTACAAGTAACAGAAACCCACTTGTATTAGCTTAACTTTAAAAAGTGTGTGTGTGTGTGTGTGTGTGTGTGTGTGGGCGGGGGGGGGGGGAGATTTATCGTAAGAATAAATGAGTATTGCAGAATCCAGGGGCTGATCCTGTGACCAGACCTGAGCAAGGATGCCCTCTGGAGCCAGGCTTGGGGTCTTTCAGCCTCTCTCTGGCCCTGTGTGATGTCTCTCTCTGTTTCTGTTCACCTGGTTAGTTCATTCCTCTCCTCTCTCTGCAGAGGGGCTTTCAGACTTCTCTCTCCACAGGACAGAAGGTGGCCACCCCATGGCTGCCAGATTACATCTTTTCAATTCAAGTAGCCAACAGGGACAACTAGCATATCTGGATCCCAAATCTGAACTCCCGGGAGACAGAATCTGATTTGTTCTGTTTGGGTCGGTCAGGCATCCACAAGTGATCAATCCTTCAGGGGCAGGGAGTGGGGCATAATACGTACAGGTATTGCTGCCAGGAGCTACTTTTGTGACCAAGGGAACATAGCTACCGAGGAAGGTGAATTATGGGCCAGGCAGAGAACTTCAACTGAATAGCTGAGAAATGTTATTCCCATGACATCTTATTCCCTTTATTCTTTTTGCTGTGGTCCTAAGGGTGTCTAGGATTTTGGTGCCCTGTGGGACCAATAAAACTAAAATCCCCTTTTCTTCCCTAAGAAACTGCTGTTTCTCGCCAGAATGGTCCCTTCCTTATAGCCTTCTCAGCCTAGCTTGCTGGCCTTAGGAGAGACTGCTAGTTTTGCCTTTAAGGGCATTTATTAGGCAGGCCTTCACTAACAAAACTAGTGACTTGCCCATTTATCTTTGCCTTTATAGATGGAATAGAAATGTATCTTTTTGCAAAAACTAGGGATACGAGGAAACAGAGAACCCCGTAGCTTCAAATGACTCTCTTTCCTCCATATTCTAGTCTAATGGCGCTAAAGAAAGCAGTCTTCATAGCCAGAATCACCACAAGGAATGCTTCTAAAATGCCTGTGACTCCCATGTACCATAGTCACCTTAGTGGGAAGGTAAAACAGAACTCAGGGCTCCCTCCTCTGAGTAGGAAGCATTTCTTAGCACGACTAGCACAAGAGATGTTTAGGGGAGACCCAGAAGCCTCTGGTTGGTTGGACAACTCTAGACTTGAGCTTCTTTTTTAATGTGGTGACAAAAAAACTCTTATAAACTGCTCTTTGGGGGAAAATATGTGAGGATCATGGTTTCTAATTTTAAATGAAAAGTCCACCTTCCACCATATCACCATCATTATTGATCAGATGTAGCCTCTTCTAAAAGCTGGAGGGAGTTGTCATGCAGAATTCAAGTGAGCTCACCTGGTCTCTAGCGGGCATTTTAAAGGACACAACGGAAATAGTTGAAGAAAATGAAAATGCCATTGGGTTCGAGCCCTCCTTGATGGGGAAGGACAAAGACAGGGATGGGAAAGGTAAAAGGAAGAGTGGGGAGAGAAATTCTTCAAGGTAATTTCCTTGAGTATGGGAGAAAAAGGAATGAGTATAAAGATCAGCTGGAGAAATGGAACTCCTTGTTGAGCTTCTTTTAATGGACTCACATCTACAGTAGTCCTGGAAGTGGCCTGTGTGATTCCAGGCCTTGGCAACAGTAAGAAAGAACAGGGCAGTGCTGAGTCCTGCCTCTATCATCGATTTGAGCAAGGGCAGGGTCTTTGACGGTGTTCTGCAGAGCATCCTTGGGCCAAAGAGGCTCCATGCATTTTTTCAGGACTTTGGATCGTTTGCAGTTTGCCCCATAACTCCCACACATTTGCTGCTTCATGTCCCAAAGCTCTGGCTGCTGCAGCGTTCCCATAGGAATGTGGATGCCTGCCAAGCGACCTCATGTGCATTCCATTCATCTCCTTGGCTGGGAGGCAGCAGGGAAGCAAATTGGCTGCTTGCTTAACTGTTTGGGTCCCACATTCACCCTGAAAGGAATCACCAAGGTTGTTGGACTTTTCCAATAATCATGAAGAAAAAACAGAAGATAAAACAAAAGAGATATTTATTTATTCATATGATCCCATCTGGAAAACAGCTATTTTTAAGGGTAGCCTAATGAAAATCACATCCTTTGGTTTGTTTGAAATCATCTTCCACCAGAAAGGCATTTTGAAGCAATGAGGCTTTGTGAGGTGTGACTCGAAACAATGTGAGTAATTTTTTTTAAGCAATCACACCGAACTGTTAGCCATTCAATTTCAGGTTGTTGCCTTCCAAGTAATCTCAATGGGCTGTGACCCTGCAATTCCAAGATGCTCCAACCTATGTAAAATTCCTTTAAGGCAATCACTACACTCTTGCTCTGTTCTGCTTTTTGTTTATCATTCAGTCAGCACATATGGACAACTCCTGTGTGCCAAGCACTCTGCAAAGCTCTGGGGATAGAGTAATGGGGAAGGCGCAGTCTTATTGAATGTTTGACCATGCAAAGCCCCCAGGGGCCAGTGGAAAAAGCTAGCCCGACGAGGGTTTGAATCCCGGTTTAGCCTCGTGCAGATTGTGTAATCTCAGGCAACTTTCCTAAACTCTTTGAGTCACAGTGCTGCATTTCCAAAAAGAAGACGGTAAAATCTGCTTGATGGGATGTCTTTGAGGAGAAAATCAGAGGAAAATATGTAGTAAGCAGCCTTAGCACACAAGCTGATATAGAGTAATTGCTCAGAAAATGAGAGCACTTATGATTTTAATTGTCTGAATTACACAGCTAGTTCAACTGCCTTTTTTTTGGACTAGACTCTTACTGTTTGAAAAATTATTGTGTGAATGAGTAATATGCACAAGGTACCAAATTTAAAGTGTACAAAAATTAGACGATGAGAAGGATATCTTTTCCCTGTCCTTACCCCTGTGCCATTAGTTCTCCTCACTAGAAAGAATACAGCCAAGATCTTGTATATTTCCAGATTTAACTGTATTTCTCGGAGGTCGGTCCATAGCAACACTTAGTGTTCATTCTTTTTTTTCTTTTTTCCAGCTAATTGAGGTATAATTGACAAATATTGTTGTATATATTTAAGGGGAACAATGTGATGATTTGACATACATATATATTGTAAAATGATTACCACAATCAAATTAGTTAATGCATCATCATCTCACATAGTTATCATTTGTGTGTATGTGGTAAGAACACTTATGGCCTACTCTACTTGCAAATTTCAAGTGTACAATACGAAAGTATTAACTGTAGTCACTGTGTTGTACATTAGACCTCCACGATGTATTCATCTTATAACTGAAAGTTTGTACTCTTTGACCAACATCTCCCCATTTCCCCCAACCCCCAGCCTTTGGCAACCATCCTTCTGCTCTGTATGAGTTTGACCTTTTTAGATTTCACATATAAGTGGAATCATACAATGTTTGTCTTTCTGTTTCTGGCTTATTTCACTTAACATAATGCCCTCCAGCTTAATCCACATTGTCATGAACGGCAGAATTTTCTTCTTTATGGCTGGATGATATTTCATTGTCTATATATACCACCTTTTCTTTATCTATTTGTTTCCATGTCTTGGCAATTTGAATAATGCTGCAATGAAAATAGGAGTGCAGAGAGGCACTGATCTAATTTCCTTCAGATATGTACCCAGAAATGGAATTGCTGGATCATATGGTAGTTCTAGTTTTAGTTTTTTGAGGAACCTCCATATTGTTTTCCATAATGGCTGTACTAGTTTACATTCCCACCTACTGTATAAAAGGATTCCTTTTCCTCCACATCCTCACAAACACTTACTTAATCTTTTTGATAATAGCCATCCTAACAGGTGTGAGGTGATGTCTCACTGTGGTTTTGATTTGCACGTCCCTGATGATTAGTGATACTGAGTACCTTTTCATGTACCTGTTAGCCATTTGTATGTCTCCTTTGGAAAACTATCAATTCAAGTTCTTTGTAACACTTTTTAGAAGAGATTATTTGGGATTTCTTTGCTATTGAGTTGTATGAATATTTTGTATATTTTGAGTATTTACCCCTTATCAGATAAATGACTCAAAAATATTTTTTGCTCATTCCCTAGGTTGCCTTTTCATTTTGTTGTTTCCTTTTCTGTGCAGAAATTTTTTTGTTTGATGTAGTCCCACTTATTTGTTTTTGCTTTTTTGTTGCCTTGACTTTTGGTGTCATCTGTAAAAATATCATTACTAAGGCCAATGTCAAGAAGCTTTTTCTCTGTTTTTTGTTTTTGTTTTTGTTTTTGTTTTTTCTAGGAGTTTTATCATTTCAGGTCTTATATTGAAGTCTTGAATCCATTTTGGTTAATTTTTGTGCTGGTATAAGATAAAGATTCTATTTCTTTCTCTTTTTTTTGCATGTCATTATCTAGCTTTCCTAACTTTATTTATGGAAGAGACTTTCCTTTCCCTATTTTGTAATCTTGGTGCCCTTGTCAAATAATAGTTGACCATATACGCATGAGTTTCTAGTCTCTCTATTCTGTTTCATTCGTCTGTGTCTGCTTTTATGCCAGAACCACACTGATTTGATTGCTATAGCTTTGTTATACAGTTTGAAATCAGGAAGTATGATGCCTCTGATTTTATTCTTCTTTCTTAAGATTACTTTGGCTATTTGGGGTCTTTTGTGATTCTATGTGAATATTTGTGTTTGTTTCCTTTTTTTTTTCTATTTCTGTAAACACCACCATCGGAATTTTGATTAAGGACTGCTTTGAATCTATAAATCACTTTGGGCAGTTGATCATTCTTATTGCCTCATACTTTTTAAATGATTATGTGGTATTCCATTAACTGAATGTATCATAATTGATTTTAGCCACTTCCCTATCAATGAATATTTACGTTTTTTCTAATCTTTCACCATGACAACAATAAAGCAAAGCCCATTCCTGTGCTTAGCTTTGACTACTTCTAGTAAAAGAATGGCAAACCAAAGAAATACAACAGGCTCCTTAAGGCAGCTCCTGGCAATGTCATTGGAATTGGGTGACTGCTTGGAGCAGAAAATGCTGATCTGATTGGATACATTCTGAATGTTTTCTCAAAAAACATCTCATTCTGTTCCTAGAATATTGATACCACCCTCAACTGCTACCTATTTGAAAAGTGAGCCAGGCACAGTGGCTCATTCCTATGATCCCAGCACTTTGAGAGTCGAAGGCAGGAGGATCACTTGAGGTCAAGAGTTCGAGACCAGCTTGGGTACATACTGAGGCCCTGTCTCTACTAAAAAAAAAAAAAAAAAAGAAAGAAAAAAGTGTAGCATCTATGTAATAATAATACAAAATGGTGACATTTTAGTCCAGACAGGACTGCCGTGAAACCCTTCCAGGACATATAATACATGGACAAATCTCTCTTTGGCTGGCAGAAAAGAGTCAAGGATGCAGAGATTTCATACAGCACTCTAGAAGCAGCTGTTAAGAAGATTCACACTCTAATTTGCTGCCACAGCTTGAAACAGTGAAATGTATTAAAATGTGCCACATCAGTTAACATGGGTTCAATTAGATGGAGGTTGCCAATTTGGAAGGAGGGCAAATGTTCCTTGGTGGCCATCTTTGCTGATGCCCAGGCCTGCACAGGCTGTGTGTGGAGCTGAATCAGAGAGAACTTATATATGAGGTTCTGGCACAATCCAAGCACAAATAAGACCCAGGGATTAGCTTTCCTGGATGAATAATTATTTCTGAATCATGGGAAAGGCACACATGGAAACGAGGCAGGGGGATGGAAGATGGAAGTCTTTCTAAGAAGTCTCCACTGTCAGAGGCACCAGTCCTCAAATGAGCTCCATGCAAATGAAAACCGGTCCCAACAGCATCTTGAGCCAAAGAAAATTCTTGGTTGGGGTTGAAAAAAATGTCAGATAAATAGTTTCTTCTTGCTTCTCAGCAGGCCCCAGCTATCACTGCAATCCAGATCTGGCCTCTAAGCAGTTCTGGCAGGTTTAGCTTGGACCAGCTGCTGTGATGAAATTGCAATAATTCCAGGTTTCCCTCAAATCTGGACTGAGCCAAAGGCAATCTAGGCTTCTAGCATCCGCTTACTTCATTGCCTTCTCTCGTGTCCCTCCTCAACTTTCAAGCTTCTGGTTTTTAAATTTTAACTTAGATAGAGGTGATAGAGGAAACCTGTTCAATGCAACCCAGAAGTCTGGAAAATGTTTATTTCAGGTCAATTTAAGAAACCTATATTGAGTACTCAGTGAGTCTATTTAGGTGAGCTGCGTGGTGTAACTACTTGCTAACATGGATTGTGTATCCAGTGATAATGCCAGGCTTTGTTACAAGCTTCCTACACAGAAGATCTCATTTAATCAACCAACAGCCTATGAGGTAGGAATGATTATTCCTATATATAATACAAAAAAGATAGGTTAAGTCTCTTACCTTCAAATAAACAGCTGGCAAATGGAAGTATCTGGATCTGAACCCAGTATAACCTGAATCTCAGGCCTCTACTTGTGCTTGCTATGGCACTGGCCATAAGCAAATGAGTCCTTAATTAGAGGTCAGTAAAAGAGACTCGGACAAGAAAAACTAAAGTGAACAAAGGCAGAAAACTGAGACCCAGGTGGGAGAAGGTAGAAGTAGGCAGATAAAGAGTGTGGAAAAAACAGTAGACGCTAGATTCATGCTCATTCTGAGCCCAACCTCTGAAGACCTCATGGGTCCTGGGAGCCTAGTGGGGAGGTTTCCCCAGAAATCACTTATTTGTAAAGAACTTCCAGTAATTAACACAAAGGCTGAAGCATTCTGAGAAGTTGCCCAAAACTCTTTGTTCCCAAGAGAAAGGAGAAACCTCTCTGGGTGCAGTCAACATAGAAGTTTTAATGTACTCAGAGGTTCAGGATTTCAGACACTAAGTCCCAGGGCACTAAGAGACTTGCAGTGTGACGCACTGAAGTTTAGGGAGGGATGTTTATTGTATTTCTTTTAATTAAAACAGGCTTCCTAGACCAGATGGGTGGCTCACTGCCCCTACTCCTGACCCCTGCCCCATTATGGGCACCTAGGAGAATGGAAGTGGATCTGTTTCTAGGGAATAAAGCATCTTTAACCCAGAGAGGGAAAAGAACTCTGGGCAGAGTACACCTCAGCAACATCCGGCAGTCTGTGTTGGTGAAGAACAGGGGTATGGGTTCATAGTGGAGCCATGGGATCCAGAACCACATGGCATGTCCAGAAGCACACTTTTGAGCAAAGCTGGCCAACAAATGTCTTTCATTTTTGCCTGTGGCATCTGAGGCCATGTTCTTCGGCTCATCCCGAGGCAGAGGCCCAAAGATACCAGAGGCTGGTGGTAACAAAGGGTTGATATTCAAAATGGTGGAAATGATTCCAGGAATGACTCACCAATGTTTCTGACCTGAGGAGGACTTATTATCAAAAAAGTAAAGAGGGCCGGGCACGGTGGCTCATGCCTGTAATCCCAGCACTTTGGGAGGCCGAGGCAGGCAGATCACAAGGTCAGGAGATCAGGACCATCCTGGCTAACACGATGATAATAAAAAATTAGCCAGGCGTGGTGGTGGGTGCCTGCAGTCCCAGCTAGTCCGGAGGCTGAGGCAGGAGAATGGCGTGAATCCAGGAGGCAGAGCTTGCAGTGAGCCAAAATTTTGCCACTGTGACACAATCCAGCCTGGGCAACAGCCTGGGTGACAGAGCAAGACTCTGTCGCAAAAAAATAAATAAAAAAGTAAAGAGAGAAGCAGCATCCCACACCCTCTTCCCTGACTGTGGGTTCTCCCTGGCAGCAGGTTCCATCAGGGAAGGGGAGACATAGGATTACTGAATACAATTGGGGTCTGTCAACAAGGAAAATAGGGAAAACTGTTTTGAGGGAGCTTACCGATTATCTCTGGTCCCAGTAGATGCTATTTTCTCTTACACATAAACTAATCTTCAGAAGAACTAAATAACTCAAATGCTTATCTGTTAGACTAAGCAGCACTGAAATAATTTCTACACATAGGTGATACTCAACAAATCAGCTCAGTTTAATGCAAAAAACATTCAGGGGGTTGCCTACTATATGCCAAGAAGTCTGTAGTGTGCTAGGGGTGAAAAGATAAATGAGACAGAGTCTCTGCCCTTGAGCTTACAATCTGGTACTTTTTTATTATTTTTATATGTTTTGGTCTACATTTTTCTCATTATTACTGAAATAACTAGCATTTAATTAGCACACATAATGTGCTTGGGAGTTTGGAAATATATAACATTCATATCAAGATTCAGGGTAATTATTTGCACTCCATTTGGCAGACAAGAAACTGAGGTGCAGCAGCTCACGCCTGTAATCCCAGCATTTGGGAGGCTGAGGTGGGCAGATCGCTTGAGCTCAGAAGTTCAAGACCAGCCTGGGCAACATGGTGAAACCCTGTCTCTAAAAAAGATACAAAAATTAGCAAGGTGTGGTGGTGCACGCCTGCAGTCCCAGGTACTTGGGAGGCTGAGGTGGAAGGATCACTTGATCTCTGTCTCAGGGGTAAATCTTCATTCTTTCAGATGAATCATCCTGATGACTTCATTGCCTTTGGCTGTGATTAGTTTAGGGGTGGCCATGAGGCTCTGTCCTGGCCAAGGAGACCTGAGAGGATGTCACTGAAGGCTACCAAGAAAGGTCTTGTTGCTTCAAAGAAGAGGAAGAATACACATGAGGGGAAATAGCCCCCAAAACATTCTTCTCTTTTCCACTGGCTATTGTTTGTCTGTGATGGCTAGAACTGAGCAGCCATCTTGAGCCCATGTGGAGAACCACACCAATCCCCTGAGGATGGCGGAGCTGAAAGCTGGGAGAACCTGGGTCCTTGATAGCAGCTGAGCCACTGATCTAATCAGCCCTGGGATTCTTGTTACATAGACGAATTTTCCTTATGGTTTAGGTCAGTTAAGTCAGAGAAGGCAACCTAGATGAGATACTCCTTCATGAGGTTGTTAAGTTTGGCTCCCCTCATCTCCCCTTCTGGAAGACCATCTGCCAGGAATATTGCAGGAAGGATTCCTGCCTTGTGTGGGAAATGTGGTGGCTCCTTTCAAACTTTGAAATTCTCCGCTTCTGTGTTATTCACAAAGCAACTCTGAAAAGCCATTAGTTGGCGCTTCTTAGGGGAATGAAAGGCAGCATGGAGCCCTGGGAAGCATGCAGGATGTGGAGACAGAAATCCTGAGCTTGATCCTGGAGATTCCATTTTCAGCTCTGCAGCTTGGTCAAATCACATTAGCTCTCATAGCCTCAGTTTTCTTGTCTGTAAAATGGGGATAAAAGTAGTCCCTACCTCAGGATAAGGATTAAATGAGAAAGTGTTGACATGCTTTACAATGTGCGCTCCTATTTACAGGCAATGATGCAGAAGAAAACCCCACGTAACTAAACAAGGAGCAGAAAAATAAGGCTTTTATTTATTGTGCTGGAAACACAGAGATGAAATGGATGGATGTGTGTTGGAAAACAAACAATTTGGGGAAAGTGGTGATCTTCTCTAGAAAGGATTTCATGCCCTCTCCTTACCAGCTTTGCAAATAACGCAATCCTTTCTCAGTGGTTCTACAGGGCTGCTGCAGCTGAGAGCAGAGGGGAAAAGCCATGGAGTCCCTTGGACAAGGACCTATAGCTCTGATGTTACCAACTATTAATAGCTTTTAAGTCCTTGGAGTGCAGCCCAAGCCCCTCCCACCTCAGGGACATCAGAGGGTCACAAGGCTGCCTGATATGGTCTGCAGAAAACTGGTGGTCCCCGGAATTCTCCCAATTAGGAATTTTTTCTCGCCTGATGGGTTGGACCTGCCTGGGCCTCTTTCCGCAGAGACCCCAGCCTGAACTGTCAGGTTCACATTCAGCAAGCAGTAATGAACTGTGTTGGCTCCTCAGGCCACTCACTAGCTGTCTTGATGCATCTTGTCTCATTGCACCATCACAGTAGTGAGCAGAGCCATTGGACTGAAACAGAACCCAGCTCAGAGAGGGGGTGTGGCCTGTTCAAGGTCACACAGAAAGGACCTTTGGTTTTAGGTCTCAATCCGCCTGTCTCCAAGGCCTGTGCTCTAATATTTGTATTCCATTTTGAACTCTGGGAGACTTCTGGGCCTTCAACAAGGCCATGTAAACCCCTCAATCATGCTGGAAAGAACAGTAAGGAGACTGTGGGATGGGGTGAGTAAGGGAGCAAGGACACAGCTGGCCTCACACTTGCACTCGGGGTCAGAAGGCATTGATGTGTGCATTGGTACAACTCTGGTGGCTAGGGTGTTGCTGAGCATGTCAGTGTGGGCTCGGGGAGCAGGCAGGGCCCTTGGCCCCTTACTGCATGGTCACACCTGATCGTATCACCTCCGTGCTTTGTAAAAGCCTTAGAGACCCTCTGTGATTTCCTCTGTGCAGGACAAAGTCAGGTCCCATAGCTTGACACTCGATGTCCTTCATAACCCAACTCCTGTCCTCCTTTCAAAACTCACTCCCACTCTGAGCCTTCTATTCACACACAGATCTAGTTACAATTCCCAGGATAACCATTTTGAAGGCAAGGATCGCGTCTTATGACTTTTCAGACAGCTGGAGCTCAGCACAGCATCTGGAGCAGCCATGATGTTCAGGGGCTGCAGGAAAAGCTATCACCCTTGTCAACAGGGCCCAGCAAGTGAAATAGGAGGGATGAGGAGTGGCGTGTGAGGGAGGGCTGTCTACAGGAGAGGAGGCTACAGCAGAGGAAGGCCCAGTCTACAAGGCTGAGTTCTGGAGATCCTGGGCCTTGGGTTGCTTGGCTTTTAAAATGGGCCTGGGACCTGGGTGCTGTCTTGGGCATTGGGTCTAGGCTGCTCCAAGGAGAAACCCTTGTACAGTGGGCTTAGCACGAACATTTGACAGTGAGCGTCAGTTGTCCTGGGCCTGGATGACAGTGCACCCCATGGAGGAGTGGCAGCATGAATATTTATAGAGGGCTGAGAAGGGGCCAGGAATCAGGCTGGGAGCTGGTGTCCCAGGAAGCAAATCCAGAAAGCAGCAAGTCTACCTGAGATGCCATCTTTTCAGACAAACAATAGCAAGCAGAGAGGGAACCTCTTTGATTGGCCCATTCTGAGTAGGATGGTTATAATTAGTGTCCACCCAGATACCTGGAGTGCTCTCATGAGGATAAGAGGATTTGCTGGGAATGACTGCTCCCACACTCTGCAATGACAACCTTACGCAGTTTACGCTGCATTCTAGCACATGGTGTGTGGGGAGGGAGGAGAATTATAAGGGGAGCCAGCTCCTCCCTGGCTCAGGCAGGATTCTCCTTCTTCCAACTCCTGTCATTCCCAGCCTTGGATCTCACTGCTCACCTTTCCCTGGTGCTCCTTCCGTGAGTCTGCAGTGGCTCAGTTTGCTCTGAGTGTAATGGTGGTGAATTCATCACCGTGGAGGTCACTTCTGTCAAATCTGTCTGCCCTACTAGTTCCACCACACATCCCCAGATGATTTCTTTCCCCAGAATTTTGGGCCCGGATGCTTGTGTTCTCAATCCCAATGAGCATAAGTTCCCACCTGTTCAGGGTTTGGGGACCGTATTAGTCAGAGTTCTCCAGAGAGACAGAAGTAATAGGATATATGTAAAATGAAAGGAGTTTTTTAGGAAGAATTGATTCACACAATCACAAGGCAAAACCAACGATAGGCCATCTGCAAACTGGGAAAGAAAGTGGCTCAGTCCTAATTCAAAAGAAAGAAAGTCAACAGTGCAGCCTTGAGTCTGTGGCCAAAGGCCTGAGAGCCCCCAGCAAACCACTGGTGTAAGCCCAAGAGTCCAAAGGACCAAGAAGCTGGAGTCTGATGTCCGAGGACAGGAGGAACGGGAGAAAGACAAAAGCCAGAAGACTCAGCAAGCCAAGTGATCCCACCTTCTTCCGTCTGCTTTGTTCTAGCCATGCTGCCAGCAGATTGGCTGGTGCCCTCCCACACTGAGGGTGGGGCTTCCTCTCCCAGTCCACTGACTCAAATGTCAGTCTCCTCTGGGAACCCCTCACAGACACACCCAGAAACAATACTTTACCAGCTACCTAAGCTGGATCCTTCAATACAGTCAAGTTGACACCCAATGTTAACCATCACAGGGATGATTAGCTTCTTCTCGGCCTTTAATGGAAAGAGGCATTTCCCCATTGTGGCTTCCCTACAGACAGCAGCAGCATCAGAAGGGAAGTGTGGGGCATTCCTGTTTGATCACACCACACTTGTACATACACCCCTTTTTTTTTTTTTTTTTTTTTTTTTTTTGAGACAGAGTCTCGCTCTGGCTGGAGTGCACCCGGGCTGGAGTGCAGTAGCGCAATCTCAGGTCGCTGCAACCTCTGTCTCCTAGGTTCAAGTGATTATCATGCCTCAGCCTCCTGAGTAGCTGGGATAACAGGTATGCACCACCACGCCAGGCTAATTTTTGTGTTTTTGGTAGAGATGGGGTTTCACCATGTTGGCCAGGCTGGTCTGGAACTCCTGACCTCAAGTGATCCACCTGCCTCTGTCTCCCGAAGTGCTAGGATTACAGGTGTGAGCCACCATGTCCGGCTCACTTTTACATGTTCTTCTATGTGTCCTTTCTGAATCCTCAGGGGGCTCTGAAGTGGGGGTAATGTCATCCCTATTCTGTAGATGAAAGAAGGAGACCCAAGGAGAAGCTGTAACCAGTGGCAGAGCTGGAATGGAATCCGGAACTGCTGGCTCTGCATCCAGGCTCTTTCCTCAGTACCCGATTCACATCCCTCATTGAATGAACAAGGTGCGTGGCCCCTGACTCAGAGGACAGCATGTGCTCGAGGGTTTCCCTACCTGCCTGTCCTAACCACCAGGGCACCTGGAAGCCACTGGATGCCTGTTGAAGTACGTGTTCTTTGAGACATGATGGACCAGCCGCTGTGGGGACCTGGGGCTTTGGCTGGTTCATGCTTTGGAACACGGAGAGTCCTGGTCCGCCCTGAGTGTGAGTCATGCCTGGACGTTCACATCA
Source organism: Theropithecus gelada (assembly GCF_003255815.1). Taxonomy (NCBI): domain Eukaryota; kingdom Metazoa; phylum Chordata; class Mammalia; order Primates; family Cercopithecidae; genus Theropithecus; species Theropithecus gelada. The sequence continues at coordinate 52,939,962 of NC_037682.1, forward strand.
GGTCACTCTGTAGTCTCATGTACTTATCTTACAGCCTGTCTGAGATTCTTGCAGGTCTTCCCCAGTCCTCCTTTGGGGGATAGGTTTCCTCTCCAGAGTCACATAGAATTCACTTGCTTTTTCACTTTGACTTTCACCACTTCATGTTAAGTTTGTGCCATGACCTGTGTCCCTAAGCAAGGAAAGTAAGGAATTCACATGGAGTGAGAACCTGCTGTCTGCCAGTACTGGGGTTCATCTTCTGTTTGAATTTGATCTTTATAACAAGTCTGCATATGTGTTAGGGGGGCGTTATTCCCATTTATACAGTTCAGGATATTAAGGCTCAGAAGGATTTAGTACCTTTCCTGGAGGTACACCAAGAATAATAAGTGGCAAAGCCAGAATTTGAATCTGGGTCTTTTAACCATTCTTTTCCAATATGCCCCACTGTCTCCTAAGGATGTTTGTCCCAACTGTGGTGGCCACTTAAACTTGAACTCTGCTGTCTCTCTGGAATGGGTCTACTGAGCTTCTCCAGGCTTTTCTCTCCTGTCCAGTTTTTCTTTCAGTGATTTTATTTACTGAGAATCCTGGGCACTGAGAGCTGAGAGGAACTTAAGTCATCCAGTTTCCCTTCCCCTGAAGCTCGAACTTCCTGCCCATCCTCATAGCCCCGTAAGAGGTAAGAAGGACAGATACTGTTGCCTCCTTTTGTGGGTAAGGAAATGTTTTCAGAGAGGGCATGCTGGGTATTCGTTGGCCCCTGCAGGCCCACTTGGAAACTCTCTCTACCTTCCCTGTGTCCCAGGAGCCTCACCTATGGACAGCGCAGCTGGGCTGCCCTGGCCTCTGGCCTCCTTCTGGTAGGTGCTGGCAGGAGACTGGAGGGCCGAAGGAGGAGGAGGTGGGAGATGTTTACCCTTCTGCTCCCTCCCCGCCTGGCCTCAGTCTCGTAGCAGTGAGTGGATTCCTCTACCTAAAGCCATGGCTCCTGTCCAGTTTTCTCACAGTTATAGATTTTGCTGGGTTCCAGTAATAGCCTCTGTCCCTGGCATGGCACCAACTGCCCACTGCTGCCAGCCCCAGGGCTTTATCAGCCCTTGTTGCTTCCCTTAATCCTACCCCTACCTTTGAAAATAGCTCCTTTCTTATATTCTCATCAATCGTCTCATTGTTAATTTTTTCTCACGCCGTTTGAGTGGTCCATGCATTTCCTTAAGTGACTCGTCCAAAGTCTCTCAGCAACTCAGGAGCAGAGCTGGTTTTCAAACACAGATCTCAGAACTATTTTTCTAGTGATTCACCTCATGGTGCTACCTGGGGCTGGCTCTGTTCCCTAGTCTGCATATTTGTGTCTGAATCTTGTCTCGTTCTGCCCCAGGTCCTCTCCAAGACGGAGCACCTTTACTTTTATCTCTTGCAGCATCCCTGGACATTCCATTGCCCACCCAGATCACTTTTTTGGGATCGCTCACTCTTGGCATTCCTCAGCCACACATTATGGAATGTGAACATCCCAGGGTCAAAAGCCCTCATCTTTTTCCCCTGGTTGGTTTTGCCATCTCCAGGACTGTTGCTGCTGGTCCAGATGCAGTTCTGTCCTTCAACCTAAGACTCAGAGTCCAGCCCTTGAGGCCTCTTCTGTCCTGGGGCTCAGCCTTTCATGCTTCTCTGGAGCTTTGAATCTGTCAAGCGCCTGGTCGCTAGCCAGAACCCCCACTTTCTTCCCGATGTTGGATATTGGACACCATGTCTGCCTATGGGATTATTTCTTCCCAGGTCCGTCCCATCCAAACCTTGCCTGAGCTTCAGGAGCTCAGAAGGAGCATCACAGGAGCCCTATGGTGCTGTGCCCACGTCTGACCACCCTCTCTCTGTGTTTGGGCTACTGATCCCCAGATCTCTGCTGTCCCCAACACGGCACAGTTCTAGGAACTCGATCCCTTTGAGAAGGAACACAAATGGCCAGATTCTGGAGCATAGATCCTGACATCCTTCACTCTGACACCCAGAAAAGAAAGCCAGGGACTGGGCGTGATGTGAAAACCTCAGTCAAGCAGGTTGGCTCCACAAGCAGCAATAATTCCTTTGAGAAACAAGAGTGCCAGGCAAGGAGACCAAGGCAGAGACTCAGGTGTGTTGGGGACTGGGGAGAGGCCACTGCTTAGGGCCACAGCCCCTTGGGCCTTAGCCATTAGGCTTGAGTAAAATAATGTCATTGGGGCACTGAGGGTCCACAAGTGTGTTCAGAAACTGGATGAGGTGGAAGTTGCAGGTGGAGGCTTTATTAGCTGAGGTCCAGGGGGTCCAGGGATGTGCGCATGTGTGGGCGTGGTACAGCAGCCCACAGGGATGGCAGGTTGGCCCACCTGGTTTCCCGCCCATTTCCATTTCTCACTTATGCAGAGGGAATGCCTCCTTTCCTGTTCTGGCTGCTATGCAATGAGGCTTTTATATTCATAGCTCCCTCATTGTGTGTCATCCTGAGAGATTCCTCCTGCCTCCTCAATGAGCCACATCTTACATCACAACAATGCTGAATCTTGTGTACAGAGTATGAATGTGACACATTTCTACCACCTTTGGGGACATCCCTGGGGAGCGGCAGGACATTTGGTTTAAATCCTGGCCCTAAAGCTGCGGCATCCCTGGGTTGGAATGTAGAGTAACAGGGCTGCCCTGAGGAATGAGTGGGAACTTTATCTGCCAAAGGAGATGCTCCACACAGGGGCCACACCTGGGCCGCGGCCCGCCAAGGCCTGGGAGTGTGTGCCACCTCCACAGAGGGCCTCCCCGGGGCTCTCTCAGGGGAAGGAACTATGCCCCATGCCCTGCTACCTCTGGTTCTATGCTCAGAGTAGCAGGGCATAGGATCCACACAGGTCTGGGAAGCCTCATAACAATCCAGAGACCCCTTCTTTCCCAAGAGCCAGAGGAAATGTGCCATCGTGCAAAGGATGCGGGCTCGGGAATCACACAGACCTGGGCTGGATCTCACCTCCGCCATGTGCAAGAAGTGCAGCCTTGAGCAACTCGCTTACAACTTCTTGGAGCCTGTTTTATCATCTGTAAAAACATGAAGTGAATCACACCTACCTCACAGGGTGCTGTGATGATTAGGGAAAATGCTTACATGCAAATAACATTCAAACATGTCAGCAGTTTTAATATCAGCCCCAAGAATGGAGGGAACGAGGGTCAGAGGTCCCTGGAGCCAGCTTTGCCATCGATGGGCTCTGTGACTCTGGGCAAACTCTCTCCCCTCTGCAGTGGTGGGGCTAGATGCGATTATTTGTAGGTACACTGAGCGTCCCACCTCTCGGATTCTTCTTTCTCTTTTCTTTTCAAGCAGCCCCCGTTCTGGTCCCTGGGTGGCAGGCTCTGAGATGGAGATTTATGAGCAGGTGGCTTACTGGGGAGTGAGCACAGGAACAACATCTGTGACAGAGCGGGAGCATGTGGGGAGAGGAGCTAGGCTGTGATATGCTGTGAGGGTGGCCTCAGCTGCTCCCACCTGGAGCTCTGGGGCTCGAGGGAGGATCTTGAAAGAGCCTCTTCTCTTCAGAGATGTCCAGATGGAAGAAAGTGTGTGCACTGACTGTGTGCACCGACCAGTCCTTGGGTGCCCATGCAAGGGAGTGTCATCTTGGAGACAGGCTCACATCTTTCTTCAGCAGAGCCTATGGTGCAGTGGGAGGCAGCTGGGGGTATGGAGGGTAGGGAGAGAGGGAAGAATGAGTGCCTTGGCCCTCAGGAGCACCTGGGCAGGGGGCACCACAGCATCTACTGCACAAACCCTTCCTGCCTCTAGACTTCTCTAGAGCAGAGATTCAGTCTGCTGGCTTCTCAGTCTTGGACCTGGCCTGCCCTGACCTTCCCCAGCCTGGGAGAAATCAGTGTCTGTCCACGAATACTCATCTACTGCCTGCAGCTGCCAGGAATTCTGAAGGCAAAAGCTGAGGAATTCAAAGCATCTATGACTTAGCAGGATTGTTCCCAAACTGCAGACTTCTCCAAAAAGCCTTCTGGATTTAATTGTGACTGCTTCTCACAGTTCTTACAACATAGCCAAGGGCTCCCGGGCCTCATTTTCAGGGCTGTCCTCTGGCTGCTGGGGTCACTGGGCCTTGGTGAGGTTGCCTGGGGAATGCGTGGGTGTTTGGAACCCTTGCCTTCCTGCCTAAAGGTAAGATGCTTGGAAGCTGGAGTCAGACAGTTCTACCCCTTTCTGCAGGGTCATTTTGGCCACTCCACTTAACCTATCTGGGCTTGTTTGCTCATCCCTAGCATGGAGTTGGTACTACCCTCAGAACCTAGGGACGTGGCTTTTCTGGAGGCTAAAAACAGAACATCTTGAGCAGATCCAACATGCTGCCTTCTGGTAAATATTTCCTCTCTAAATATGTGGTTTGAGTGGTAGCTACTATCTTCCTATAGATTTTACCTCCTGCCCCATCTGCAATCATGGCTGATTGGTCCAGGAGTGGGCATTAAGAATTTATTTGGAGCCTTGTATTGGCATCCTAAGCTATAAAATTTGTACAAGGCTACAATGGCAAACAGCTTTCCTTGTAATATTCCTGCCTCTCTCCCACTCCACCACAGACATCACTAGTCAAAAGGTGATGGGGAGAGTGCTGGGTTGATGCTCACATGATGCTCACATGTCTGCCATAGATATGTGAGGAGCAGAGGAAGCATGGTACTATTTGCCAACCCTGGCCTAAGGCTTGCAGGAATAACAATAGCACTAGGAACCCCTACTGCTCTGGAGCTTTCAGGTTTACAGAGTGTCCATAGCCACACTGTTGTTGGGTCTCTCCACCAGCACTGGGTTGTGGAGTGGCCCTCCTCGGTGTGGGATGATTACTCTCAGAGTTGGAGCATAGGTTCAGGAGAGAGGCCTGAAGATGGTGGGGTGGGAGACACTTCTGAGCCAGGCAAAATCAAACCAGGACTCAACAAGTGACAAGCCCCCCTCACATCCTTACTACTGACGGAGAGGCTCAGAGATACGGTGACTTGCCCAGTATCACACAGCTAGCAAATGCCAGGCTTGAACATAGGCCCTTTGCCCCTAAATCAAGTTTTCAGGGGTTCTGGCTCTCCTTATAAAATGTGCTTGTGCTCTCTCCCCTGGGCTTCCCCTGAGTCGAGTCTCAAGCAGTGTAACTTGACTGCAGATTTTCACATTGGGAAAATTCAAGAGAAGAAACTTGCTGCATGTGACTTGTTTTCTCTAAGCCCCTGGAATTCGATTTTGTAAAATGATCTCACAGGCTTATTATAAACATACATTGATGTACATCTTCAACTGTTGAAACAGACAGTGTGGGTAAACCTGAGTCACGAATGGAGGAAGCAGAGCCTTTCAGTAAAGTCTATTCACATATGGGCACAGGCTGTGCCAGTGGGGCCGTGTGCTTCCAGGCGGGGCTCTGGGCTCAGTTAGACCATAAGTCAGGACTGCTGTCACCTTACCTTTTCAGTCCCCTGTCTCTGGGTCTACTAGTGTTCCCAGCCGCAGTCTTAGGAACCAATCTGCTGATGTGCGGTGTGTGGAGGTAGAAGTTCACGGGCAGTAACTCAGCAGCCCCGGAAAAGTTCTGTTATTAAAGACCTAGAGTCGACCCGGAGCACCTGGACATTGTTTGATGACAGCACCCTCCTACCTGGCTCTCTCATCGCTCTCACGGGCCTAAGCTCCTGCCTTCACCTGCCCTGCACAGCAATTGCCCAATGGGACTCAAAAGGCCCACTACTAATTCCAGCTGGTCCCCTGCCTGAGGCTGGCAGACTAGGCCGCCCCTTCTGTGTGGTGCCATCTCCCCTGATCTCAAGCCCTGTTTGCTGCCTGTCACTTAGCCGTACCTGCTGGAATCCTCCTCTCCATGTATACTTGCCTGAACTGTGATCAGCTTGTGTGTTCCTGCCTATGAGACCTCAGCAAGCCTGGCTATTTCCCTGGGCCCAGCATTGGTCAGCTGGGGTGGTGCTGCAGACTCCAGCCTCTGTACCTCCCATGCCCTTCCCTCTCCCCACAACTCCAGTCCAGAAGCTGGGAGCTCACCTTACCTCTCTAGCTTTCTATCCAGAGGAGGACAGCCCCCAAGTCCCCACAAGGGCAGAGACAGGCCACTTGTTTGTTGGAGAGGAAATGAGGCTTCCTCAGGCATTCATACCTGTGCCTCTTCCCAGAGTACTCCAAATAACCAAGTGTTTGGCAGAAAAAGACACAGAGCATACCCTTGAAAGAATACTTCAAGGCTGGGCACAATGGCTTGCACTTGTAATTCTAGCACTTTGGGAGGCTTAGGCCAGGAGTTCAAGACCAGCCTAGCAACATAGACCCCGTCTCTAGAAAATAAAAAAAGAATTAGCCAAGTGGGGTGGCATGTGCCTCTAGTCCCAGCTGTTTGGGAGGCTGAGGCAGGAGGATTGCTTGAGGCCAAGAATTTGAGGCTGCAGTGAGCTACGCTGTACTATTGCACTCTAGCTTGGGTGATAGAGCAAGACCCTGTCTCTAAAAACAAACAAAAGGAACAGCTTCAGAGTTCTGATAAACCTCTCTTTAATTTCAGAGTTTCCTGCAATCAGTTAAGGAGAGGCCCCAGCACTCCCCCTCTGTCAGCTAACTAGATAAATACGTAAAGTCAAGAGGAAACACAGTATCTGTGATGGTAAAAGGAATTTTGATTCACAGTTGGAATCAAACCTCATTGACATTGATCATGACCTCACCTCTAGCCTGTGTGGTGTTGGGGAACCGGGGTTAAAGGAATATGGAGGCAGCAGGACATCCTGGAGAGAAGGAAAACTTCAGAGTCAGACAGAGCTAGATTTGAACCCAGCTGGTGAATCTGTTTTCTCTTATGTAAAATGCGTAACTATAGCACCTACTTGACAGGTTGTATCTACATGATAGACAGGTTGCTGTGCGTGGCACATGGCTGGAGTCCAACAATACTTTATTTCAAGTCTTTCTTTTTCCACTGGAGATCATCACTGAGTTGCGGTCTCCTGGGCAGAAAGGGGGTTGGCAGTTATCTTTCCCAACAGGGAGCATGTGTCTGTCTTGGACCACCCTAGGAACACCCTAGGCTCTGGCAGCCTAGGTTATGCAAGGCACAACCAGAGGACGAAGTAACAGGATCCTAGCAGGGACTGTGGTTGGAGAGGGTCAAACTGAGCTAAAGCTCAGAAGGAGATGCAGCCTGGTTCCATCCGGGGTCTGAATCAAGGGTCAGAGGGAAGTGGCAAGGCTTGGAAGTCACTAGAGCATAAGCGCATGTCTGTTTTGTTTGCTGTGGATTCTCCCATGCCTAGCGCAGCATCTGGCATCATAGGGAGCGTTTAAGTATTTATTGAACAAATGAAGAATAAATGAATTAGTGACAGCCTTATCAGTTCCCAGCCTGGTTGTTTCGGGAATTCCATTTGAAAACAAGGCAAAGGAGAGCAGCTGCTGGCAGGAAACAAAGGTGGGAATCGCTAAAGGTTCTGAAGATACACCATGTTTAAATGGCTAGGACCTCAACTCTGGAGCCACATGGCCAGGACTCAAAGTTCTGTCATTTACAAGACATGGAACCTGGATCATGTCACTAAAATCTTTCTGTTTTTTTTTTTTTTTTTCTTTTGTCTATAACATGGGGATAATAGAACCTACCTCACAGGATTGTTGAAAGAACCAAAGGAGATTATTCATGTAAAGTGTACACTGTAAGTGCTCAATAAACACAACTGTTAGCATTAGTTGAGAGGGGTGTGAAATTAGCTGTGTTTCCAGAAGTTTTCACAGAGAATACACACAGAATGGATTAACTTAAAGAGAAACTTCTCAATATAGTGATAGATGTTAGAGCATAGGAAGAAAAAAATATGGGGAAAAAACCCCAGAAACTAGTTAAGAGTCATTGCAGTATCTGGGCATGAGAGGATGAGGCCTAGATTAGGGGACTAGTTGGGGGACCACAGAGGGAGAGGACCAGCGCAAAACAGGAAGCTGTGTGTGAAGACAAAGTCGAAATGGCTGGCAGTAGAGCCCAGGCTGGACTTTGGTCGTTGCTGGTCATCTGGAATCTGTAGCATAAAGACAGTGATTTCCTAGCAACAAGTAATACTTTAGAAGAATGACCCCAAGTCTCCATTTGGCTTTAGGGTGAGTTGTGTGATTTTTGTAGCAGCAAATCTGTATGGAAAATGAAGTTGTTGATCCTGGAGGGAAACGCTCCCAAAGATTCCATGGCAGCTATGGCTGGGGTATTCTCTGGGAGAATCTAATTAGGGAACCTCAATGATACCTGATGCTATCTCATCATGCCATTGAATTACCTCAAATGAGCTGCACTTGTCATCCCCACTAAGATGGGAGAGTCATTTGGGAAGAGACCCTGGACTTTCCTATCCCATTTTGTGCAGAGAGTGGGGTTGAAGACTGAACAGACATTCCATAAATATTCCCTGACTTGATGGCATTATGATTGTGAGAGGTTGGGGCCCAGCCCAGGGCACTGACCAGAATTCTTGTCCCATGGTGTTTGGAGTTCCACTTCATCAATGTTAGGGTGGGCCTGTGCTGCCATGTGGGAATTGGAGTCACATGAAAAGAACAGGAGAGAAAGCTCTGTATTTTATTGACAAAGAGCACCAAAGGGATGCCGGTCAGAAAGCCTTTTAATCTGTAAACAAAGACACATGAATGGGCAAATTTTGTAAGTGAAAGCAAAGTGGCAAAAGCCCTTGGTGGTGAGCTTGGTCTCTCCCACAGGCAATGACAGCCTTGGTCATGGGTCTGGACAACACACAATTCCAATGCAGGCTAGGAGGACATTATGAGAGAGAGCTGGGAGAGTCAATGATGCAGAAAGTACAGACTCAGGAGAGGCACAGAGAATGCAACCCTTGTCCCCAAGTGCAGTGGATCAGAGAGCTCAGAACAGAGATGAGGAGCTCATGGCCTCTTGTACCCTAGCCTAGAGCACACTTACTGCTCACTATCTTATTGTCCATCATTTTAAGTCAAACATCCTCAGTTCAGTGAGAGTGTATATTCTCCAATATTACACACATAAGGAAAGATTGGGTAACCTCTAAAGCCTGAATGAGAAAAAGCTTCCAGGAGCTGTTTTTCAGAAACACCAACATATATTTGCCAAGGGCAGGCACTGTGTTTCTGCAGGCAGGCGGTGAGGCCTTTGACAGGGTTTCCAGGAAGACACATAGCAGCCAGAGAGTAGTGCAGCCCCAACCCTGGCTCCATACAGAGCAAACATGTAACAGATTAAATATTTATCTATTGTCCTGTCTACCTCAATAAAATATCACACTCCTTTAAGCAGTTGCCTTAATGACATTTGTGTGTCTTGGAATGCCGGCCTGTGCTAACAAATTGCATCTGAAGATGTGAAAACATGAAGATCAATAAAGAGAAATGAAAAGTCTGCTTCATTGATAAAACATCATTTATCTTAATAATGGGTACTTCTCTGAATTTCCTAAGTGCCCTTCCAAATGCCAGTATCAAAGCCAGTGCCCACACGTGTGTAGAAAGTTCAGGAGGGTTCAGGGGAGTTGAGGCAGGAACACAGACTGCTCAGCTCAGGGGGCCACCGAGGAGAAGCATCATTCTGGGCCAGCCACCCACTGGATTGGTTTCCAATCAAGGAGCTTTCAAGAGGGGATTTCCAAGCATATTTCTGGAATTTCAAAACTTCCAGTGAAAATAATATACAGTTGACCCTTGAACAACAAAGATTTGAACTGAGTGCATCCACTTGTTCATGGATTTTGTTTTGTTTTGTTTTTTTGAGATGGAGTCTTGCTCTGTTGCCCAGGCTGGAGTGCAGTGATGCGATCTCAGCTCACTGCAACCTCCACCTCCCGGGTTCAAGCGATTCTCCTGCCTCAGCCTCCTGAGTAGCTGGGATTACAGGCACGTACCACCACGCCTGGCTAATTTTTTGTACTTTTAGTAGAGACAGGGGTTTCACCATATGAGCCAGGATAGTCTCCATCTCCTGACCTCATGATATGCCTGTCTCAGCCTCTCAAAGTGCTGGGATTACAGGTGTGAGCCACCATGCCCAGCCCATGGATTTTTTTCTGCATCTACCACCCCTCAGACAGTAAGACCAACCCATCCTCCTCCTCCTCCTCCTCCTCCTCAGCCTACTCAATGTGATGACCATGAGGATGAGGACATTTATAATGACCTGCTTTCACTTAATGAATAGTAAATATATTTTCCCTTGCTTATGTTTTTCTTAGTAACATTTTTTCTCTAGCTTACTTTATGGTAAGGATATAGTATATGATGTACATAATATACAAGGTATGTGTTAATTGACTGTGTTCAGTAAGGCTATTAGTATTATAGTTATGTTTTGGGGGAGTCAAGTTATATGCAAATTTTCAGCTGCTCAGGAGTCACTGCCCATATCATTCAAGGATAACTGTACTTTCATATGAAAGTTGTTTCACCAAACATTGTGAAACATTAAGTGACCCCCTGTTGGTAGACTGTATATAATGTGGTGGGCATAGTAGCAGGTATAGCTCATGCTGATTAGTATGAATTTGGAAAATGTATTATTCCACATCCAGGAAGCTTGCTTATAGTTTGTCAAGCCCACAGGCTGGATGGTGGGACTCCTGCTCCTGCCATTGGTAAAACAGGAGTCCTCCTCTGAGGTGAGAGGGCTGGAAGTGCTGGTCTCCATGGATCAGCGTTCTGGCCTGGTAGGCCCCTTATTGCCTTCCCTCCACACATGCAGCCTTGTCCGCTCTGTCCAGTTCCCCTAGCTCTTCTCAGGACACATTGTGGAGAGGCTGGGAGTAGTCCAGGAGCTCCTGTCCATCAGCAGCAGCAGGTTAGGAGGAGCTATGGGATGCCCAGAGGTTGCTGAGATCAGATTGGTGTTGGGGTGGGCACAGGTTTGATCATCTCTCCTGGTCTCCTCCGTTCCCCAGCCAGAACCACGGTATGACATGAGAAGGGCAGTCCCAGACTCCGTATTACTGATGTAGCTTTCCCCAGAGTTTTCCTACACAGTGGGACATTTTAATAGGTAAATGGCAACCTAGTTTTCAAATGAGAAAAATCAGCACTCCCGATGCCTGCGATCGGATCCTTCTTCTCCCTCACTCTGTGTCCTCTAGTCATGCTGGCTTCCCGCAGCTCCTCTCGGAGCCAGGTCTTCTTGTCTGGGGATCCTCCTCCGTGCTGCGCCATGGAGTGGCCGGCTCCTCACTGGAGTAGCTCCACGACTGAGGGGTTACTTTAAAACGCCGCTTTGCCAGAGACTCCTCATGACCTCAAATCTCCATTAGACCTCTTTCACAGATTTTAGTACTTCTCCATCGCGGTCGTCACAATTTGTAACTAACATCGATTCAGAGTTATTTTTCATCTGTCTCCCCTGCTACACTATAACCTCTCAGTCACCCTTTGACATGCTGCACTCAACACGTACTTGCCGAATACATGACTAAATGAAGGCCTGAGTTCAGAGTACTCATTCTAGAAATTTCTCAGGGGACAGACAGGTCCTGTGACCAAACAAGACTGGCACGCATTGTATCCCGTCTTCCCTCACAGAGTCCTAATATGCATTACGTAGGGGGCTCTGAGGTAGGCTCCAGCTAGAAAACAAAAAGCCTCAGTAAGCTAATTTTCTTCACCTCATGTTTCCTAAACGTATTTAAATGTGACTTTTTTTTCCATCTAACATTTACTAATATCCTGTAGAATTTATTTTTAAGAGATGCTTTCTGGCAGGATCCTACTGGGAAGCCTGATGTTCTCAAGGTCATCCGGCTTGGTTTGGGGGCTGCTAACCCTGTACTGAGCACCCTCATGGCTGCACTGCTGTCGTGAACACACATGCACATATTCACATATGCAGCCACCACTGTAGTAAAGCATGCTATATGCACAGTTTGAAGCTAGCCTGGGGTTATAGTTTTGAGGGAGCAGAGAGTAAAAAAACAATTACAACTCTGGTATTTGTAAATGTAGCCTTTGTAGTTATGACAACTCATACTGACTTGTCTTTTGGTAAGACTCAAATCTGCAAGTATTTGGGAAGCTGATGTGTGAAGGCAGGTCCCATAGGTGGTAAGTCAGTCTACCTACCCTACCCAGCCTTGCAGCTCTGCAGCTCTCTTGTTTTCAGCAGTTGCAGCAGTTCTCTGTGATTTTCTAATAGAGTTAAACAAATTTTTTTGGGGGGGAAATGACATGCCATCTTGGAATTAGTGAAGATTTCAGGACATATCCCTCTTGCATATCTAGGATGTATTATAAAGGTAAGATTCCTGAGGTGGAGCTGTGTTAAAGGCAGGGGACCTCAAATTAGTTTTGATCAGCCTCCACTTAGGCAGGGCAAAACTGCTTCACCCACCGACTCCATCTAGTCTTATCTTCCAGTGGAAAAATAAATGAGTGATAATTTGTGGGGAGTGGATTATGTATACATTTGTTCTAGCACTGGACTATGGATGATTCCTATTTGAACCACAATGTATACATGTCTTAGAGTCTAGTTATTGAAAAATTACAGCTCCAAAATACTGTTGATGCAAATAAGCTTCAAGTATACTCTGTAGGGTTAACCAAGCAACCCACAACAAAATAAACTGATGATAATGCAAGCTAACAGTAATTCATAATTAAAAAGTACCAATAGCAGCAATTGAAAATTGCAACCAACTCAAGGCAACACTGATGATGTGCTGATAAAGAACCTTTCTCCCAGATCAGGCAATGTCATCTCTGTGCTGCACATGTGAAACTGGAGCCTTCTAATATAGCAGGCGAGCACGGCACTGCTGGCAGCTAGACTTTATAGCACAGAATTGTAGGCTATGTAGTAACCTTTGTGATGCTTAGTAGATTACAAATTAGTAGTCCTGGTAATATGTAAAAACGAAGCCTTCACCAATCTGCATACAATTCACCATAATATTCCAAAAGAGGACTTAAACACGTTCAGTTGAAGGCACATGAGGATGCCTCTGATAATGCGCCCCAGCCTCTGGTCCCGCACTCCATAGGTTTTAGTCTCTACTTTTGAAATCACTGTCTAGGCAGCCTTTCCTCCTTCGGCTCGGGCTTTTTTCCTTTCCTAGCTCAAGCAGACTGGAGATACGCATTTGGATTTATGAAGTGCTCAGACTGTTATTTTAAAATGTGAAAGGAGTTCTTTTTAATATCCAGGTAATACAATATCCAAGATATAACATTAAGTGGTAAAAAAGAATGTGTATGACAGTATGTATGACATCTTACTTATATTTTTAAAAGCCCACAGATTTTATATGTATGTTTGTGCTTTACATGCCTAGAGTATCTCTGGCAGTGTGTGTAAGAAATGGATCAAAAGAGTTGCCTCCAGGGAGAGGTAATGGGTGCTGGAGGAGAGAGGGAGGCTTGGGTTTCCCACTAGGTATCTATTTGCGCTTTTTAAATTTTGCACCATTTATGTATTAACCATTAAAAATAACTGAATTTAAATTAAGAGAAAAGAAAACAAAACCCAGTGAGCCTATACTATAAAGTGTTGATTCTCATTTTGGTTTCTTTCTTTTTTCTTTTTATTTAAAGATGAAGGTTTGTTTTATTTTTTGTTGATTCCTCTTTTGGCTTTCAAAGTCATGATCATATATTAAGGAGGAGATTCCAGATTCTAAAGTAAAATATCGAGATGAGATGACCGCGTTAGAAAACCAGGCCCAGGACGTGGGATTCTGGGCTGAGTCAAAGAACTCAATCCCAAAACACAATTTTCTGATAAATTAGAACTGTTATTTAAAAACTTTCCTAGTGTTCCAATGTATTTTCATACTGTGTATATGTAAAATACAAAAGGAGCACTCTTAGTAAGGACACTTGTACATTTGTAACTTGAATATAAGAAAAAAAGACCAAAAAAGAGACAAAATTCATAAAGCGAAGCATGTTTAAATGAATGCATTCCTCTTATTTCATCCTGCTTCAGTATTGCTCAAGAAAATTAAGCAATTATTTATCTTGATTTGCTACCAGGAATTTTTTAAAAAGCAAAAGAAATATTACACTATTTAGTGTTTCCTAATAAAAAATAAAATTTCACTAATTACATAAAAAAGAATTGTATTCTTTTACATAGATCAACACAAAACAGTACATTGCCTTTGTATGTTAAATGCTCATTATGCTGAGTGACAATTCTAAGAGCAAAGACATGTAGTTATCTAAATTTTATGGGTCCTGAATTAATGCAGATAGACAGTACAGTAAGAAATAAGGCTGAAAGGAATGTTTTGGACACTATAGGAGGCCTAACTTTGGGTGGTGTAGATACAGATCAAAATGAATTTCTCAAACCAGAGATGCGCTTTGTGGAGTGGGCCTAAAGTAGTGACAAGGTAGTCACAGACTTCTGGAGGAGGGTACTTGGGCTGGTGTCTACCTGGCATATTTAGGAACATTCCATAATGAGATGGATATCAGCACAATTGATGATTTAGCCCAAAGCCTCAGTCAATTGAAGGCTACAAGTGTTGAGTACCACAAGTCCCACCTCTATCTCTATATGTTTAGAGTGCAAATATTTTCCCATGCTTCTCATCCCCTAGTCACTGCCCACCCACCTCTGCCCCTTCCCTATTCTTACAGGACCTAGCAGGCTGGCACACTAGAGCTCTGTCTTTCAAAGTCAAGTTCACATAGAGGAGATACAAGTAACCACAAGCCCTTGAGTAACCCACGCAAAGAAACTGCTTGGCTTTGGTCTAAATGACTTACATTTTTCCTCGCCTGAATTAGCCGGTAATTACATGTGGACAGACTTAGCCAGAATAGTCCAAATGATCAATTAGAAGGCAAAAAGAAGTTCCTTTCTTTAAAGTTCAAGGGTCCCTGTTGAAGTGCCCTACTTCCAAAGCGATGCTCACATGGGCCCGTGCCCAGCTCTCTGCAGTGCCTGAGCATATTGTACATTTGCTTAACGATAATGAATTTAGTACTTATTTTGCAGGAAAATATAGGGCATTTCCATTACATGCAATCAAGCAAAAAGGCTGCAAAATGTTCCACTCCATTAATTCTAAACAGAATCCTTCCCAAATGTCACCCTGAAACCAAAGTACAGAGTTATTATAAATCTGATGGAATTAAGAGTAATTTTCATTTGTACAAAGGATTTGAGGGACATGACTCCTGCCACACACACACTATTAATTGGGTTAAATCCAATTTGCCAATTTCAGTGTGAATCACTAAGCTCTGACCTAGCTTGCCCCAGTGGTGAGATCGGTGGGTTCTTGTCTTTTTGGCTCAGGTGTACATATGCACGTGCTCGTATGTGCCCACGTATACACAACTTTAGAATATGTAAAGAACACATGCAGTTGGCTTGTTATAAACATGTACTGTCTACTATTCAGGAATGAATACTTAGGTAATAAAATTATAAAGAAAAGCAAAACCTTGATGACTGGGCTCAGAATAGTGGTTACCTTTAGGGAGAAGGGAGAGGTTATGTTCAAAGAGGAAAAAAATGCCAACTTCTGGCAAGTCATTTAACCTCCGAGCCTTAGTTTCCTCATCTGTAAAAGGGGATTGTAACACCTACTTCCATGGGAGTCCTGAAGATTAATGGCCTTGAGTATATCAGAGCAGAGCACTGAGTGTGGTGCCTGACACATAGTTAGCACCCTTTGAAAGGTAACTAGGATCTTTATTTTCATTTCTGGGGACTCTTTTGCCTAAGCTGGTTCCCAAATCATGGAGGGAAATGTGGACCTGGCACCGGGATGGGAACAACCTTCCCAACCTTCATTGCTAGGTTGTCCCCAGGGCCTGGGAGGGACGGGTCAGCCCACTGAGTTATGATCATTTCCTTCCTAATTTCAATTTCTACTATCTCTGGGTTGCGGCTGGACTTGTGGGAGAGCACAGTGCAAGAGACAGGAATAAGCAGGGTAAGACAGTTCGGAGGAGGGTCCAGTACGCCAACAGCAAGAGCTCCTGGGCAATGGGGGGCCCAGGGCAGCCCCTCACTCCACGTTGCGGTACTTGGTGAAGAGGTTGTACAACACTCGTAGTGTAGATTTCAGGTCACAGTTGACTATGTCTGTGTAGAAAACAAAAAACACGTTGTTTCTGTGGGGCCACGTGTTCCAAAGTTGGCATACACTGCCCCTCCCACCCACCCCTGTGTACCCAGCATGTTCGGGGTGGATGGGTAGAGTGGGCAGCAAGACTTCAGGGCAGGGGGCAGTTAGGGTAGAGGTGCTGGGGCACAGCATCTCCAGATAAGGCCTGACTCTCCCCACAATCCCCACCTGTCCCAGGGGCTCTTTGCCCACTGCCTCCAGCCTCTACCACAGAAGCAACCATGTGTGGTGGAAAGGAGGGGAAGGCCTGGGGCTATAGTGGAGGACAAGGGGGTGAGTTGGGACTCAAGCTGCCTCACAGAAGCGTGCCTAGCAGAGAAGGGGGACTTGCAAGGAGTACTCAGGACATAGGCGTCATGGGGACAGACAGCTTCAGATTAATAACAGAGCAAGGCAGAAGGGTTTGAGGTACTAAAACTTCAGCTGGAGGTCCCTCAGCTTCTATGCCACCATTCCCTCTCTCGCTCACTTCCTCCCTCTAATCTTCCCATCCTTCCTCCTTTCCTCTGATCCTCCCATCCTCCTTCCCTCCCTCTATTCCTTCCTTCTTTCTTTCCTCCCCCCAGATCTTCCTATCCTCCCTCTTTGCCTTCCTTCCTTTGCAATAGGAGCTTTCCAGGTACAGAAGTGGGCAAAGAATTCCATGTGGAAAGTTTAGTGTATCTTACTAAACCCAGCTATGCTGGAGAATTCCCAATAGGCTAGCATGGCTAGAGAGGTTGGGGTGTGCGGGGCTGGATCCTGAAAGGCCTTGAATTCCAAGTTATGGAGTTTGCATGATTTTGTAGGCTAGAGGCTGGAAACTGGCAGCTGGCAGGCTAGCTATGACTCACCGACACATTTTGCTTAGCCCTTCCTCCCTCCATCCATTTACTGGTCACCACTTTCTCTGTTCGTCTAATCCTCTGCTGACTCCTCTACCTTCCTCCCTCCCCCAAGAAGACTCCCTCTCTACTCTTGTCCCTTTGCTGTCACTCTCCTAGACAGCCAACTTTTGAAGAATGGGAGAAGAGAAAACAAAAAAATGGAACTCTGTCTACTATTGAGGAATGCATACTTAGGTAATAAAATGATAAAGAAAAGCAAAAACAAAGCAAAACCTTGATGATTGGACTCAGAATAGTGGTTACCTTTAGGGAGAAGGGAGAGGTTAGGTTCAAAAAGGATGCAGGGCAAGTTGGAGGAAGCTCTTGGGAGCCAGCATGACTCTTTTCTTCGACGTGGGTGGTGGCTGCGTGGTGGCTCACTTGGTAAAAGTTCACTAACCTGTACATTTATGTTTCATGCACCTTTCTGTATATGTGATATTTTTCACAATAAAAATGATTAAAAACCAATTGTATCGGAGGTCAGATGAAGTAGGTGATTAAGAGAAGGTAATATATGCTCTGGGATTCAAAGATGGGAGAAATTACACTAAGTCATTGGGAAAGAAGGTGTTGGGGAAGGCGTCAGGATTCTAGCAATGCTCTGGTCAATACCCACAGGGATCCTTCAAGAGTAGGCAGAGTGGGAAGCCAGGGGCTCCCAGGTCTTAGCCTTGGGACTTTAAAAAAAAGATTCTATTTTTTATTTCAATAGTTTTTGGGGTACAGTGGTTTTCTGTTACATGAATGAACTATATAGCAGTGAATTCTGAGATTTCAGTGCACCCATCACCCAAGTACTGCACATTGTACCTAACATGTATTAGTTTCTTTATCCCTGTCCCTGCTCCTGCCCGCGCCATTCTCAGTCTCTAAAGTCCATTCTATCACTCTGTATTTAGCCTTGGGATGTTTGCAACTGGGACTGCCACAGCCTGGCATGCTTAGGCCCCAAGCTCCAGGCCTAGGGCCCAGGGCCTCTCCTGCCTGTTCCTTCCAGGCCTTATCCTGGTTATAGACCAACCCTGCTCCACCCTGGCTGGGCCCAAGGTCTCCTACTGATAGACCAGGGGCTTCCAGAGACCCCTGGTGTGGCCTGGAGCTCACAGCGGCCATTTCTGCTCCCATGGTGGTTCATCACATATCTGAGCCTCCACTTGGGGCCCTGGCCTGAGGCTGAGCCCTGCTACCTTGCCTTGCTCATGCTGAGCCAGGAGTCCCACTCTGAATCACCTTCTGCCAGATGGAATCCTGTGCCCTCTAGGCTGCTTCCTGTCCTCCCCGACTGCTTGGTGTTGAGTGTTTCTTAAATTCCACTCAAGTCAAATATTAGGAAGTTACTCCAGGGAGGAACTGCTAGAAAGGCAGAGAGGGGTAAAGGTGAGCTTGCCAAGGGAGTGGGTGTAACAGGGAAGGTAAAGTGAGCCTGGAGCCACTGCAACAGGCTCCTAATGAGCTCCCTTTGCCCTCTCCAATCCACTCTACCTACTGGAGCCAGACCTCCAGGTCTCCAGGTATGGCTGTGCCTCCAGGTATGGCCACCAGGTATGGCTGTGCAGGATGTGCACTGCACAACTCCAAGGCACATCATTCACACTTCCAGGTCACCACTGTCACAGACTACAAGGTAAACAGAGCTCCTTGGAGCTGTGTAGCTCCCAGCTTGTGTGGCCATACAACTATTTCACTTAGAAGGTCCAAAATCCTAAATCATGGCTTTGTAAGGTGTAACCTGACCTGACCTGCCTACCTTCCCACTCTCATTTGGTGCCACACTGCCTCCCTCACTATGTATCACAGTCACTGTGGCTTCCTTTCACTACCCTCCCCATGGGCCATGCTGTTACAATATCTAGATCACTCTTCCCAAATAGCTGGCTCTGAGTCCTCCTGCAGACCTCAGCTCAAAGCACAGGCTCCTAGGCCTTCCTGACCCTGGCCTGGGTACAGGGGTCCCGTTTTATGTTCTCAAAGCTCCCACATGCTTCCTTCATAGTACTCACTCCAGGTATAAATCAGTGACTTGTATGCTTATTGATTAATATCTGCCTCTGCCCTGGACTGTAGGTTCCTTGAACACAGAGAACACGGACCCTCCAAGGATATTAACAGATCCATGAATGAATGGTTTCCCAGTGTCTTGGAAGCCAAGGAAAAAAATTCCAGAGAGGGCAGACAAGAGGGCCACATGCTCCCAAGAGGGTGAGGAGGTTAAGGACTGAAAAGAGTTCCCAGGGGACACAGGCCCAGGAGGTGACTTGGGAGAGAGCAAGGCCAAGAGCAGGTGGGGGTAAAGTGTTAACAGCATGGGCAGATCAGAAGTGGAGGCCTGAGCATGGGTCACAAAGGAGGAATTTGGAGGCCCGATGAAGGACAGATACCGACGGCGGCAGGGGTATTTGTTTTCCCTTCTGAAAGATGGGTGAGTTCTGAGGTTGCTAGAAAATGTCCAATATGGCAGAATGTTTTAAACTGGCCATTTTAATGGTTACTAAGTGACATTTTTATGTTCACAAAAGTTTGAAGTCCATCTCCACCACAGCTGTGTGACCCTGGCAGTCACTTAAATTCTCTGAATCGGCCGGGCGCGGTGGCTCAAGCCTGTAATCCCAGCACTTTGGGAGGCCGAGACGGGTGGATCACGAGGTCAGGAGATCGAGACCATCCTGGCTAACACGGTGAAACCCCGTCTCTACTAAAAAATAAAAAAAAATTAGCCGGGCGAGGTGGCGGGCGCCTGTAGTCCCAGCTACTCGGGAGGCTGAGGCAGGAGAATGGCGGGAACCCGGGAGGCGGAGCTTGCAGTGAGCTGAGATCCGGCCACTGCACTCCAGCCCGGGCGACAGAGAGAGACTCCGTCTCAAAAAAAAAACAAAACAAAACAAAAAAAATTCTCTGAATCAGTTTTCTCACTGGTAAAATTGGGCAATACCTTTATGAAAAACACCCAGAATATATTAAGCGTCCCCTAAATGGTAGTTTTCTTTCTGTTTTCCCATCTTTGCCCACTAGCAGAGCTGCTGTGTACAGCCGTGCGGTCTGTGCATTGCACAATGCCTGCACCATTCACATGGACTAAGCCCTGCTCCTTGGAAATGTGAGTTGCTTCTTCATCACCTTCACCACTAACGCCAACAGATGGGCCGGGTGAATAGGGGAGACAGCAGTCGGAGACACTGCTTATCACCTGTTCTTATCAAGAAAGCCAAGACCTGAGCCCCCAGGTAGTCCCAGGCAGACTAGCAAGCCAGCAGGAGACTGGACTATCTCAGCCAGGAGAAGGGCTGTGGATTCCTGGGAATATATTGTAACTCCATGCCATATAAACAGAGCCACTTCAAAGCCCTGATCTCATAAATTGTGTGATTAGCAACTCAGTTCAGTTCTGAGAGCCTCTGTGTGCTGGCCCAGGGCCCCTCTCTGGAGGCAGACAGCCAGGACTATGGGGCTCCTGGTCAGATACACCAGAACGGAGGCTGTCTGGCAGCCTGGGGCCAAGGAAGAGGCGGCTGTAGAGATAAAACAGCTTCTGGCCAAGGGGAAAGGGCTTGCTGTTTGCTCCTCCCACCCAGAGGTATTAGTAACTCTTTCCATCAGGAGAGGACCATCCAAAACGATTTCATGATTCTCTAAAGGATGCAGAGGCCAAAGGAAGGAGAGGAACTCTCTTCCCAGCAGAAACATTTTGCACAAAGAGACAAGGCCCTCTGTGGCCATTTGTGACACCACAGTTTCCTTCATCCCAAGGCACTGTTGAAGGCCCTTCTCTGAAGCTTTCCCCCGGGGTCTCTGAATCCCTTGACCAAGGTGGGAGGCCCTTGCTGGCTCAGGGCTGGCAGCTGGTGGGGGCTGGAATCAGGTGGCCAGTAGGTGGTTACTTATGCTCTAGCCCCCGGCCGATTTCCCGGCGCCTCTGTCTCATCCTGCCTCACATCTCTGCCTGCTCTCTACTCCCCACTGGGGCAGGATCCATGCTGTATAGATGCTCCTTTTGGTGCTCCTACTGTCCTATCTAGTGGTAGTTTGCCATTTGCTTTATTTATTTTTAAAAGCTTTTAAGTCATTAAACTTTTTAAAAAATATGACATACATCCAGAAAAAAACCCATGCAACATATATGTACTGTTTTAAATATTTGAAAATGAACTCCTGTCCATGTCAAAAATAGAACATTGTCAGTACCCTAGGAGGATCCCGTCCCCTTCTACATTCCCTCTTTCATTCCCCAAATATAACCACTATGCTGACGCTTACGATTACTTTCTTGCTTTTCTTACCAGTCCTAGCATCAACATATGTGCCCTTGAACGGTAGATTCGAAAGCTGCCTCTTTTTATATTTCACAGGATTCATCTATGCTGTTGCATGAGCTGTCTGTTTTTTAACAGTTTTACTGAGGTATAGCTATAATTATCTAACTATAATTCTATAATTATTCAAGAATAAAGCTTCTTGGCCGGGCAGGGTGGCTCACGTCTGTAATCCCAGCACTTTGGGAGGCCGAGGCAGGTGGATCACCTGAGGTCAGGAGTTCAAGACCAGCCTGGCCAACATGGCGAAACCCCATTTCTAATAAAAATACAAAAATTAGCTGGGTGTGATGGTGGCAGCCTGTAATCCCAGCTACTTGGGAGGCTGAGGTAGGAGAATCTCTTGAACCTGGGAGGGGAATTCCAGTGAGCCAAGACTGTGCCATTGCACTCCAGCCTGGAGAGCAAAACTCCATCTCAAAAAAAAAAAAGAATAAAGCTTCTTGATTTGTTGTCTACCTCTGGTAGATTTTCGGTGCTTCAAAATCATTGTTTTTGATCATTTTGTCCAGTTTCACACTTGCTCTTTAGCAGAGAATAGTCACTGATCTCTTCATGCTACAGTAACTAGAAGTTCCTCCCCTGACTTCTCGGTTCAGTCTTTTTATTGTCATGGTTGTATTATAATCCGTGATATGAATATGTTCCAACTTATGTAGCTAGTCTACTGGGATGTACACTCCAGCCCATGCTATCACAGGTATTCTTGGGCTTGTCTCCTGGTGTATGGACATGCATGCCTGTGAGTGGATTGCTAGGTCAAGGAGTGTGCCAACTTCCTATTACTGCTGTAGTAAATTAGCACACATTTGGTGGCCTAAAAACAACACAAATTTATTATCTCTGAATTGTAGAAATCAAAAGCCCCAAATCCGTCTCACTGAGATAAAATCACAGTGTCAGCACAGCTGCATTTTTCTCTGGAGGCTCTAATGGAGATCCTTACACTTGTTCTTTCCAAGTGGGGGACGGAATAAGTTAGGTGGCCATAAGGCAGTTACTGGTGTTCTAACCCTCTGGGGTTGCTTGCATTCTCTGGCTTATAGCCCTCTTCCATCCCCAAAGCCAGCAATGGTTGGGTGAGCCTTTCTTATGCTACATCACCCTCACACTTCTGCCTCCCTCTTCCACTTATAATAAGGACCCCTGTGATGACATTGGGACCACCTAGATAATGTCATCATCTCAAGCCCCTAAATTTAATAACATCTGCAAAGTCCCTTTTGCCATGTAAGATAACACATGAACAGGTACTGAGGATTAGGGCCTGGACGTCCAGGGCTGGGGACCACATTATTTTGGCAGGGGGTGTCTACCACATTATTTTATAGCGCATTACACATCTTCAACTATGTTAGATGAGAACAAACTGTTTTCTACTTTCAGCTAAATAAGGACTGAATAAAAATAAAATGGTTCTAGCAATTTAGAACACCAGCAGTTTCTGTTGCTCCACATCCTTGCTAACACTTGGTATGATGAGAGTTTTAAATGTTGGCTTCTGTACACTATCTCCTAGGGGAATGGGGGAGTTGAACATTTTCCATCTTATCAGCCACTGACCAAGTCTTCCCCGAATGAAGTGATCACCTGGAACTCAGCTGCCATCACCTGCTTGTTTTTTCAGCATTGCTTGCCATCTGGTCCCAGGTATGAGACTCCTTACATTTTAGATATTCGGTCCTACAGACTTCAACCCTGCCTGGTACTAGATGTCTTCTGAGTCCCTGCCTGCCTGTTATTCTGGAGTCTTAACCATAATTGATGATGAGTCTACTTGAAGGGTGATAACAGGGTGGACATGTGCATTTGAAGACATGTGGCACAATGCCCTAAATAAAAAGCTGCCAGCTGCATGACAATATTTCTTTTTCTTTCCTTTGAGACAGGGTCTCACTTTGTTGCCCAGGCTGGAGTGCAGTGGTGCCATCTCGGCTCACTGCAACTTCCGCCTCCTAGGCTCAAGCAATCCCTTCCACCTCAGCCTCCTGAGATGGAAAATTAACCACCACACCTGGCTAATTTTTTTGTATCTTTTGTACAGATGGGGTCTCACTATGTTGCCCAGGCTGGTCTCAAATTCCTGAGCTCAAGCCGTCTGCCCACCTTGGCCTCCCAAAGTGTTAAGATTACAGGTGTGAGCTTCCACGCCTGGCCATTATTTCAAGTGCTCCACTGGTTTTGAACTTGATGCTAACCCTTGGCTTACACTAACTGAGGTACTAAACGGTCATGAAGCCCGGGCAGCAAGTCATCTCAGATACCAACCCAGTTTCTAGGGGATTTCAAGGCACAACAGAGCTTTAAGTGTTAAACAGCACAGCGGAGAATGCATTTTCCTGACCTTAAAAACATTTTGCCATGAAAAATGCCTCCATCACAACCAGTTTGATTTTGAAATGCCCTCAAAGAATTACCCACATGGGCACCCTTTGAAATGTCTGCATCGTTTACTTCCAAATCTCACTTTCCAGGTAGAAGCATAAAAGGTAGAGGGGAATGCTGGGATTCACTTCTCACAAAGTACAATTTCATAAAATGCTATTTCCATTCCCCTTTACGTACTGGAAATTTGCAGCGTGGGCATAATGCCCTGTGTCATAACAAATAAAACATGTGTTTTTCCATCCACATCGGTCAGTTAGTTTCATATTCAGCAACTTAATAATTGCATACAAATATCACCTATATTCCAAAATATTCCTATAGATTGATTTCTATTGGGAAAATTATCTGTCCCAAGGGAAAGAAATATCCCAATTCTAAAATATCAGAAGTACTTCCAATCTGTAACCAGGAAGTTTCATATTAAGCAGTTCAAGAAAATGGAAGCAAAATGATAGCCGGAACGTTCCCACTGTGTCTGTCCTCCCAGAAGCAGGGTGCTCATCATCTGCCCACAGAACAAGAAGAGTCCATTCCTAATGCTATTAGGAAGGCTGGAATGGCCTTGCCAAAGAGAGAGCCCCAGGGGGACACCAGCCTCGCCAGAGGTCCTCCCCCAGTTCTCAGTTGACCAGGGGCTTAGGACAAGGTGGTAATAAATGAGAACAGGAGTTGACCTTTGTTGGCCAGAGTCAATAGATAACAAGTCTGGAAGGAGTCATGAGACAGGGTCCTCATTCTTCCCCTGGGGGGACTTTTGCTCATGCTGTCATTCTGTCTGGCATGCACATACTTCTCTCCCAGTCTCCATACACCAAAGCCCTACCTGGTCCTTATGGTTTAGCCCCACTGTCACCATCTCCATCAAAGTGTTCCTCCCCCAAGACAGAAGTGGTATCACCTCCTCAGTCCTCACAGCCTCTTCCTTGTACCTCTTTCGTAACAGTTCCCAGGACTGTCATTTCATTTTGCTAACTGGCTGCAACTTGTCTCCTCCCTGGTTGGCTGCACATGCCTTGAGGTTCAGGAAGGTCTTACCCCTCTCGTTATATCATGATCTACAGGGTCTCAAGCCCACTAGACCAGGGCATGGCCCCCACTAGGTGGGGGTTTGGATAGAGGAGTTCAGAGCAGAGGCAGCAAGGGGGCATGAAAGCCCACCATCCCTACTCATCCACTTGCCTGTAAACTACCAGAAAAGTGCAAGCAACCTTTTGCCACAAATGGCATTCTCAATGTTCCCAGGGGACATATGTAGATCATCTGCAACACAGTGGTGACTCGCCAGCTCTGGTGAAATGGAATACTTCAGTCAGTAAGGGGCAGAAAGTGAACATCTGTACCAAGAAGACTACTAAGAGAAGTGTGCCTCCTCTGCTCACGAATGCACGTGTGCACTCCTAGCATGAGTATGCAAGGGCTGCAGGAGCACTTGTTCCTTCTGCATTTCCCCCCAGTCTTATATTTACAACCCAAACCCCACAAATCATGCCCTGTCCTCAGGCAGAGTCTGAGCAGGCAGAGCTCCGCATCTGTCAGATAGAAATAGTTCTGCTCAGCCCAGAACTGTCCGCACTGCACCTTCACCCCGACTTGCAGGGACACAGCTCTTTGGCAGGTCAGCACCCTGTGCAGGGACAGAAAAACCTGGACATTGGGCACAGGACAGTTCCTGCAGCAGCTCTTCTGCTCGGGCCCTGATCCCTGCAATCCCATGCAAGGCATGTGTGGGATTTTAGATTCTTTTCTTCCCCTGGCTGTGCAGCTGGCAGCTCACAAAGGGTCTCTGGGACTGAGCAGCTGCACCGAGTCCCACCTTCCCCAGCAATGAAGACTTCAGAAAATGCTTCCCTCTGCTGCAAAATCTGAGTACCCGTGTGCAGGGAGAGGGTCTCTGTTGTCACAAACCCAGGAAAGAGCAAAGTACCTTCTGGTCGCGGTTTTGGCTTTTCCAACCCTCCGTCTTGCATGAGCTCAAAGGCAAAGGAGACATTCAAGACCTGGCAAGAGAGATGCAGACAGCATGTACCATTGCACACCCAGGAGCCCCGGGACCTGGCCCTGGGAAGTGAAGGAGCCCAGCACTGTAGCCAGAGGGGCAGAGGCTGAACTAATTTCAAGAAGAAATATGGCTACCAAAATGGGCAGGCCACCTGGAGCGTGTGCTAGCTGATCCTAGCTTGCTGTTGGAGTAGCACTCCTGGAGAAGCACAAAACTCCCTTCATATCCTACTGTGTTCCTGTGTAAACTGCCAGGACTTCAAACTGGGGGTGTCAGTGCACACGTTTGGAAGAATCAGATGGCAGGACATGTTCAACAGGCAGAGCAGGCTTTCTGCTGTGGACCAAATGCCTTTGTGTAGCGAGCAGGATGTGGCAGCCTACGAGAGGCCATCAGAACCAGGCTAAGCATGGGCCTCAGGTTTGACCAGCTTCACAGTCACTTTCCTTGTCACCTCTGGGGAGACAGGAGGCTGGGCTCTGGGACACTTGACAGGAACACAGGGCAAGGGACCAGGGCCAGACTTCAGGGGAAGGGAAAGGCAGTCAGGGATGCCCAGTGGTCTGCAGGTAGCTCCTTCCTCGCTCAGCTCTTATAATGGGCCCCACCTTCAGGCACTGAAGACCTTGGGCAGAGGGGAGGCTTCTGCCTTTTTTGTGGATAGCCCCAGCATGGGTGTGGGCAGATGAGTCGGGGGATGTGGGTTAGGCAGCCTCCCTGATGTCCCTTCTCCTTACCTTCTGTTCAAAGCTGTCCGGGGTCAGGAAGAAGCTGTGCAGGGGCACAAAGTAGCCCTCCAGGAGCCCCATGAGCAGCACCAGGTATACCCCATCTGCAAACTGGAGGAAGAGCCAGGTGATGCACTGGCCCCTAAGCCTCCCAGCCAGTCCCCATCCAGGAGGCCCATCAATGTCTGTGCTATGCCACCTGAAGCCTACCACCCCAGGCAGGCTGCTAGCTGGGGGGTACAGGCAGTGGCCCGAGACAAGGAGGTCTGCTCTGCCCCACGTCTGGCTGGCCCAGCACAGGAGCCACAAGCCCAGGCCCTGATCTCAGCTGACGCAGCATTGACTGAACAGAGGCTGTGTACCAACTCCTGGTCTAGGCATGGGGACCAGAGCGTGGGGAGTCAGTGTGGCTCCTGCCCTGGAGGAGTGCACAGTCTAATAGGGAAACTGGTGTGGGGACAAGGCACAGCTGCTCTGATGGAAGGAAGCTCGCTGGCCTGAGTGAGGTTGAAAGGTCGCCCATAAGCACTGAAGGCATCAGAGGAGGCTTCCGGAGAGGACGGTGCCTGAGTGGAGAGCTGAGGATGAGCAGGATTGGCTAGAGTGGGGCAGAGGGAGGAGGGAGAGGCGATGTCCAAGGTGAATGGCATGAGGCTCCTGGGGTGATCTGTGCTTTCTGAACAGTGAAAGGACTAGTGTCACACAGGCCTGGGCATTCTTCTTTCTCCCATCTCTCTTCAGTATTACAGCAGCAGAGTGCAGCTGTTATGAATGTGGGCTCTGGGGCCAGGTCTCCCGGTGCAAATTCCAGCTCTCTCACCTACTAGCTGTGTGCCTTGGGCAAGTTATGTCACTTCTCTGTACTCATATGTCTTATCTGTGAAACAGGGATGGTAATAGTATAGTATCTACGTCACAGAGTTACCGTGAGGACTAAGCCAGTTAATATGCAGAGAGGGCCTGTAAACTGCTGGGCATGTAGCATTGAATAAATATTAAATATTGCTATTACTGTCTGGGAAAACAACAAAGCAGTCAGGACATGACTTACTGGCTCTTCCTGGCAAAAGCAGAACTATGTGCTGAGGGCCCTGGCAAGAGGCTTGCAGCCCGGTCCCTTCCTAGGCAGAAGAGGCCAGAATGGTTGGGAAACCAGGCCCAAGGGACAGGAGAGTCCCTCGGCTAAGTGTGGAGGCTGCTGGTCTTCTGCTCAGGGCTGGGTGAGGTGAGCATATGCTGAGCACTCAAGACAGGCTTGTGGAGGCCATGGAGGCCAGGGATGATGGACCTTTGGAGAAGCAGTGGTTCCAGGTGTGGGGGATGGCCTAGCAAAGACATAGAGGTCAGATGCACATCCGACATTCTAGAACCCTTTCAAAGGAGGCTGGGCCACCAAACGTTTATGAGTGTAAATAGCTACTAGGGTTCACAGAGGCCAAATTTCTTGGAATCACCTTAGGAGCCCAGAGTCTGCTCAGAGAGCTTTCCAGGTAGCCAGCTGGCCCGGCCTGTGGCTCAGCCTTCATTAGGGCATAAGACCCTGAGCTTGGGCTTGCCTTAAAGGCAGCTCCTGGCCAAGTGTGGTGGCTCATGCCTGTAATCGCAGCACTTTGGGAGGCTGAGGCGGGCGGATCGCTTGAGCTCAGGAGTTCAAGACTGGCCTGGGCAACATGGCGAAACCCTGTCTCTACTAAAAATACAAAAAAATTAACTAGGTATGGTGGTGCATGCCTGTAGTCCCAGCTGCTCAGGAGACTGGGGTGGGAGGATCACCTGAGCCTGGGAAGTTGAGGATGCAGTAAGCTGTGATCGTGCCACTGCACTTTAGCCTGCATGATGGGAGTAAGATCCTGTCTCAAAAACAAAAGGGTAGCTCCTCCTAGCTTCCATCCATCAGGCCTACAACTCAGGTGGGAATGGCCTGAGCATGACTCACCCTAGGTGGACACGGGAGAGCAGACCCCAGAGTCTGTCAAAATCAAGGCTCTTCTGGTGGGAGCTGAGCTTTATTCGAGCTGTGGTGAGGAGGAGTTAGGAGTAAAAGAATCCAATCTGTGAGCTCAGGGGTGACCTTGGGTTAGGGTTGGGGTCATTCACAGCTCTGAATGCCAGGCTGAGACTGCTCCTTACCTCCTATGGCTGGTTCCACTAACTTGGTAGGAATAGCAGATAAAACTGCAGAAACCCAAAGTGCTTGGCAGTGACCTCTGTCATAGCACTCCCTGCCCTTGAAAAACGAGCTAATCATTCCAGAGCCCATTCTAGCTCACTAAAGGAAGCGTCACTTTTCCAGAACGTTCCTTACTTCCTACAAGAGTACATGAAGCTCATTTCACACAGTCGAGACATACTCAGGTGGAGCTCAGCGACAGACTGGCATTTGCCTTTAAAATAAAAGGAAGTACCCAGACGATTGAAAGAGAAGCACAAGGCAGAAGCTCACCAAGAATGAAAGGAGGTGGGGAAACAGGATTCATCTCGCTCAAAGTATCTCCCCAATAAAGATTAGTTAAGTATAAAGAGGGGAAAAATAACTTTATAATAGGGAAATCCGGTGAATACCACCCTAACCAAATAATCCAAGTTATCACTAGCAGTGGGGCTAATGGACAGAGTGCCTCCTCCTGGGATGACGCAGGAAGAACAAAGCCTTACATGGGGAGTGCTGTTGATGAAAATGATGACCTGAATCTAATACGCAGGGAAAAGACAGTCTATAAACCAGCTGGCCTGAACGCTTCAAAAAGTGTCAATGCCACGCCAAGAAAGGCCAAGGAGTTGTTCTATGTTAAAAAGACACTAAAGAGACATGACAAGTAAATGCAGCATGTGAGCAAACTGGACAAGTGGCAAAATCTGAACAGTGTTTTTTCCAACCACATGACGTTGCCATTTTAGTAGGTTAAAAACAGTCGGCTGGGCGTGATGGCTCATGCCGATAATCCCGGCACTTGGGGAGGCCAAGGTGGGTGGATCACCTGAGGTCAGGAGTTCGAGACCAGCCTGACCAACACGGTGAAATCTCGTCTCTACTGAATACAAAAAATTAGCCGGGCATGGTGGCACATGCCTGTAATCCCAGCTACTTGGGAGGCTGAGGCAGGAGAATCGCTTGAACCTGGGAGGCAGAGGTTGCAGTGAGCCAAGATCTTGCCACTGCACTCCAGCCTGGGCAACAAGAGTAAAACTCTATCTCAAAAAACAAAACAAAAAACAAAAAAAAAGTCGAATGTCAGCAATTTCATATGATTCAATCTAAACAGATTAATGTATTATGTTAAAACGGCCTGTCTTTGATAACCGTATTGTGGCTATCTAAGAGAATGTGCTTGTTCTTTACAGACATATGCTCAAGCATTTAGGGGTGCAGAGAAAGGTGTGGCCAAATACTAATAATCGGTGCATCCAGGTGAAGGGTATATGAGTATTCATTCTTGTAACTTTTCACCATAAAAATTTCGAAAAAAATCCGCAGAGATTCAGTCCACCCCTCAGAGTAGGACAGATCCCCATGCCCTCATTCCCCTCAGCTGGGAAAGCCCTCCTGGCCATGTGTGGTGGACCACTTGGAACAGGGGCTGTAGGGCAGGGCCCTGCCTCCACCTGTGCTAGGGTCTGTCACCCACCTGGGTTTCCAGTTCTGTGACCTCCAGGTTCAGTTTATTCAGGTGCTTGTTCACGAAAGTGATGAGTGTCTAAAAGAGAAGCAAAGCAGGCCCAGAGCTGGGGATTTGCACTAGTACAGGAGCCCGCGGCTGCCCCATGACTCCCATGAGGGTGAGGGCGAGGGCGAGGGTGAGGGTGAAAGCACGGGATCAGGCCCAGCCAAGAGCCCTGGGCCCAGAAGGTCTCTCTGCAAAGGCCCTTGAGTGCACAGGGAGGGCCACAGGCTCTAGGTCTTGCAGTCCCATACAACTCAGGGTGTGTAAGGAACAAAGAGGTCCCAAGAGGCAGAATGACAGGTGGAGTGTCTGAGTGGGGAACTGAGATAAAAAGATTCCACTGGGTCTCTCCATCCTGTCCTTTCTTCAGCACACGTGCCTAGGCCAGGGAGACAGGGAATTCTGTGAGGAGCGGGGAAGACTGGGATTGCTGGGGTTAGCCTGGGTGGGAAGACAGGCTGCTCATGCTGATGGAGAGGAAAAAGCCCGGGTGCAACATTCAGTAAGGAACAGACAGGTACATGGATGACAAGGGGGAAAGCCGTGTGTGTGCAGAGATTAGGTGATGCCATCAGTTCCAGCAGGAAGCTCCCGAGCTGCAGGGATGGGTTTTCCCAATGTCCTGCTGCACCTTGCTTCCCTCTCTCTGTCCTAGACACCCCTTTCCCACCTTTTTCACCACATTCAGCTTGTCTGGGGCGTGGTCGAACAAGGTGTCAAAGGCATCACGTTCTGAAAAACAGGGAAACACAACATGGAGCCCAAGAGCTGGTTCCTGGCAGGGAAGCCCACCTCGGGCCCCACAGCCACAGGCCTCTCAAGGTCACAAGGTCAACGACTGATGGGAAGCCTCTGGGGTACAGACTGCTGGGAACTCTGGAATGTGATTTGGGACTAAGATTTGGGGGGATTCTCACCTTGGAAACCTGTGTCTGTGTCCATGCACATGTACATTATTGGGTTGGGGCAGACTCAGGGTTCTCTTAGGCAGTGTGACCCCGGATTAGTCATTTCCCTTCACTGTATTCCATTATATCCTGATTTAGCTATTGTTCAGGTGTTTCTGAACCTCAGTAGAGGGGGAATGTTATCCAAATATTAAATCATTTCACCCCCCAATTTTCAAAAACAGGAGACCCATGACAAACAAGCTGGCAGAGGGCACAGAGAAGAGGGCTGGGAGCCAGGGAGCTCCAGGATGGGGTATGAGCTCTTCCTCTTAAGTGATCTAGGCCACTTCAACTCTTTGTGTCTTAGTTTCCTCTTCTATAGAACGTTATTTTAAAAATAACCCTCCCTTAGGTTTGTCATGAGGATGAAGGGTGAGAACAAGCATGCGCGTGCTCTGTAAACTCCGACATGGTCTCCTGAAGGGAATAATTTTTAGCATGGTTGAAATATTTCAAAATATTACCCACAGTAAATATCAGGATCATAGAAAATAGCAAAGCCATGCTCCCTGCAGGGATTCTCCTTGCTGCAGCCTCTATGTTAGGAGCTGCAATGAGGGAAGGAAGAGAAGACAGTCTCTAGAAGGACAGAGTGGTGAGAGGGGACAGTCCCTGTGTTCGTGCATGTCTTCCTTTATTTGCATGAGATAATTAGTGCAAACCTGCCCTGAAAATGCCCAGGACCCATCCAGAAGCCTTGGGCAAGCTAATGAATCTTTCTGGGCTCCAGGTCTCTCATCTCTAAAATGAGGATAATTACAGTAAATATTTCAGTGGGATGTTATAAGCATTAGATGACTTAATATCTAGAAATACTTTAGCATACTTCCTAGAACATAGTAAATGCTCAAAACATTTTTTTTCGGAGGACACTTTTGGTTCTCTTTATGATTATTATATTGGTTTATCCATCTGCACACCTATCATTCACTAAATAAGCACTTGCAAGTAGTGTACTGGAAAGAATAATAAACTTGGAGTTAAGTGCTGGATAAACCAAGATCATAATCTCCTCCCTCACCCTTGGGCTGTGGGGTGTCAGGGGGTATAATCGTGGCTTCATATGTTTACTGTGAACAACAATAGCTACAAAAGTGCTTCATAAATGGCAAGGTCAATGGCCTGATAAATTTCAAGATGACTGCGCAGGTGTAGGTAGTCTTCTTCCCACCAGTAAGCTGTCCCTCCCAACCCAACTGGCCATGTCAGCCAGGCTGGTGCAGACATATATCCAGGTGGCAAGCTGAGGGCCTGTTCTTCCCAGCTGCTGCAGAATTAACTAAAGCCCCAGTGCAGCCACCAGTGCCAGGGGACATTCTTATGCGACTTACCATGCCTCCCGGAAAGAGCCCTGGAGGAAAAAGAGAAAGAAAATAGTGTGACTCTTTTCTTGTCCCTTACAAGAGGCCAATCCTCTGAAGGGACACTCCATCATTGCTGGAAGCCCACCCCATGCTGCCTGCCACCCACCTGCCCTTGGTTGAGGAACTCAAAAAGCTTCCTTCCATTGACATTTTATTCTGCACGGCCTCCAATTATTAAGACTTTACCACATTACCACCCATTTTTTCCCTGTTACACGGACATAGTGGTGTAATGCAAAATCTGGCACAGTGATGCCCAAAGGATTACTTTTTGCCTTAAATAAAATCATATTATTGCTTGTAGTTAAAGAATATCGGACTCAGGGGGCTGAAGATTTCCAACCAGAAAATCTTAGGATTCTTATGAGTGAGCTCAGGCAACCCCTCAATGTAGAATTTTACTGCCTAGGTTGCTGTGGGCAGGTCAGCTTTGTTTCTCTCCTGCCCATCCTGTAGTATCCACCAAGATGCACCTGCCATTGACCCAGGGTAGGTTTTCTCAAAGAGTGCAGGAACTGGAACCACACTCATAGCAGAGAAGCAGCATAGTATCAAGAGCACAAGCTTTAAAGACAGATCATTGAGGTTCAAATTACACCGAGTGATTGAGTGATTTTTTTGCTGTGTGACTGATACGGTTTGGCTGTGTCCCTACCCAAATCTCAGCCTGAACTGTATCTCCCAGAATTCCCACGTGTTGTGAGGGACCTAGGGGGAAGTAATTGAATCATGAAAAGACTAATTGAAACTGATCTTTCCCATGCTATTCTTGTGATAATGAATAATTCTCATGAGATCTGATGGGTTTATCAGGGTTTCCTCTTTTGCTTCTTCCCCATTTTCTCTTGCCACCACCATGTAAGAAGAGCCTTTTGCCTCCTGTCATGATTCTGAGGCCTCTCCAGCCACGTGGAACTGTAAGTCCAATTAAACCCTTTTTCATTCCCAGTTTCAGCTATGTCTTTATCAGCAGCGTGAAAACAAACTCATACAGTGACCTTGGGCAAGCTAATGAACCTTTCTGGGCACCAGGTCTCTCATCTCTAAAATGAAGATAATTATGGTAAATACTTCAATCGGATGTTGTGATTATTAAATGATTTAATACCTAGAAATATTGCAGCATAATTCCTAGTATGTAGTAAATGCTGAAAACACTTTTTTCCAAATACACTTTTGGTTCTCATAATGATTATTATATTGGTTTATCCATCTGCACACCTGTCACCCACTAAGTGAGCACATGCAAGCAGTGCACTGGAAAGAAGAATGAACTTGGAGTTAAGTGCTGGGTAAACCAAGGGCACAGTCTCCTTCCACACCCTTGGGCTGTAGGGTTTTAGTGGGTGTAATCATGGCTTCATGTGTTTACTATGAACATCAATAGATAGGAAAGTGCCCCATAAATTGTACTGTGTTGTCATTATTAGGACATTGCATCCATGTTTATGTCTTTGGGGCAGAGAAAGGGGCCATAGAAAGCATAACATGCATCCGAGAGATTATTCAAGAATCTGAAACTTCACACTCCCTGGTTTGGGAGTTTCTCCCAGGCCATGCTCCTCTCTGCTCTGTCGTCTTCTTTCCCAGAGGTGAAATAGTGGGCACAGGCAAGCCCAGCATGGGGGAGGGGTGGTGGGCAGTGGGACAGTGAGGAATTCTCCTTTCCCAGCAGGCCTGGCTCCTCCCATCCCTCACAGAACCAAGGCCAAGGTATGCCCTATAGATCAGTTGACCCTTTGGCTACCAAGACTGTCCTCTGAGGTATACGGAGGCTGCTTGATGGGGTCTCCATCGGCCATAAACAGGGCATCTTGGGAAAGGCCACTCTACATCTCTTGCCCCTAGTCTTGGCCTGGAATGCCCATGCGCCTTAGTCCTTGTTAAGCCATGTACACAATGTGATCTAGATGGGCAGTGCCCCGGACTCCTGTGGCAGCCATGGCTGTGGAGAGGGCGGGAACCTCCTAGAGACTGGATGGGCTTGGGAGTTAAGGGTCAGTTGTGCTGGAGAAAAGCTGGAACAGCAGCTTCAGAGGGTAAAGGAATGAAGTCACAACTGTGACCACAATAAATCCTCCCTACCTCTCTGGGTGGGGAAACTGAGGTCAGAGAGGTTAAGGGACTCACCTGGTGAGCAAGTGGCAGAGCCTGGATTTGAACTCAAGTTGGGTTGGCTTTGCAGCCTCTGCTCTTTGCACTACGCTGCTCTTGTTGAAGGGGGCCTCAGAGAAAAGTCTGGGGAGCAGGGGTGCTGAAAGCTAACTGCCTGGCTTTGCATGGGCCAGGGCTCAGTTCTTGTGATCACAAACTTACCTCACACTATCCATTTTTTTCTGCTTGAGGACAAAACTCCTGTTCCCCAGGGCAAACTTTTGATAGGTTCTAATATCCCAATTTCTAAAAATAAATGGGGAAAAAAACCACCCTAAACCAAAAGACAACTCTAAGGTAGAGAGGCTTTCTGGGT
Organism: Theropithecus gelada; assembly: GCF_003255815.1. Taxonomy (NCBI): domain Eukaryota; kingdom Metazoa; phylum Chordata; class Mammalia; order Primates; family Cercopithecidae; genus Theropithecus; species Theropithecus gelada. The sequence continues at coordinate 52,974,842 of NC_037682.1, forward strand.
CATGGCACGTGACCAAATAAATCGATTCAAAAAAGGAAGAAAAACGTCCTTTTGAAGGTTAACAATTTAAATTCAACCCAGTGTTTATGGCATGACGATTTCATGCTGGGTTGGCTTTTTTTGGGCACACTTTTTCCTGGAGTGGCACAAAATTAGAATTTTTCAATCACTGCTAATTCCCTCTCCCCACTTCCCCACCCAAGTTTGTACCTTAAGCATTGAGAGGCATGTTTTGAATGCATGGAAAAGGCTAAACTATAATCATTGGCTGAAGTCTAATCCCTCCTGCAATCCCAATAAATGAAAACTAAATATCAGCAAATGGATGAATTTCGGAGAAACATCTGTGTTCCATTACAGAATCGCTGGCAACAATGGTGTTGACATACTCTGTGTTACCAGTTATTTCCTCTTGGATTTGCCGAGACTGGAGGATTCCTTCTCGTTTCTGAAATGGGGGTGGGGAAAGGGGTTGGGAGGAGAAGAGAAAACTATGCTTTAGAAAAATACAGAAACACTGATGAGCATTCCTGACATTGAGAAAGTTACTGGTGTTTAAGAAATGTACCCGAGATAAGATAATGCTGGAAGTGAAAGGAGGTCCTGATTTTCTGGGACTGGACTGAACCATTAGGACGCAAGTGCAATTAGTGTTTAGTCCAAACAAGTAGGCTGTTTCTTGGATGGTGAATCTTTCCTTTCTTTATTGGAAGACATTCTGCTGGAAGCAAACTGTTTGCCTCCTGGAGTAATCCACAATAAACCAAATGGAAATGAAGGCCAGGGTGTGTCTGCCCTCCAGCTGGGGCCACAGAGGGAAGCTGAGAAACACATTTAACTGGGGGGCTGGGTGGAGGAACTGAGGCCAACTCAGGGAATTCAGACAAGAGAGAGGGTTTTTTTTTTTTTCCTTAACTGATAAGTATGGGAGCTTTTAAATAAGGAGTACAGCTGTCACTCAGGTAACTAGCTTATTCTCTGAGAAAAGGTTAAGTATGTTAGAAACTCATCCGTCCATCCATCCATCCAACCATCTGTCCATCCGTCCATCCATCCATCATCTGTCCACCCTTCTCCCATCAACTTATCCTCTTTCTTGTTTAGTTCATTAATCAGTGCCTTCTGTGTACAAGGCCCTGTGCTGGAGTTAGAACAAATACTATGGAGTATATGATATAGTTTCTGCCCTTGAAGAGCTTAGAGTCAATCGGGGTAGATGAAGCAGACACCTGAATGGTTTCCCCAAAACAGTCCTGGTTTATCCCCCTGATGTCCAGCATATTAGTAAGATTCGCTTTCATCTCAAAAGTGTCATGAATAATAGATTACGTGGTTACCCTCTGCAGAAAGTGCTGAACGTAGGCCAGGAGCAAGCACTTTTAGCTAGAATGGTCAGAGAAACCTTCCAAGTGGAGGGGGCGCTGGAGCTGGACACTGAGAAAGGGTTATTTCAATGGGAGGAATGGCCCCAGCCAAGAGGCAGAGGCAGGATGCACAAATGTGTTCCAGAGGCCCTCCGGGGGAGGGCGGCCGCCACCAGTTGGGGCAGCTCTGGGTGCCAGTTTGGAGGGTTTAAAGCACTGTGTGGGCATGGGAGCTGATGAAGGAGGTAATGTTGGGGTTCGGGAAGACTTTCTGATGGGTGTGAGGTGGGAGATTCATCCTACTAGGTCCCTCTACCACCAGCACCAGACACCTGGAGGATGCTGTGACACAGCAAGCACTGACAAAGCAAATGCACCTTCCCCAAGGCTGAGATGAGTGTGAAGAAGGAAGGAGGCTCTGCACATGGGTGGCTCACCTGAGCCCTGCCTTCTCGAGCCTCCTGCCCAAAGTTCCACAAACAGCCACAGAACCCAGCGTCCTTGCAAAATACTTTCACAGAAGAAAGGAAGAGCTGGATAAGGCCAAGAATCTCTCTGGCTTAGATTAAGAATGGACTGATCAAAACAAAAAAAGGAGGTAAAAGAAAAAAAAAATCAATCATTTAAAGAGGACCAGGTGAAGATAAATCAGGACTTCTTTCCACATGCACTTTCAACACAGGCAATGTTTTCATGTGGGGCTAATGGAATCTGTGTCCTTGTCCTGCATGGCCATTCAGAGATAAAACCTCACCTCCAACTTTATGCAAAATTAAATGCTTCTGCATAGAATGGAAAAGAAATCTGGGTTAAATAACCCCTCACACAGCATCGTGATTCACCTCCACCCATTATTTGTTCCCTAAAGAGTTCTCCCTGTGGTTCAGTCTGTGACTCACCACCAATTCTGAGTCTTGCTTCTGTGCCTGTTCAACTTGATAAAGCAAAAACACCCCATAAAACCTGACGTGCATTAATGCCATTTTATGGAACATGTCCTCTTTTCTCCCTCATGCTAACAAAACAGCCTACAGGAGAAATTAAACCGACAACAGCCTTCTGATGGCCTATAATTGTGCTCAAAATAAGGCAGGAGACAAGGCTTGCAATGACCACTGTTTCAAAATAGAAGCGCCCTCTCTCCTGCTCACATTTTCAGTTGTTGTTCAGTCTGTAGTAATTCCAACAGGCAGATTTTATTATTTCTGTTAGAGGCTGTTTATTCTAGCAGATAAGAAAAGTCTTAAGATGTTCAACAAATTTATGCACAAAGAACTGGACTGGATTTATCACAAAAGAGAAGATAAAGAAGGGCAATTTAAATAAAAGTATTTATCTCCTCTAGTGATAAGAGAGCTAGTATAAATGAATATAACAACAGTATGTTTACTTATGAAAATAATTTTTTTTAATTTCAATGTTAGTGATATATGGTCACTTTTAAAGTATTCTTTCATGAACTGTTCCAGGAACCCTGATTAAAAAAAAAAAAAAAAAAAGACTATATTTTCCAGAGCAGTCTGAGGTTCACAGCAAAATTGAGAGGAAGGTACAGACATTTCCAGAGATTTCCTATATATTCCCTGCCCTGACACATACATGGCCTCACCCACTGTCAACATCCTACACCAGAATGATGCACTTTTAACAACTGATGAGCTTATAATTGATATGGTTGTCACTATCACCCAAAGTCTATAGTTGACATTAGGGTTCACTCTTGGTGCTGTCCATTCTATTGGTTTTGACAAATGTACAGTGACATGTACCTAAAACTCTTTGTGCTCCCACCTATAGGGACCATGTTCACCTATTCATCCCTGCCTCCCTAATTGTACTTCTTAAAAACATAAAGAATTGTATTCACGCATTACTGATTGGTAAAAATAACACGATAGAGATGACCTGGACTCACTAGGAAGATGCTTGAACCAGAGTACTCTGAGTTGGCCACATATCCATAGCAGACATAAAATGCTTAGTGCCATGTTTGATACAACTGAAGAGCTCAATAACAAGGACAATTAGGACCTTTTGCCCAGTGGCAGTCAGTATCTGAGCCACACATATTCCCATTTTCTATGAGCCCTCTCTGCTTCTTATTTGTAGTCCTATCTCCTCAGCAGGCATGGCCGAGGTGTCATATTCCTGTTATACCTTCTTGATGCTTAGTGGAGTTAAGTACCCAGAGGTGTGGAAGAAACAAATCCGTTAATCTGGCCTGATCTGATCGGGCAAAGTCTACCAGCCCTCAAGGCTTTTTCTCACCAAGGGATGGCACAGCCACTGTTATCATTCCCTATTCCAGAGCCTGGATCGCCAGGGAGCTGCTTAGATGGAGCACTCTCCCTCGCTGCATGTTTATTTGGAAAAGAACAGAAACAAGCAAACAAAAGGATGACCTTTTGCTAAATGGGTATAAAGTTGGAAAATAAAATTGAATTTGGGTATTTAATGGGGTTAGGAGCAGAGTGAGATAGTCACAGGGAGAGAGCACACCCTCATTGTGGAAATTACACAGCCATATGTGAATGGAAATTCCATCCAACAATCTGGAAAAGATGACTTGAGATCCCAGCTGTGCTTCTGTGGGTGGGTGAAAAGTGGCAGTGCCTTCAATACAGACATGACCAGTTGGGGTCTCTCTCAAACACATGCATATGTACACACACACTCCCTCATATGCACAGATATCTTTCTCCCCATACCTAAGTATCATTTGTTTAACCAAAATAGTATGATTCTCCATGATTTGCAGGGCACCTGTACACACACACACACACACACACACACACACACACACTTTCCTCCTGACCCCATGACACACAGCACACATACATACCACACACCGTCAACTACACGTTACACAGAAAACTCACAGACAAAAACACATAAGCCATAGGCACATACCCCACACAAAGCTATCTATACACAAGCACACGCTCTTCCATCTTGTATACACTTACCAGGGGAAGCCAACACGCAACAGAAAGCTCACTCAGTGCCTCCCAATATACTGCACACCCAGGCTCACTCAGCCTTCATGCAGCCATCCTTCTAATGACCTACTCGACGCACCACAGGAACTCCACCTCTACGACTCTTTAAAGACACAGATGTTTGTAGTGTTATCTGTCTTACCTGGACCACAACCACTTGGATGGAAACATGGTCTGGGAGTCGAATTGGTGCCCGGAAATACTGAGACAGAGCGACGAGCAGGTGTAAGATGGCCACCAGGCTCTTGGCATGAACAGCTGAAATGAAAGAAGATTGAAAAATTACAGTATCTTCTTCTAGGTTCTAGGCAATATAAGCAGATGTTCAAAGTGTAGCAGTACCCCACTGATAGAGTTTGGATATTTGTCCCTGCCCAAATCTCATGCTGAAATGTAATCCCCAGTGTTGGAGGTGGGGCCTGGTGGGAGGTATTTGAATCATGGGGGTGGATCCCTCATGAATGGCTTAGTGCCATCCCCTTGGTGATAAGTACACTTGTACTCTCACATGTGATTTGGTGGTTGAAAAGTATATGGCACCTTCCCGCCGCTCACTCTCTCTCTTGCTCCTGCTTTTGCCATATTAAGTGCCTGTTCCCACTTTGCCTTCTGCCATGAGTTACAGGTCCCTGAGGCCTCCCTAGAAGCCACGCAGATGCTGGCCAATTAAACCTCTTTTATTTATAAATTACCCAGCCTCATGCCTTTCTTAATGGCAATACATGAGCAGCCTAATATATCCACCCAATGTCCCTTTATACCATGCCTGAGGGTCAGGGGACACCTGTGGTCATCACAGGCCTCACTCTGGGCCCCCTCAAATCTTTCTTACTTTTGAAGCAGGGTCTTGCTCTGTTGCTTAGGCTGGAGTGCAGTGGCACAATCCTAGCTCACTGCAGCCTTGAACTCCTAGGCTCAAGCAATCCTCCCGCCTTGGCCTTTGTGGAGTAGCTGGGACTACAGGGATGTGCCACCATGCCTGGCTCCCTCAGTTCTTTGCCAGGTCCCATGGGGCTCCTTCTTGGGTCTATTATTGCCACATTTCCAATGTAGCACCTCTCTAATCCCAGGTTCCCATCAGGACCCTGACAACTGCTGAGTTCTGAGCTCAGATCAGCTCTCGCCCAGTCCCATGTCCCTGCCCACTCCACTCCAATCACCATAAGCATGTCTGCTCTGCACTCCTTTTCTCTTCCCACTTAACCATGAACTTTGGATTATCACTACTACACTTGTCTCAAGATTGTACACAAAGCAGGCCCTTAATAAATAAACTCTGAGTCAGGAACACTAGGTCTCTTCCTTGGTTCAGGGTTTTAAGATCCTTGGAAGAAGGCATGAGAGAGACATTCAAAGGGCTGTGTTACTTCCGTGAGTGTCACTATGGTCACTGTAGGCAATGCCCTTTAAGGAGCAGCTGGGACGGGATGTTACTGAGCCAGGGCGCTGCCAAAGCTGCTGAGTCATGTTAAAGTCAAGCCATTTACACCAGAGAAGGCTGGGTCACACTGGGTTGTAGTTTTCTCACTAGATGAGGAGAAAAAGACTCAGTGAGGTGCACAGAGGGTCAGGCAGACTGGAGCCTGAATTCTAACTTTATAATCTACCATTTATTTCCTGGCTACATGGCCTTGGGTAGGCTAGGCCACCGAAGGCCTCTGAGCCTTAATTTGCTCATATTTACAAATGGAAGTGACAGAACCTATGTGGACGTACAGGTTGTAATGATTTCCCAAAACATTTCATTAAAAAAAAAAAAAAAAGAAAATAGTTACACTGGAGTGGATAGTCTTAATTTTTTTCCTATTTCAAAATATTCTTTAGAATAAAAATCTGCCATCTTTTCAATTAAAACAAATTCTAGCCACTGTTGAACATTTGTGCGCCCCTATCATTCCTGCCTCTCAACATGTCTCCTGGGAGTTTTCTCTCTGATGGACAGCACGTGCCCAGGGATGGCTGATATTTTTTTATTATACCTTATGTGAAATTACTGGCACCTAGGCAACTAAAACATGCCAGCTTTCTTCCCTTTCTTTCTCATCAAAGGCAAGATTCACCAGATATTTTGCCTGCCTTCACAGTCCTACCAGCTTCATGGCTCTTCATTACAGGGGGCATTTAAGGGAATAACAAAAAAAATGCCTATTTTGTGTACTTTGCATGCACTAGGCCCATTATTAGGATGTCATTCTGTCTTCCCTGGGATCAGTGAGTCTGCTTTAGCAGAAGCTTTGAGAAACCACTAAGAAAAGAGAATGATTCAGACATTCCTTTGTAACTCATTAGGGTTTCTTGTTATCACTGCTACTTCAAAGAAGGTTTTCTACTGATTATGAACAGCAGCTCACCATCACCACAAACAGAAGCTGAACTGCTCTGAACTCCTAGCCTTCCAGAAGGTTTCAATTTTGGGCTTTCGGGCCTTGTTAGCTAAGTTTTACTCAGACTTACAGCCTCAAACAAAGATCCTGATGTGGCACTAACCCACTGTGACCCACTGACATGGTGTGGTCACCATCAGAGGCCAATCCAGGTTTGCTCTAATGATCAGAACTACCGGCCCACTACCTGGTGTCAGTGAGGGTTGTAAGAACATTTGCTACCCCTCTCCCCTTTAATGGCAAAACATAATGCTAGAAAAGTTGTGATCAAACAAGTTGTTCTTATCCCCTGGTGACATTGTACACCATCTCCACTGTCTTGGTGAGCAATGCAGAGCTATATCGTAAGCATCATATAGACGTCAGACTTGTTCAATGAATGCTCTATCCTCCTGGGATTTTTTAAGAAAGAAAGAGTCTATAGTCTCACACACATACATACTACACTACGTGTACTAAGATGTTACTGTGTAATATACTATAATTTTTTAAAACCCTGGAAAACACTATGTCCAATAACAAGAGGATGGTTTAGATCAGCATTTTTCAAACTTTTTAATATTAAGCACAGAAATCCTTTGTTCTAGAAGTAGATAGTTAAAACTCATGAAAAAAGTACAACTGCTCTGGTTAAAGTGAGGAATCTGGAGTCCTAACTGCAGCCTACAGCCTACCCATGACTTCTTGTCTTCTCCTTGGTGATGCTAGAGTTTCTCCTTGCAGATCTCTAGTTTTGGACCAACCATAGTTGAATAACTACTGCTTTAAGAAGTTATGGTATGTCCACATAATGAATAGTTTACATGCATTGAAAATCATAGGTAAGACAGTATACCCATATATATGTGTGTATGTGTATATATGTCTATATATCTATATACATGTGTATATGTATGTAATATACATAGCTATAAATATACATTTATGGATATATGCATACATAAAAGCATATACAAATGTATGTATATCTACATATACACACACAAATGTGGGATTTGGAAAGGAATATATTTTAAGAAATGAAAATAGTTATGCTAGAGTGGAAAGATAGTTTTTTTTTGGGGGGGGTGGAGTTTTGCTCTTGTTGCCCAGGTTAGAGTGCAATGACTGGATCTCAGCTCACTGCAACCAACACCTCCCGGGTTCAAGGGATTCTCCCGACTCAGCCTCCCGAGTAGCTGGGATTATAGGTACATGCCACCATGCCTCGCTAATTTTTGTGCTTTTAGTAGAGACAGAGTTTCACCATGTTGGCCAGGCTAGTCTCAAACTCTTGACCTCAGGTGATCCACCCACCTTGGCCTCCCGAAGTGCTGGGATTACAGGTGTGAGCCACTGTGCCCAGCCTGATAGTTTGCTTTTTTTTTTCCCCTCTTTTTTCTTTTTTTTGAGACGGAGTCTCATTCTGTCACCCAGGCTGGAGTGCACTGGCACAATCTTGGCTCACTGCAAGCTCCACCTCCCGGGTTCAAGTGAATCTCCTGCCTCAGTCTCCCGAGTAGCTGGGATTACAGGTATGTGCCAACATGCTGGGCTAATTTTTGTATTTTTTAGTAGAGATGGGGTTTTGCCATTTGGCCAGGCTGGTCTCAAAGTCCTGACCTCAGGTGATCCACCCACCTTGGCCTTCCAAAGTGCTGGGATTACAGGTGTGAGCCACAGTGCCCAGCCTTTTTTCCTATTTTGAAATATTCTTTAGAATAAAAATATGCCATTTTTTCAATTAAAACAGTCTACCCACTGTTGAACATCTGTGCACTCTCATCATTGCTGCCTCTCAACACAGCTCCTGGGAATTTTTTCCCTGGTGCTCAACAGACGCTGAGGCCAACATGTGCCTGCAGTCAAGTCAGGAGGGCAACATACGGGATAAGAGCAAGCACCTAGGCCTCACTATGCAAGCCAGGAACCGCAGCTGCAAGGCTAAGTGTCACTCTAGGGCGGGAAAGCAGTATTTAAAACAAGGCTGTCGAGTTAGAAATAGTCTTCCAGACATGTCCTGTGGTGGAAACAGAAATTGGTGTAATTTTTCTGGAGGTAATTTAACATTATGTATTATGACTTTAAAAATGCTCCCACCCTTTGGCCCTAAAATACCACTCTTGGGTATTTATCCTAAAGAAGTAATTATGGCTACAAGCAGGGAGAATGCATCCAGCTGTATTAATATCAGTGGGAAAACGGAAAACAATCTAAAAATCCATTATCAGTTAAATAAATTGTGGTAGATCCATATAATGTCACATTATATAGTATTAAAAGTGACATATAGAAGAATATTTAATGATCTGTCAATATATACATCTTCCAAACAACATAAACAGGTTGATCTCATTTTTGTTAAAAGCTTTTTATATATACATATATAAAATATTATATACTACTTATTACACATGTACAGACACACACAGAACTTGAACACAGCACAGTGTTCGTGGTTCTTGTCTCTAGGTGGGCAGTGAAAAGACAAAAGTCCCTGCCCTCATGAAGGTTACCTTCATAGTTTCTTAACCTCTCTTTCCCCCGATTTTCCCATCTGTAACATGGGAATAAAAGAATTCTTACTTCAGATGGGTGAGTGAAGATTACAAAGATTAAAATACATAAAGTGTTTAGAAGAGTACAAGACATACAAGCATAATAAATGTTAAATGTAAATATTTAAATTTATTTTATCTGCACTTTGTAAATTTTCAATAATGAAAATTACTGTTGTGAATTAGAAAAAAAAGAAGAAGAAATCCCTAAAGCCCCAGATCAAGGACCTTGGTAACTCAGCAGCCTGTCCCTGCCACCCTCATCCTAAGCGGAGAGGTGCCACAGTGTCCTCAGGTTTATATCCAGGGAAGGTAACCGAGACAGGAGGAGACAGAACTTTTCCCCCAGGAGTTGCGCCTGCCACATTCCTTATGGAAGCAGCCACTGTGACTTTGTAAACAAGCCCAGCTCTTCAAAAGCCCCAAGGCATCACAGGGAGCTAGCCATCTAGATGAGATAATTATTCCCTCTGACCTAGTAATCCATCTCAGTTCTGGAAATCTATCTAAGGGGAGTAATTCAAGAGAAGCAAAAAGAGGCACAAGCTAAGACATTCAGTTTGGTGCTATCTGATATTAGAAATAGTTAGGGAAACATCCTAAAAGGATAGGCATCAACATCAACCTAGGATTTAAGTTAACTATGGGATATCTACCCTATGAAATAGAAACAACTATCAAAAATTTTAACTACAAAGACCATGAGGGAATGTAGAAAATACGTGTGATGTAAGATCAAGAGAAAAATAACAAAACACAAAAGTGTATTATGACTTGGGCCGGGTGCAGTGGCTCATGCCTGTAATCCTGGCACTTTGGGAGGCTGAGGCGGGTGGATCACCTGAGGTCAGGACTTTGAGACCAGCCTGACCATGGCGGATTCCCGTCTCTACTAAAAATACAAAAATTAGGTGGCCGTAGTGGGGCACCCCTGTAATCCCAGCTACTAAGGAGGCTGAGGCAGGAGAATTGCTTGAACCCGGGAGGCAGAGGTTGCAGTGAGCCGAGATCGTGCCACTTCACTTCAGCCTGGGCAACACAGCAAGACTCTGTCTCAAAAAAAAAAAAAAAAAAAAAGTGTATATGACCTGACCAAGCAAAATGATGCAGTGATGTAACTAGTAACAAATGAAACAAGTGAAATGAAACAAACAAATGAAAACAGTTAGATTAGCATGGTAATATGAGTGATGATTTTTCTTGCACACATTTCCCTATAAGAAATTAAAGTAAGCATAAACCAAACAAATCATTCAAAGCCGCTGGAGACAATGTTCTTCATGTGGCTTTAAAAGACCCTGTTCTAGGCCAGGTGTGGCGTGGTGGCTCGTGCCTGTAATTCTGGCAATCTGGGAGGCCGAGGCAGGTGGATTGCCTGAGCTCAGGAGTTCGAGACCTGCCTGGGCAACATGGTGAAACCCCATAGCTAGTAAAATACAAAAGAAATTAGCTGAGCATGGTGGCACACGCCTGTAATCCTAGCTACTCGGGAGGCTGAGGCATGAGAATTGCTTGAACCTGGGAGGTGGAGGTTGCAGTAAGCCGAGGTCACGCCACTGCACTCCAGCCTGGGCAACAGAGAGACTCTCTACAAAAAAAAAAAAAAAAA
>NC_037682.1:52986126-53087612 GCF_003255815.1 Theropithecus gelada
TTTTTTTTGAGACGGAGTCTCGCGCTGTGTCGCCCAGGCTGGAGTGCAGTGGCGCGATCTCGGCTCACTGCAAGCTCCGCCCCCCAGGTTCAGGCCATTCTCCTGCCTCAGCCTCCGAGCAGCTGGGACTACAGGCGCCCGCCACCACGCCCGGCTAGTTTTTTGTACCTTTAGTAGAGACGGGGTTTCACCATGTTAGCCAGGATGGTCTCGATCTCCTGACCTCGTGATCCGCCCGCCTCGGCCTCCCAAAGTGCTGGGATTACAGGCTTGAGCCACCGCGCCACACATAATTATTCTTATTGGGCTTATGTGCCTTTCCCTCCACTTACTCGACCTCTCACCTGGATGGACGCTCCTGCGGAAATCTACACTAACGATATAGTGTGTGGATGCCTGGAGCTACAGATGACCATTGCCCTGCTCGACCAGGAGAAGAACGCACTGCATTTAATGTTATCATGGGTTATAAACACCCCCCTCTGTGCCTCAGACATGCACCTGGTTGTATCCATCTAGAAACTCANCGCTCTGTTGCCCAGGCTGGAGTGCAGTGGCGCGATCTCGGCTCACTGCAAGCTCCGCCCCCCAGGTTCAGGCCATTCTCCTGCCTCAGCCTCCGAGCAGCTGGGACTACAGGCGCCCGCCACCACGCCCGGCTAGTTTTTTGTACCTTTAGTAGAGACGGGGTTTCACCATGTTAGCCAGGATGGTCTCGATCTCCTGACCTCGTGATCCGCCCGCCTCGGCCTCCCAAAGTGCTGGGATTACAGGCTTGAGCCACCGCGCCCGGCCCATGATAAGTTAAATGATGTTTGACTTATTTTTTTTTGGAGGGGTACAGGGAGGTGGTCCATATTCAAAGGAGTAAGAGATAGGATCAAACCAAACTAAGCAGCAGTCTTCATTAGAGGACTTCTCTAATGTTTATGACTACTGTGGATTTTTAAAATGCAGACACATTTCTCAAACTAGTCATCAACCTCCCTGCGCTGCCTTGTTTTCCCCCATTGACAATACTAGCATTCCTGGAACACAGGGAAACAGCCCCTCTCCTTGATAGCATCTAGGGCCCAGAGCAGGCCTCCCTCCTCCTGCCCTCAGGTGTCTCCCTCTGCGGGCAGAGAATGCCCTGTGCCCTGTTCCCAGCATCACACTGCTGTGCAAAGTAGCTCATCACGCTGTGCACGAAAATGTGTAATTATGTTGAGGAGGCACTTGGTGTCTCAGCCCCAATGTCAGATGTTAGAGACCTGCTGGAGAGATTGTGACTGGCAGTTACTGGGTTTCTAACTTTAGAGGTGAAGATGCCTTTTTCTTTCCCAAGTTTGAAAGGTTTTTTCTCTTTTTTTTTTTCGTAGGGGGCTGTTGATTTTAAGTTGTATAAGTTAGACGCAATAAAGCATAGTACTTAACCTCTTAATACCTAAAGGCAAAACACAGTCTAATCTAATCTTTTATTAATCTAAGTTCCTATTCTTATCTATTACAATAAACTTTGGAATCCAGTTGTTATTGCTAGATTCACCTAATCCCGATTAATTCTGATAGGGACTCATTAAGTCTGTATTAGACACCAGGCCTTTGAAGCAGCAAATGAACTAATAATTTATAAACTAATAGTTATTATAAACTAACAATGTATGCTTTCTGAGGTCTCTGAGCTATGCTAGCTGTAAAAAACTGAATTTTAACATCTTGTTCCAGTGCCTATGATCTCAGCCATATCTTTGCTCTTTCTAGAAAATGAAGGGGGGTTAGAAAGGTGTGGGCTTTGCAATAGACAGAGCTGAATCCTTGCTCCCTGCTTCTCAGCTGTGTGGATGTGGGGACCTCAGCTTTCCAAGCCTCTCCAAGCTGCAGACAACAGCTTTCTCAAAAGGCTGAGCTGGGACTTAGAAGAAAGTAGCTCAGTGAATGAGTTTCCTTCCCTTTGCCATTTCACATGAGGTTTCTATGGAAAGCCTTTTACAGAAGAGGAACGTGAGATTTTGACATTTTGTTATTTTCCCCCAAGGGTACATACGGAACTTCTTCCAAGTTCTAAGGAAGCGGAGCATCTTGTTCAAAGATAAATGAGTTTGGCCCCCTGCCCCGAAGCCTGCCAAGCTTATGGATGGCTTCTTGGGGAAGCCCCATGGCAGGGACCACAGGCATTGTTTAATGGTGCCCCTTTCCTTTGTTCAACTTACAATCCACATTCCACTTGATGCTTCTGGGAGGAAGTTTCAGGGTTTCATTGATCTTCTCCAGGACAGTCTGCAGTTTTTGCTTCTGAGCAATCTCTGACTGGGTGACCTCAGCCACATTTAGCTTCTCGCTCTCCAGTTTCTCTGAGGGTGACAAGGGAAAAGAGAACAGCTGTTATGCTGGGCCCCGGACAACCCTACCGCATGCACTTACTCACTTATTCGGTCTCTCATGCACTCATGCATGCATGCACTCTCGCAACAATAGATACTGGATGCCTACCAGCAGAGGGACACTGCTGTCCCCTCATCACCTTATGGTGGCACCAGCAGCATCAGTACTGTAAGAGCCTGGTGATCATGACTTGAATCCCCAGATCCCAGGGGCATTTTACCTAGCCTGTCATATTTGAACTCTATCATACTGGAGTTTTCTCCTTTTCAATTCTACCTTCTCCAGGGACATCTCTGTGCTCCGACTAGAAAAGCTTCTCTGTAGAGTGAGTCAAGGCATTTTGCACATTCCTGTAGTACAGTCTGTGTCACATCCAATCATATTTATCTGTTTTAAGTACCTTCTTTCCTTTTAAACCCACCTGGAAGGTAACTTACTTAATGTGTCATATTTAATCAATTCTAAGGCACATATTTTTCACACTTTAACATCCCTAAAGTCAGGTTGTGTCTTACTGGCATCCTACAATGGCTGCCAGCTAGGTGGAAGGTCTAAGAGTTATCATTGTTTCCATAGGCGTGAACTTGCTCATAGCTCTTCATAGTATGATTACTTACATGTCTCAATAAGCCTACATGAGCACCTTCAAAAAGTATAAAATAAAAATCAGCAACAAGAAAGCATTGAGTAATAGTTTAAAGTGATTTTTCACTTTTTGAGTGGTACTTATATAATGGTGTGTTTTAAAATCAATGGTTTTTTTATGCAATGACATAGCACCTTAATACTTAAAGGAAAAACTCAGTCTAATCATTTTATTAATCTAAATTAATATTTTAATCTATTACAAAGAAAAAAACAACTTTGGACTCCTTAACAGGAAATTGGTTGTCTACTACTAGAACTCACCTAATTGGTTCTAATTCATTTAAGATTGACAGAACTGCACACATTTAAAATATCTTTTCTAATTTATAAGGGCTGCTATACAAACAAATTAAATTTTACTATGTATCAATATTTCTCCTAATGCTTACATTATTTATTTTTAAATAACTGTGGTTTATCTAAGCCAATGCCCCTTGAGTCATTCTTTGAAGATAAAGTTGCCCAATGGAGAATTTATGCAGGTTCTGTGGATTTGTGAATTTTTTTTAAGCACCTCAGTAGGATAATCTCAAGCTATTCTTACCTGTGATGGCCTGAAATGTTTTCCTTAGTTGTTTCAAGCCATCTCTATCTCTAAAGTTCAGGGATTTAACAAGAATATATCTAAATGTCTTCTTCTTACATCTTGAAGAGACCTTGTGTGTGCCTTATCCATTTTTAGGCTGAATTCTTATCTTGGATCCTCTCCTACTAAAAAAATGACAAGTTATTTTCTTTCACTTTTTCCCATTATTTTTGGATGATGTAATTGTCTCTATAGAAGCAAATTATTTTAATCTTACTTTGCAACTATAAGCATTGTATAGAGGCTGCCCAAAATGCTAGGTTAAGAACCTTCTGGTCTTGTCTTGGCTCAGAGGAAAAGATTGCAGGCAAAGATTACTGATGACTGTTGTGAGAGAGGGCTGGGTGGGGAGGAGAGGAGTGAGGAGGAGCCATTTATTTGCTAGCTCTGTTGTATTACATCATTGTCTATAAATTTTCATATTTAAAATTTGGCATTGAACAGATTTTCAGCTTAGGTCTCTGAGTCTGTTTTCTAGGTCAATAACTTTTTCTTGCGCAGTTGTCTATTTCATCCTTATTTTTTTTAAAATGGCGTGACATAAGAAATATACATCTTGTCTCCTTGATCCCCCTTCCTAGCACAGAGCTCCTAAAACCCTTGTAACTTTCTGAAAGATGATAGTGCATCTTTTGTTATAATATTTGGGTTTTGTCCCCAGTTCCTAAAAAAGCTCTAAAATGATTAAGGTAAAAGGAACATCTTTTGTTGTTCATAACACGCCCCTTTCACCTACATCTGAGTTTATGTTAATGAGGCAACTTTTGGAAAGCTCTGAGGATGGGGGAGCTGATTGCCAGGAGAACCAAGCGTATGATTAAAGGATTGGAACATTCAGCCTCATATCCCCGACCCATGAGAAAGGGGAGGGAAGCTGGAGGTCACCTATCAATGGCCAGTGATTTAACCAATTATGCCTACTTAATGACATTTCATAAAAACTCTGGCCGAAAATGTTCAGAGGACTTCCTGGTTGGTAAATATATGAAGGTGCTGGAGGGTTGTGCACATGAGAAGGCATGGAAGCTCTGTGCTTCTCCCACAAACCATGCCCTATGCATCTCTTCCTCTTGGCTGATTTTGAGTTTTATCCTTTATAATAGACTAGTAAACCTAAGTGCCTTCCTGAGTTCTGTGTGCCATTCTAGCAAATAATCATATCTGAGGAAGGGGTTTTGGAACCCCTGATCTATTATAGCTAGTTGGTCAGAAGTACGGGAAGTCTGAACTTGGCGAATGCCAACTGAAGTGGGGACACTCTTGTGGCACTGAGCCCTTAACCTGTGAGGGCTGTGCTAACTTTGGGCCAGTAGTATCAAAATTAAATTGTAGGACACCCTGTTGGTGTCCATAGAGAACTGGAAAATTGCTTAGTGTGGAAAACCCACACATTTGGTGTCAGAAGTGTTAGGAGTTTAGAGAAATGTGTTTTCCATTATTGGATTTCACACCTTACTTACTGAAGCATCCATTGCTTTTCTGTTTCCACTAATATATTTAACTAGTCTATGATACTAAAATTGTAGTGCATTCTTCCTAAAATTAAATTTTTTCCTTTTTTTTTTTTTAGCATCTGGTATTTCTTATTTAGGAGAAGCATTTTTGTGGCTTTGTTTTGCGTTGCAAATGTTTTATGGAATGTAATTCTGCTTTACTTCTTTCCATTTTAGTCATTATGCTTTGGGTTTATCTTCCTGCTTTTAATTTTGGCTGTTGGATATTTTATTGTAGGCATTGATATTGATATTAAGTGGATTTGCATAAAAATATATCTCAAAGTAATCCTTATTGTGTGTATATTAATATTCTCTTTCTCTCCTTTTTATTTTTATTTTTTTTTTGAGATGGAGTCTTATTCTGTTGCCCAAGCTGGAGTGCACTGGCACAATCTCAGCTTACTGCAACCTCCGCCTCCCGGTTTCAAGGTATTCTCCTGTCTCAGCCTCCTGAGTAGCTGGGATTACAGGCATGCGCCAACATGCCCAGCTAATTTTTGTATTTTTAGTAGAGATAGGGTTTCACTATGTTGGTCAGGCTGGTTTCGAACTCCTGGACTCAAGAGATCCACCCACCTCAGCCTCCCAAAGTCCTGGGATTACAGGCATGAGCCACCGCACCCGGACTTCTCTTTCTCTTAATAAAAATGAGATTATAGTGTATATATATTTTTGCTATTGGCTTTTTTCCACTCATATATATATCATAAGTCTTTTTAGGTCAATATATGAATATAACTCATTCTCTTTCAAAACTGCATATTGCATTATATGACTTATAACTTGACATACAGCCAGGTTATAACCCACATTTTCCCTATTTGTAATAAAGTCGCAATAAACATCTTGTGTGTGTATGTATTATTAATTGATTACTGCTGGTAAACATGAAAGCTATTGCCTTACAGATTTTTTCCTTGTATGTTGTCATCTTACCAAATCCCTTTATTAGTCCTATTGCGGTTTGAGTCTTCAGCATTCTCTGGGTATGCAAATAAAACACTGTTATCTCTATTTTGCAGACTTATGTGACATATTTTAATTTTCTGACATTTTAAATAAAAGATTACTTTGAGAACTTCTGCTATTCCCACCCCTCCTTTATCTTTAAGGTATTCAACCCTTAACACAAAGAGGCCCACTCAAATATTTCTATAGCTTAATAGTAATTTACTCAACGTTAGTAAGGATTTAAAGATAATGTTCTTTTGTGGGCTAATTTCAGCTAGTTCCATAAAGTTTTCTATTGCTGAAGTTTTATTCTTCCAGGAAACTGTTTCTCTCATGTTTCCATAGTTACACAAATTGTTCATAACTAATTTAACTCTTCATAAGTATTAGGCATGATTTTGAAATTGATAGGATGTGATTTAGAAAATTTTCTCAGGTGGATTATTTTGTGAATCTTTGAGTTGTTTTTGAAGGTATTACCCAAATTTGCTTTTGGAGAGATTATACATAGAAAACAATGAAACAGTATTCAAAAGTTCTGATGTATACAGACAAGGCAGAATAAACTCAATTACCCTGAATGGTGGGAGAACTGAGATGTTCTAACAAACACAGTCGTCATATATACCACACTATGTTAATGTAACCACCCTTCAAGAACTAAAATATGTAAAATACTGTTTCCAGTATGAGCAACTCCTGAGTTGTTTAAAAAATACTTCTGTCTCCAAGTATATTAGGAGAGAAACTTGCACTGTAGTCAGAGAATTTGGTCTGTATACTAATTTGTTGAGGTTTGCTTTATGGACATAGTGAAATTTCGTAAGTGTTCCATGAGCAGCTGAAAAGAATACAGTTTGCAAGGTATCATATGCTACATGCAGATTAGTTAGAGCTGATTGACTGTATTGCTCAAACATTCTCTATGAACTTTTTTCTTAATATGTTATTAAAAGAAATATGTTAAAAACTGCCACTGTGATAGGTTTGTCAAATACTTGAAGTAATGATTATCATTTTAAATTTTTAAGTATTTGATATACAAAAGTACATATAAGTTTAAAATTTCTATATTTTCCTAGTGACTTTAATTTCTTATTAATATGTAGTGACTCTCTGCAGTAATGCCTTTTGCCTTAAAGTCTATTTTGTATGATGTGAAATAGTTACCCCAGCTTTAAAAAAATTAGTCCAGTATACATAATTATTTCCACCCTTTTTCTTTCAACCTTTGTGTGTCCCTCATTTATTAAAACTATCTCGGCTGGGCATGGTGGCTCTACCCCTGTAATCCCAGCACTTTGGGAAGCTGAGGCAGGAGGACTGCTTGAGGCCAGGAGTTGGAGACCAGCGTGGGCAACATAGTGAGACCCTGTCTGTACAAAAAATAAGAAACTTAGCTGGGCATGGTGGCACACGCCTGTAGTCCTAGCTACTTGGGGGGCTGAGATGGGAGGATTGCTTTTGAGCATGGGAGGTAGAGGCTACAGTCGGCTGTAATCGTACCACTGCTCTCCAGCCTGGTCAACAAAGCAAGACCCTGTCTCAAAACAAAACAAAACTATCTCCTGTATATAGTATTTGGCAAGAATTTTTTTTGTTATTTAGTCTGATATTGAGTATACCAGTATACTTGGATTCACTTCTACCAACTTATTGTGAACTTTCTATTTAGTGGGTTTTCTGATTCTTCTCCCCCTTCCATCCTTGCCTTCTTTGGATTAATGTTTTTATTCTTTCTCATTCCATTTTCTCCCCATGATTAGTAGGGAGGTTATATACTCTGTCTCTATTATTTCAGTATTTATGATAGAAAATTCATCATTCATATTTAACTTAATAAAATCTTAAGCTAATTAGTATCTTTACCCATATGCTAAACAATACAAAGACCTCAGCATGCTTTGACTTCAATTACATAATTCCTGATTTATGTGCTGTAGTTATATGGGATTCTGATTCTATCTTGTTTTAATTAACAAATTAGATATTATTGTGATTATTCTATATTCATTTAGTTATGGCTTTGATCTACCCACCATGATAATCTTTGTTCACTATTGTAGATATTTTTGGGGGGTTCATTTTCCTTCCTATTGTACATTCTTTAGAAATTCCTTTGCGGGGGTCTATTGGTAGTAAACCTTCTCAGTTTGTGTTTATTGAAAATGCCTTTATTTTCTCTCTCTCTTTTTTTTTAGACATAGTCTCACTCTGACACCCAGGCTGCAGTGCAGTGGCTCACTGCAACCTCCACCTCCTGGGTTCAAGCGATTCTCCTGCCTCAGCCTCCCAAGTAGCTGGGATTATAGGTGCATGCCACTACTGCCTGGCTAAGTTTTGTATTTTTAGTAGAAATCGGGTTTCACTATGTTGATCAGGCTATTCTTGAACTTCTGAGCTCAGGGGATCCATTCGTCTCAGCCTCCCAAAGTGCTGGGATTACAGGCATGAGTTACTGAGCCCGGCCTCTCTTAACTTTTTATCTTTTTATTTTTTATACTGAGTCCCACTCTGTCACCCAGGCTGGAGTACAGTGGCGCGATCTCGGCTCACTGCAAGCTCTGCCTCCCGGGTTCATGCCATTCTCCTGCCTCAATCTCTCGAGTAGCTGGGACTACAGGTGCCCGCCACCACGCCCAGCTAATTTTTCGTATTTTTAGTAGAGACAGGGTTTCACCATGTTAGCCAGGATGGTCTCGATCTCCTGACCTCGTGATCTGCCCGCCTTGGCCTCCCAAAGTGCTGGGATTATAGGCGTGAGCCACCATGCCAGGCAGCCTCTCCTAACTTTTTAAAGCCACCTCTCTTAACTTTAACAGGTTTTTTTTTGGCTGTGTATGAATTTATAAGTTGATCATTTTTGTCAGCACTTTAAAGACATCAAAGTGTTTTGATATCTTCAATATTAATATCTTTTGGCTTTTTTTGTTCCTTGTGAAAGACAGCTTTCAGTCTGTTGTTCCTTTATAAATAATCTATTTTTTTTCCTCTATGCTTTTAATCATCTGTCTTCAGTGTTCTTAGGTTTCACTGCAAAGTGTGTAGGTGTAGATTTGTCACTACTTATCCTATTTGGGATTCACTGAGCTCCCTGAATCTGAGGAATCATGTCTTTCATCAATTCTAGAAAATTCTCATTCATTATGTTTTCTTTAAATATTTACTATACTCCATTTTCTTTTCTTCTAGAATTCCAATTAGCTATGTATGTTAGATCTACTTAGAATAACCTCTATGTTTTTGAATTCTCTTTCTCATTTTCTATTCTGTTGTCTCTCTATACTGGATTCTGGGTAATTTCTCCAGTGTTCTCTTCTGGTTCATTACTTCCTTCTTTAGCTGTGTCTAATCCACTGAGGTTCCTAGTTTCATTATTATTCACACTTTTTCATTTCTAGAAGTTCTGTTTGGTTGTTTTTCATGTCTACCTGTCCAGTCTTAATAGTTTCTTGTTCTTTTATCATTTTCAAGTCTTTAAAAACATTTATTTTGGCATATTAAATATACTCATTTTATATTCTATAACTGAACACTTTTTTTCTTTTTCTTTTTTTAAAATAGAGATGGGGTCTCACTATATTGCCCATGCTAGTCTCGAACTCCTGGGCTCAAGCAGTCCTCCCACCTTGGCTTCCCAAAGTGCTGCAGTTACAGGTATGAGCCACCATGCCCAGTCTATAGCTTAACAGTTTCTAATATTTATAGTATTTGTGGGATGAATCTATAGAATATTGTTTCTGTTGACAGTGCTTATGGTGGCTTATTGCCCATGTCTTTGGTGATTTCTAATTTTGAGGTCATATTCCTTGGAATTTGTGGTTTGGGCTTAGAGTTCCTTCCTCTTTAAAAGAAGGACATATGTTTGCTTCTGCCATGGGGCAGTAGTGACCTGGGACAACTTGTAACCAAAATTTCAATTTAGATTTTTTAAAGTCACAAAAGTAGTGTGAATCCTAGCCTTAAATCTGTGTGAGTATAGACTTTTGATGAGGAGTTATCTGAAGCAGACTTCTTTTTAGTTGTTCTATTCACATCCAAGGCTAAGATATCCTTATTGCCTCTTTCTGTGGGACAACTTTTGCACTCATTGAAAGAGTTGCCCTTCCAAGACCATAGCTCTATTCAGGGGGCTTGAATCCAACCGTTTCTTGTTCAGACTCTACCCAAGACTTGTCTCCTGACCCTGTATGTGGGACCCTTTAAACTTCAGGCTATAGGTCATTAGGAATGATAGGTTATTAGGAATTAGCACGTATCCCACTAGATTTATCCTTCCTTCTTGTTTTGGGAATCAGAGGAATTTCCTTCCTTTTTCACACCGGTTTAGCCATCCCATACAAAAATATGTTGTTAAAGGCTTATTCAGATTTTTTAAGTGTGCTATACCAATAAGATTTATCTGAACATCTAGTCAGCCATAATGCTAAAAATGAAAATTGAATTTCTTACTATATTAACTAAGACCTCTAAAACACTTATAATAGTTGTAATAGCCATTATTTCTCGTTTGTCCCTAATACCACATCTTTGATATTTCACTATTTAATATGTTCAGTTAGGTTTTATTTAGTGGTCTTTATCATATTTAAGTAGTTTCCTCTTTCTATTTTACTTGAAATGGCTGTTGAAGTATATCAAATGTTATTTGGTATCTACTGATATGTTAATTCAGTTTTGCTCTTGAAATTTACATATGCACTCAACCACTTTCAAAAAGACTGATAATATATAAACAGAGAAAATTCAAGCTGTGAAAACTGTCTCCTCTCCATGGCAGTCCCAAGTTCCCTAGTCCCATTCCATAGAGACTATTACCAGAAATATTCAATGCACACACAAACATTGTATGTGTCCCTTGACACACACACAGTCATTCTCTACCATGCTTTTTTCTACGTAGTAAGACATTTGAGAGCTTCTCTATTATTTATAAAGAAAAATAATAAAAAAAACTTTCATCTAGCTTTTGAGTTTCTGAGATGAGAAAATGCCTCTTTCAGTTTAAGAATAGCAGCATACGGGCTGCGTCGGGCTGCAGGAGAAGATGGTGGTCTCCACAGGAGTTAAAGTTCCTCGTAATTTTCGCTTGTTGGAAGAACTTGAAGAAGGACAAAAAGGAGTACAAAAAGGATGGTACGGTTAGCTGGGGCCTTGAAGATGATGAAGATATGACACTTACAAGGTGGACAGGCATGATTATTGGGCCACCAAGGACAAATTATGAAAACAGAATATATAGCCTGAAAGTAGAATGGGGACCTAAATACCCAGAAGCTCCTCCGTCAGTTAGATTTGTAACAAAAATTAATATGAATGGAATAAATAATTCCAGTGGGATGGTGGATGCCCAGAGCATACCAGTGTTAGCAAAATGGCAAAATTCATATAGCATTAAAGTTGTACTTCAAGAGCTAAGACGTCTAATGATGTCCAAAGAAAATATGAAGCTTCCACAGCCACCAGAAGGACAAACATACAACAATTAATTTTAGTGGATCTCAAACTTGTCTTAAATCAACAATCTTCTACTCATGTTAATGTTTTGATTCAATATCACAATGAAAAATACCCACACATTAAGTAAAAGAATTCCAGCTGGTAAACATGACCTGGACATCTGTAAGAATATATTTAATACATGTACACCCATTATGTTTTCAGGTAACAGGAGGAAAAATGCAGCACAATTTTTTTTCTCTTGTTAAGGCACTGTCATTTAAACATAAACCTGGAGTACTCGAAATATAATTCAGGTTTACAAGATGAAAGCGTGTGGAGAAGTGTCAGATGGCAGTGGAAGCATGTGTGTTTCTAAAAAGTGAAAATCTCAAGAAAGAAAACAGAAATGGCATGCTTTACCCATCTTGCTTAGTGAAAGAGAGCTGCAGTTGAAATTGTTTAAAAAGTAGCAGGTACAACAAATATTGTCACAGATGTGTTAATTTTTGAAGCGGTGTGGGTGTTGACTACTAGTAGTATCAAAAATATGTTCAGGATTGTTTTGATACCTGTATTTATAATAAAAAATGTTGGGGGGAGTTGATGAATTTCTGTTAAAAGCTGTTCTTGTATGTTACATGTAACAGACATGGTAAATATTTGTTTACAGTCTTTGTTTAACCATGCATTTAAGTTTAAGTGAAGTCAACAAAAAGGAAATAGGTGTATGGATATGTGATTTTGAGATTAAAGTTAGTCTTAAAATGTAAATAAAATGTGGAATGTGTCCTCAGAGACTGTGCCATTTCTATTATGTTGATGTAGTATATGTACAGTACCTTGCTAGGGAAGCAAAAATTGGAATTATGTAGCTTTTCCTGTATATACACTTTTATTTACCCTATTTTGTGTACTTCTTGTGAATTATAATTTGCAGACTATTTCAGAAAAGCAATTATCTAGTTTAATTTCTTCTTTGGACAAGGAGGAGTCCTAAGTAGTATATTTTGAGTTTGATTTCACCAGAAATAATATTATTAAAAAGATATTTGCATTCTGGCAATTCTTTTAGGATTATAGGTTGCAAATTATCCAAATACATATCCCATTTTTTAAATCATAAAAAAAAAGAATAGCAGCATATATCAACAATCCTAAAATCAGACTATTATAGGAGGAGGATCTTCAAGCAGTGCTATTCAACAGAACTTTCTGCTATGACGTCAATGTTCATTTTTTAATTATCCAATATGGTAGCTACTAGCTACATTTGGCTATTGAGCACTTGATATCTAGCTGGTGTAACTGAGAAAATCAATGTTCCATTTTAATTGCTTTTAACAGCTGCATGTGGCTATTGGTTGCTGAACTGGATAGCTCAGCCATAGAGGTTTGTAAAGCCACCTTCCTGACTTTACAGGAGAATGATCGGAGTAGCAGAAGTATGTTTTAGTGGTGAAACCAAGATTGGAACTGAGATCTCCTGTTTCTTCATTCCTGCTTCAATTTTAGCATAGCTGCCACTTCAGCCCAGCATTTTGGGGCATAGAAAAGTGACCCTCAAAGTAAACAAGATCAAACTCTTCAAGATGCACCTCCTCCTGGGGTTCATGGAGTCATCCCCATTCAACATCCACCACATAGAATCAGCCTGGTTTACTCTGGTTACTCATTCCCTACATCTCTAGGTCCTCTTCAAGCTTTTCCCCATCCAAACTGTCACTCCTCTAGTTTGACACTATCCTTTTCTCATGAGGAGATGCTCTGCTAGAGTTCCTTCCACTGTCTCTGAGCAACCCCCATACTGCTCCTATGTTATTTCCTAAAGCCCCATTTCTGATTGTGTTGTTTTGCTCATAAGCCATCACTAGTTGCCACTACTCAAACAATACAGTCTAAAACTCTTAGTTCACGGTCCTCTAATGTGAGCTTCATCTTCTTCCTTTATTTTATTTATTGTTTTGAGACACAGTCTCACTTTGTCTTCCAGGCCGGAATGCAGTGGTGCGATCTCAGCTCACTGCAACCTCTGCCTCCTGGGCTCAAGTGATCCTCCTGCCTGAGTCACCTGAGTAGCTGGGATTACAGGCGCCCACCACCACGCCCCACTAATTTTTGTATTTTTAGTAGAAATGAGGTTTCATCGTGTTGGCCAGGCTGATCTTGAATTTCTGGCCTCAAGTGATCTGCCTGCCTCGGCCTCCTGAAGTGCTGGGATTACAGGCATGAGCCACCGCAACCAGCCTCTATTTATTTTATTTTTATCTTTGAGACAGAGTTTCGCTCTTGTTGCCCAGGCTGGAGTCCAATGGTGCGATTTTGGCTCACTGCAATGTCTGCCTCCCGGATTCAAGCGATTCTCCTGCCTCAGCCTCCCAAGTAGCTGGGATTACAGGTATGCGCCACCATGCCTGGCTAATTTTGTATTTTTAGTAGCGATAAGGTTTCTCCATGTTAGTCAGGCTGGTCCTGAACTCCCGACCTCAGGTGATCCACCCACCTCAGCCTCCCAAAGTGCTGGGATTACAGGTGTGAGCCACAGTGCCGGGCCCTTTATTTTAAATAGACTTTTCATTTTAGAATGGTTTTTAGATTTATATAAAAGTCACAAACAGTACAGACAGTTCCTATGCACTCCGAACTCAGTTTCCCCTCCTACTGTTAACATCTCACATTACTATGGTACATATGTCACAGCTATTTATGTATGACATTAGTACATGACTGTTAACCCCATATCTTATCTGGATTCACTAGGTTTTTTCTAATGCCCTTTTTCTGTTTCAGGAAACGGTCTAGGATACCACTTCTTCTCTTCATGTCTCCTTAGCCTCCTCTGTTCTGTGATGGTTTTTCACACTTTCCTTGTTTTTACCATGACCTTGACAATTTTGAGAAGGGATGGTCGGGACTGCTTGGTTGTTCCTACATTTTTCCCACGGGTAGGCCGGGGAGGAAGACCACAGAAGTGAAGTAACCTTTATTTATATCCTCCCCCTACCCTATCCCCACTTCCACACCCTAATCACGGGAAGCCTGTCACTAAAATCAGCCACTCAAGGATTTGTGGAATTAATTGCCACCTTTTTTGAAGGGGTTGTATCTACATAAAGTATTTGAAATTCTATAAGGAAGAGTTGTCTTTTTGTTCCCGTTTATTTGTTCAGTTATTTATTTATATCAGTATCAATTTAAGGCTATTTATATTAGACTTTGGATTATAATCCAATACTACGATTACTAATTTTCCCCCAAATAATTCCAGCTTTAGCCACTGGGAGCTCCCTCAGGTTGGTTTTGGACATTTTCAATGTGTGGCTGCGTGTATATGTATTTTTTCTTAGCACTTCTTTTTGGCACTGCAAGATGCTCTAGGCTCATCTATATTCCCTGCCCCAGGTCTAAAATAAGGCATTTCTCCAAGAAGTCCTGGTTTATCCTGTTGGAAAATGGTGCTAAAAACCACCACCTGGGAGCTGGGTCTCATTTTCTTTGTTAGCCTCATATCCCAGTCACCCAACCCTGATGGTCACCTACCCACTGGCTCCTGGATGCTATAGCATTTTCCCTCCATTAGCACCAAAATTAACAGAGGCTTCCTGGAAACTCTTTTGTTGTCTTGGCTAAAGTGCCCTTTCTCCTTCCTTATATGTTTGAGATCTTTTTCTGTAAGGCACCATTCAAAATGCCCCCTCTGGCTGGGTGAGGTGGCTCATGCCTTTAATCCCAACACTTTGGGAGGCCAAGGTGGGTGAATCATTTGAGCCCAGTAGTTTGAGACCAGCTTGGGAAACATGGTGAAATCCCATTGCTATAAAACATACAAAAATTAGTTGGGTGTGGTGGTGCACACCTGTGATCGCAGCTACCTGGGAGGCTGAGATGGGAAGATCTCCTGAGCCCGGGGAGGGCGACACTGCAGTGAACTATGACTGTGCCACTGCACTCCAGCCTGGGCAACAGAGTGAGGCCCTAGCTCCAAAAAAAAAAAAAAAAAAGTAACAAAAATAAAACACCAAAATACCCCCTCTTCCCTGAAACCTTTCCCAAAACCTTTCCCAAACTCCTACTTGATCTCTTACAGACCTGTATACTACCAGGCTGTGAGTTTCCAGAACTCACAATTTTCAAAATGCCCCCTCTGGCTGGGTGAGGTGGCTCACACCTTTAATCCCAACAGAGGACAGCAATATGACACATTTACTTTTATATCCCTAAACTCAGCAGTTAGCATATAGCACACCAAATGGTTTTTGCCTAGTGGATATTATTATCAGACTAGATTAAGATTAGTGTAAATTGCACCCTTTAGGGTCTATCAGGGAAAAAGAAAACCACACACACAAAACAAAACAAAAACCAAACCATCCTCCTGTAGAACTTTATTGCCACAGGCAACCTTTTGGTCTCAAGCCTGAAGAATGATACCTGTTTCAGTCACATGTTATTGTGAAAACCAGAAGGAAGAGCCCTGGAACCTTATGACTCTCATCCCTGAATATAGGCCTTGTCTGTTCCCAGCACATGTACCTGTTCAAAGATAAGGATCAGTCAAATGAAACATACCACAAGGAAATTCACATAGACATCCCAAGCCAGGAAACCTCAATAAGAAACAGGCAGTGGGCCATGTTCACATGAAATGATGAATTATGTTGTGTAGGCATCGTCCTGGAATCGCTTATCCCATCTCTCACTCAGTCATACCTACTGCCTAAGTGTTGTGAATGTAAATATAACCAGGTGACCGTGGACATACCTGCATAATTGAGGCATTGGGAAATGTGTCCCAACTTTGGATGATTCTGTGACTTTCTTATTGATGCCATGGAGTAAGAGAATATTCTGGGAAACCTAAGGCTCTTTCCTCTATCAATCACCCTGGAAGGGGGTAATCCTGGTCAAGAAATGAGGTGTTTTGGCTGGGGTAGGAAGGAACTTCCTCCTCATTCTGGGGTTGGGAAACCTTTGCTCTGAAGTTTGGAAAGGGCTGGGGCTGCTCCCATGAGAGGACGAAGTATATGTCATGAAGAAGCAGGCCAGCGTTGCCAGCGGCTACTATTTTCTTGGCAGCAACACCAATAGTGCAGAGAAGTGGCCAGTGTCCCCACAGCAGGGTTGCTGTCCCTGTGGTCTCTCTGGATGATGGCGATGCCCCTTCCCCGAGCTCCCTAGCCCACCTGCATTCATCTGCAGCTGCAGACAGCTCCTAGCACATTGATGGCCATCTCTGGCCTCTTCTTGTAACCAGAAGCACAACCTGGAAGTTTTTATTTCCTGCACAGGCAACCCTCAACCACAGGGGGAAAGGAGCCATAGGATAAATGCCCTTGTTACCTTGCACTGGGAAGGGTGATTCTGAGATGTGTTGTTACGTGGTTTCTCAGAGGGCCCAGCTATGAGCCCTGGTTGAAATAGGGCTGCTGCTCTGATTAACATACTCATGTTTGGCACTTTTCTCTTCCCCTCTTACATGCCCTACTCAGTTATTTGTATGTTTTAAGGTTGCCTCCCATATAAGCTTCCTCCACCCATGTCCTTGTCTCAGCATCTGCTTTGGGAAAACCTAAACTAAGATCTGATGCCAGGGCAAGTGGGAAGACCCAGGGAATATAGGCAGCAATGGGGCAGCTGGGTTGGGCAGCTAAGAAAGAAGGACTAGGGAGAGGCTCTTCTGATAGAATCTACCAGAAATGCCTGGGGCCTCTGAGAAGGGTGATTTTCCTGCAAGGAAGGCAGACACTGCTGTGAGCAAGGGGCATGTGGCCACACAGAGGTGAGCCAGGTATGCTGTTGCTCCCCATTGAGCTCGTAATTGGAGAACACCCAGCCAGTCCTTGCCAGCCAAGGTCACATGGAATCTCAAGGATGCTCACCTGTTCAGGCTTTCACCACAGCAATGAAACATATACAACCCTCTATCAGGAGGTCCCTGCCTAATATGGTTTGGCTGTTTCCTCACTCAAAACTCACCTTGAATTTTAATAATCCCCATGTATCAAGGTGGACATAACTGAATCTGGGGTAGTGAATAAGTCTCACAATATCTGATGGTTTTATAAATGGGAGTTCCCCTGCACAAGCTTTTTTGCCTGCCATCATGTAAGACGTGACTTTGTTCTTCATTCGCCTTCAGCCATGATTGTGAGGCCTCACCAGCCACGTGGAACTCTGAGTCAATTAAACCTCTTTCCTTGTTTTTTTTTTTGAGATGGAGTCTTGCTCTGTCACCCAGGTTGGAATGCAATGGTGCGATCTCAGCTAACTGCAACCTCTGCCTCCTGGGTTCAAGCGATTCTCCTGCCTCAGCCTCCCGAGTAGCTGGGATTACAGGTGTCTGCTACCATGCCTGGCTAATTTTTGTATTTTTAGTAGAGATCGGGGTTTCACCATGTTGGTCAGGCTGGTCTCAAATTCCTGACCTTGTGATCCGCCTGCCTCGGCCTCCCAAAGTGTTGGGATTACAGGCGTGAGCCACTGCACCCGGTACTCTTTCCTTTTTAAATTACCCAGTCTCGGGTATGTCTATGAGCCGCGTGAGAACAGACTAATACACTGCTACACCTTCTCACACACTTCTGCCTCTAGGTTCTGGGTCTTTGTTCCACAATGTAATCAACATGGCTTCCTGGATTCCATGTCCTTTTCTTTTTCTTTTTTTTTTTTTTGAGACAGTTTCGCTCTTGTTGCCCAGGCTGGAGTGCAATGGCATGATCTCGGCTCACTGCAACTTCTGCCTCCTGGGTTCAAGTGATTCTCCTGCCTCAGCCTCCCAAGTAGGATGCACCACCATGCCTGGCTAATTGTATTTAGAAGAGACGGGCTTTCACTGTGTTGGTCAGGCTGGTCTTGAACTCCTGACCTCAGGTGATCCACCCACCTCGGACTCCCAAAGTGCATGGATTACAGGTGTGAACCACCATGCCTGGCCCCATATCCTTTTCTTGATGTCAGTGTGTGTGCTCCTGGGCTACCAGAGGCCCCTATGCCATTTCCATCATCTTCTAAGTGCTAGTGTTTCATAGTTACTTTACTAATCTCAAACTCAGACCCTGCCAGCTCGCTGCCCAACCAACTCAGTATTAAGGAAGCTCAAGCCCCAGTATGATTAGAAACTGGATTTCTGGGAACAATCATGCCTGGTTAACACCACCATGTAAGGGTACTGTACCTAGGTACAGATGTTTGGTTATTTATACTGCAGACAACAAGTTAAAAACATCCACTAATATGCCCAAATCTTGATATCTAAATTCCATTCTCCAATAAAATAAATCAGGGCTTGTTGGAAAAGTGATTGATTTCAGGACTGGAGTAAGAAAAATATAAGATGGTCTTGGAGTATCTTATGATGTGAGAAACAAAGGAAATGCTCTCTCTCTCTCTCTCTCTCTCTCTCTATATATATATATATATATATATATATATATATATGGGCAGCTTGTTGAAAGTGTCCAGGAGGCAACCTGAAAGAGCTCCCAATGGCCAAAGCTGGAAGCCAATGAGCAAAAAAGTGAACGATAAAGTAGTACTGGATTAAACCCAAAGTATAAAATAAATATGTCCACAGTGATATAAATAAATAGAAATGACAACTCTTCCTTTTAGAATTCCAGTTAATAAATGCAGAAGGAATACAGAGAAGAGACCATCTCTGCTAGAACACTACCATAATAATTGCAGCAGATGCATTCTAAATGGATGCTAAAACTAGAGGGAGAAGTTTAAGGAGAACAGGATATTTACATAGTTTCAAAGTATCTCTCCCCAAATAAATTACTTAAAAAGAGAAAAATAGTCACTTTATAATGAAGAAATCTGGCAGTATGATACCACCTTGACAATGTGATTGAGGTTAACATGACCAGTGACAGGAAAAATAGCTAGAGGGGAACGTAAGGTCAGAGTGCTCACTCGAAACTCTGCCTCCTTTATACTCACAGGGTCATTAAAAAAAGAAAACAAACCAAAACATTCCCCCTAATCTCTGCTTTCAGACTGATCCCTCCCAGGAGCTCCTGACGCGCATATATATATATATATTTATATGTGTGTGTATATATATATTTATGTGTGTGTGTGTATATATATATATATATTTTTTTTTTACTACACACTGGCTCACTCCACCTGGTTATCCTACCTGTAGGCTTTGAATGTGTATGCCCTGCCTTAGACCTTTGAGATTAGGGTCTAAACTTAAGTTCACAAAAGAACCATCACCTCCATAGTGAATCACCTTTTCAGCATGAAGGGTGAGATCTGAAATGATCTAATCTGCTTGTATGTAATGCCTGATTTGGGTTGCACAGATGTGACGCTGGATGGTTTTGTAACCATTCCTGGAGGCAAGATTCCTTCACGACCATGTTCCATTACTCTGTGGCCATGTTTTACCTTGCTTGCTCTGACAGCCTAGCATAGAACATTTTGGCAGTTTCAGATCCTGAGTAGATGTCTGCTGGAGGAGTTAAAAGCTGTAGTCACTGGGAGAGATGCGTAGTGAGGTTCCCGGCTTAGCCATGTCTTCATGTGCCAAAGCTTTTTCATTTCCTCTCTGTATTCAGTTACAGTTTATACACCCTTAAATATTAACACCCATTAATACTGATGTCTGAGAACCAAATCAGTTTAACTTCCTAGAAACTGCATTAGCCATTCATTCGTTCATTCATTCAATACACATTTTTTTTTTTTTTTTTTTTTTGAGAGGGAGTCTTGGTCTGTCCCCTATGCTAGAGTGCAATGGCATGATCTCGGCTCTATGCAACCTCCGCCTCCCAGGTTCAAGTGATTCTCCTGACTCAGCCTCCCAAGTAGCTGGGACTACAGGCGCCTGCCACCACGCCCGGCTACTTTTTGTATTTTTAGTAGAGATGGGGTTTCACCATGTTGGCCAGGCTGGTCTTGAACTCTTGACCTCAGGTGATCTGCCTGCCTAGGCCTCCCAACGTACGGGGATTATAGGCGTGAGCCACCATGGCTGGCCTCAGTATACATTAAGTGCTAGGCAACATGTGCTAGACAATCTGATGGTGCTGGAGAAGCCTGAATAAATACACAGGACATGGCTCGTGCCTTGGGGAAGCCTATGCACATTTACCTAAACAGCCACAGATGACATGGAAAGTCTTAGGTATGTATATATACTCACATGTATGTATATACACATTTGTATGTATATACACAGGTATATACAAATGTGTATATACACATTTGTATGTATATACACATTTGTATGTATATACACAGGTATATACCTGTATTTATATACATACAAATACAGGTATATACAGGTATGTATATACACATTTGTATATATCTACACACATATATGCATATATGTGCAAGTGTATATATAGTCCCTCAGAGAGAGATACATATATGTGTGTGTAGGGGGGGAACATAAAAAAAAGAGTATATGACTACCTTTTCTAAATGTGACTATAGGGCCAGGCGTGGTGGCTCCCTACTGTAATCCCAGTAAGTACTTCAGGAGGCTGAGGCAGGTTGCTTGAGCCCAGGAGTTTGAGACCTGCCTGGGCAACATGGCAAAACCCTGTCTCCACAAAAAACACAAAAATTAGCTGGGCATGATGGTGCATGCCCTGTAGTTCCAGCTACTCAGGAGGCTGAGGCAGGAGGGTCACCTCGAACCCTGGAGGTCAAGGCTGCAATGAGCCAAGATCATGCCACTGCATTCCAGCCTGGGTGACAGCGAGAACCTGCCTCAAAAAAAAAAAAAAAAAAAAAAAAAGTGACAGTACTGTAAAGGCTGTAATAGGGAGGCACATTTGATTAATTCTAGAGATCAGAAGGATGAGCAATAATGGTTTGCCCTGGTGGGTAAAGGAGGAAGGCAGGCCTTAGAGGCAGAAGGACTAGTATGAGCAAAAGTATAGGCATGTTAATATGTGTGGCATATGTAAAAATGCAGCAATGGTATACAAAAAAATAGTAAAACCAATGATGACATTTATCGAGCATCTGCTATGTGTCAGGCACTATCCTAAGCACTT
Source organism: Theropithecus gelada (assembly GCF_003255815.1). Lineage (NCBI taxonomy): Eukaryota > Metazoa > Chordata > Mammalia > Primates > Cercopithecidae > Theropithecus > Theropithecus gelada. The sequence continues at coordinate 53,007,633 of NC_037682.1, forward strand.
TATACGCATTACCACACGGATGAGCCACATGTGTGGGAGTGGCCGGAGGTGAGGCTGAGGAGACAGCTGGGGGTCATCGGATGATGGAATGCTTTGAATGTTGTGACAAGGGGTTTGGACTTTGTCCAGCAGGAGAGAGCCACTGAGAGTTATAAATAAGTACTGCAAGACTGGACTTGGGATTTTAAGTTTCCTCTGCTAGCTGCGTAGGGAATAGGTGGAGGAGGTGAGATGGGAAGCAAAGAAGTGAGTCTGGAAGTTTTTTCAATAGTTCAGAGAAGTGAAAACGGCAGAGGATGTATTCAGGAGAGGCAGAAATGGGTCTTGCTGATCCCTGTATACATGGGGGCAGAGGAGGAAGGGAGGGGATTCTATGAACTCAGGGGAAGAAACAGCTTTAGAAAAGTGGATGAATTCAGTCTAAGGTAGATTCAGGTAGAGGTGCCCAGAGGGCAGTTAAGGATTGAAGTCTAGAATCTGAGGGGAAGGTTTGGGCCAGAGTTAGATTAGGAACAGTGGAGGACACCTTAACTCCATTCAAGTTGAAATTTGTCCTTTCAACACTAAGATTACCCCTGAATTCTCCTTTCTCTCCCCTTTGTCCTTACATTTTCACATGAACAGCTGCAAAGCGACCCAGGGAGGAACACACACACATGCACAAGTCCACAGATGACAGAGGAACACATACATGCATCTGAAGGTGACAGAGGTCTAAAAATGCATACTCACGCCCATGCATGTAAATATACCTACAGAGGCCACACAGGCATGCTTTTCTGGAGAGAAGGAGGCGTGCTTTCTAGCTATTAATATATAGTGGGGTCTCTTCATCTAGCTGATGACCCTTGGCTGCTAGAAGGAGCAGGCCCACCTGGTCGTGGAGACTCCCTCTACAATTCATTCATGTAAAACATTGCAAGAGGACATCTAAAGCCTTCACTGAGCTGTTATTCCACGTTCCACACATTTGTAATCCATTTCCAGGTAAGCCACTGTAAACTGAGAATAACTCCTCCTAGCTACAAGTAGGTGATCCAACCACCTGCAGTTAAACACACATCCACTGCAGCACTGAACTCTCCTACCGAAAAGCTTCTGCAGGACTTGTCCATCATATAAATCTTCAGCCAGGTCTTTCACAATGATTCTTTCTCCAACCAACACATCATTAATCCAGTCAATTAATACCTACACAGAGAGAGAGAGGGAACGAGCAATAATAAGAAAGAGTTATGGTTTATTTTCTTACAGACCAGCTTTCTTATCCTAAACAATTAAAATCTAAATGAACTTTAGATTTTAAGTTTCATTTTATTTGAGATAGGGTCTCACTATGTTGCCTAGGCTGGACTCAAACTCCTGGGCTCAAGTGATCTTCCTGCCTCAGCCACCTGTGTAGCTGAGATTATGGGAGTGTTCCATTGTGCCCTGCTTTGAACTTCAGATTTCAAAAGAAGAAGAACTATCCACACCAGTGTGTGCACAGGTAGCTGGCAGTGCAAACCCTACTGGCCTTCTTAATTTTCAGATGTACATCCTGCTAGTGCTGGTGGCACCAGTGTCCCTGTTAATATCTATGTCCCCTATTATTCCTTACTTTAATGGCAAGCAACATTCACAGTGTATAGCCATGAAAAGGTGGTTCACACCGGTAACCCCAACACTTTGGAAGGTCGCGGCAGGCAGATCACTTGAGGTCAGGAGTTTGAGACCAGCCTGGCCAACATGGTGAAACCCCGTCTCTACTAAAACTACAAAGATTAGTCAGGCATGGTGATAGGTGCCTGTAATCCCAGATACTCGGGTGTCTGAGGTAGGAGAATTGCTTGAACAGGGAGGTCGAGGCTGCAGTAAGCCAAGATCGTGCCACTGCACTCCAGCCTGGGCAACAGAGTGAGACTCTACCTCAAAAAAAAAAAAAAAAAAAAAGAGTTAAGTATACAGTGATGAGTTTTGGTCATTGTGCACTGTAGTTTAACCCCCACCACAACTGAGATACAGAACAGTTCCCTCCCCTGTAAGATGCTTCTGTAGGCCCCTTTGTACTCAATCTTCCTCCCTGACCACAGGCCTGGGGGAACCACTACAGTTTTGACATTTCTCCAATTTCTTATAAGTGGACATCATCCTTTGTGTTGGATGTCTTTGCCTTAGCATAAATATGCTGCCTTTATAACATAGCAATAGCCAGACAGCACTGCCATCCCTGGGTGGGCTGATGTTGGAGCCTGGAGGCTTTAAAGGACATTGTTCCACTCTCCCAAGACAGGAAGATAGCAACTGTAACACCTACTGTATACCAGGCACTGCACTGTATCCAGTACAGTAAGTCCCCACCTCTGTCTTGGAGAGGCTTATGGGGGCAGAAAACCGGTCAACCAAAGGATTATAACATAAAGGGTTCAAATCCTAGGGTGGGAAGGACATGGTGCTATGAGAGTAGAGGAGAGGCCCCAACAGGCTGGGAGTGGGCAGGAGAGATCAGGAATGAGGGGAGGCTTCCAGAAAGCCTTGTGTTTGAGGAGACTTTTTTTTTTTGAGGTAGGGTCTTGCTATGTTGCCTAGGCTGGAGTGCAGTGGCTATTCACAGGTACAATCATAGTCCACTATAGCTTCGAACTTCTGTCCTCAAACCTTCATCTGAAAGTAGCTGGCACTACAGGTACATGCCACTGTGCCCAGCTCCTAAGGAGACTCTTAAAAGAATACTAGGAGTTGACCAGAAAGAGTAGGATTTCAAGGTGGTCAAATCAGCCTAGATCTAGAAAATTGAACCTCCCTCTGGAAGTACGGAGGTAGCTATAAAGTGATCCGTGTGTTTGGTCAGCACTCCAGGGCTCATGCCTATGTGCATCTCCAATCCTCCACTCCCTCAAACAGGGCCCGAGTGCAGGTTTAGGTCTGAGAGATCAACACTGAAGACTGAACCATTGGGAGCCCATTCTGACCTTGTGCTTACCCTCAGGGGTCTCCTGAGCAAGCAGTAGCTTACCCATTCTAGCATGGTGAATGCCCTCTGATAGGAGCAAGCCCAGGGCTAGACCCTTTCCCCCTACCCTTGCCCATACAGGCCCAGCACCCCGGAGAGGTGCAGCAGCAGGCAGAGCCTGCACCTCAACTGTTCCATCTTCTTCCTGCACAGCAAGGCGAGGGCTTAGGGTCTCACTGGGCAGGGGCAGTCACCTGTGGGTGCAGCACAGACTGCATCAGGAAAGGCCAGATACCCAACATGCATAGCTCAACTGCCTGTGGGGCTCTGGTTGTGATCCAGGGGAGTAAGAGGCTGCATGGCGGCCTAGCCAAGGCTGCCTCCTTTCTCTTGAACTCTGGGGTCAGGGCACAGACTCAGGGCACAGGCTCCCTTCAGCAGACAGAAGGGACATTTATACATCTCCTCTGAGATGACTGCCCTCAGTCCTCTAGTCCCTAGTGAGATGGCCCAACCCTCACATGGGTTTGATTTTACTTCTGAATACTCCTGGCTGACTTTGAAATTCCTACCCATTCATCCACTCACCCTTCCTCCTCCTTCCTTTCCTCCATCCATCCTCCAATGTTTATTAAATACCTGCTATATGTGATATTCTGTGCTGGGTCCTTGGGGTACAATGATAGAAAAAAAAGACAGTTTCTAACCCCAAAAAGTTCACCATTTAGTGAAAGAGACAGAGTAGTCTGCTATAATATTACGTGGAGACAACAACAGAACTAAGGACAGGGCCATAGCAGCCACGGAGGGGCTGAGCCATGGCACTAGAGTTCAGAGCAAGCTTCCTGGAGCAAGTAGCCGTGCTGAGACTTTCAGATGAAGGGCATGAGAGGCATTGTAGTCAGAGTGGACTGCATTAGCCAGGCTTTGGCAGTGGGGAGTTTTGGGAGCACGCATGGGCTGCTGGGAGGAGCAGTTCTGGCATCCCTGTGTTGCCGGGTAGTGGTTAATCTGAGGTTTGAAGAGGCAGCTAGAGCAAGGACGCTAAACACCACCTCTAGGAGTGGACTGCAACCTGAGGTGGACAGGAAACTCTGACAGATCTTGCACAGGGGAACCGCGTATTCAGATTTGCATGGGGAATGAATCACTCTGACATCCAGTGCTTTTTTTTTTTTTTTTTTTTTTGAGACAGGGCCAGGCTGGAGTGCAGTGGCGTGATCATAGCTTACTGCAACCTCTGCCTCCCAGATTCAAGCCATCCTCCCACCTCAGCCTCCTGAGTAGCTGGGACTACAGGCATGCGGCACCACACTTTGCTAATTTTTGTATTTTTAGTAGAAATGGTGTTTCACCACGTTGCCTGGGCTGGTCTCGAACTCCTGAGCTCAAGTGATCCACCCGCCTTGGCCTCTGCAGAGTGCTGGGATGACAGGTGTGAGTGCCTTTTGTCTTAAGTGCAGCCTGGTTAAGCTGAAGAGGAGGAACATAGGACAGGGAATAAGATGCAGGTGAGAAACAAACAGTTTTGGAAGGACAAGCACACACCAGCCACTGCGCAGGTACGTTATGCACAATATGTCACTTCACCTCCTTCATTTCTGCTTGAATTCCGTCTCCTTGTTTATGACCATAAACAAACCTTTTGGCTTTTCTGAGACTTGGTTTTGTCATCTGGAAAACAGGGATGAGACTAATTCCTACTTTACTGCCTGCTTTTGAAGGTCCTTGAGAAAATAAGCATTTTGTGCACTCTGGAATGCTGGCCATCGTGAGCTTACCTGTACTGAACTGTCTGGTGCTGTGACCAGCACCACTCACTGGGCATTTGTCACGTCCCACGCTTACATAATTGGTTACGTTTTCGATGGCCATCTCCTAGACCACCCACTGCCTGAGGCAGGGGCTGCCATGACTTTCTACCTTCACGGAGGGGCTCGTGGGGTGCCTGCACAGAGCAGGTGGCATATGGACACCTGGTGGGTCTGTGAGGCACCTGAAGCCGCTCCTGATTTCTTCTTACCTTCATCAGTTCTTGAAGCTTGGGGTCACTGCGTGAGTTTGGATCCACCATTGTTCGCACCTCATTCTCCTCTTTAAAAAGAAAAGGAATTCAGTGGGGGTGCTGGCATGAGAAAGCTTAAGCGAATTCAGAGACAAGAGCACAGTTACCCAGCATCGTGTCCTCGGGGTCCAGCTCGAAGGGAATCGGGCTGAGGGGCAGGTTAATGGCGTTCATTCCCTCCTCCTGCAGCTCGGACACTGGAAGAAAAGGAAGAGCAGGGTCACATTTCAGCTGACGGACGGCAGGGGGTCGGAGCTCTTTAACAAGGGTGTTAGATATTGACATTGAGAAAAAAACCCACTAAGGGTAGATTACAGCTGTTACTCAGCCTACGATCAATTCATGGCGTCGCCTGGCTGAAAGGACCTAATTGTCCCCTTAATCTCACCTCTGCCAGCTGTCACTTCACTTGCCTTCCTCAGGGAAGCAGTGAGGTCTCAAAAGCACAGAAATCTCCCTCCTCTCAGAAAAGATTTCGGAATAAATGGAAGCGAGGTGGGCGCTGGCTTCTTTCTGAGTCTCTGCCTCCTGCCTGTCCCTTCTTCCTGTCTGGTGCCCAGTGACTGTTTGCTGACAGGATGAACGGGGTCATGGGTTTGAGGCTATATGTACGTTGTAAAGCATTTCCATCCTCACTTCCACCCTCCTCTGACTTCTCACCTCTCCTGGCTTCCCTGTCAGGTACTCTCCTGATTATCTGCCTTCCCACCTCCATCCAACCCCAGCCACCGCTCAAAAATACCTCAGTCCTGGCCCTCCCCTGAGCTCTGGTCCTGTCCCTTGAGATGGAACCAGCTGTGGGACCTGGGGCCAGGCACTTCATCTCTCTTGGCCCACTTCCTCAGCTGAAAATAAGAGTTTGACTGGATGAACAGTAAACTTTTACAGTCTTCGAATCCTAGAAATCTATAATTCTACCTTCCTCAGGAAGAAAAACAAAAACAGGTAAAAACTACCAAAGATTACCAGCCCATGCTCCTCCAAGTGCCCAGCCCCCATATGGAACCTTAGTACAGAAAAATTCCTCCCACAAAACCAGTTGTGTGACAGACATTTGGTGAGTGCTGACCTTGGATTACCCCTCCTAAAAGCAGTGACTTAAATCCCCTTGCTTTTCGCCAATTAAGCACAGAAAGGCCATTTTCTCAGAGGCGTTGGTCACCAAGAGGTTCTTAAAGAGCTAATACAGCAGCTGCAATCAACCTTAATAAAAGCAACGTCCCATCTTTCCATTTTATTTTTTTTATTGACTCTGGCCTCACCAACTGCCAGCATAGACTTGCAAGAAATTCTAAGCACAAGGCAGCCACTTACAAAGAGTTCTTTCACATCAGTACACGCACTGATAGCTGCAGCTGGACTGAAAGGAGAATGAGGAACAAAGGGAGTGAAACACTCTACGCCCTAAGAGACACAACTTGCATGGCGAGGCTGGTATTTAGTACCTTTGCAGCGGGCCTTTGACATTCACATAGGGTACCAGCCAGTCACCACCTTGAATCTCCACATTCATAGACACCTACCATTTCATAGAATTCTCCATAAAACATGACAGAAACACAGAAGGGGTACCTTCAAAGCTTAAATCAAACTTGTCCAACCCACAGCTCACGGGCTGCAATGTGGCCCAGGATGGCTTTAAATGCAGCCTGACGCAAATTCATAAACTTTCTTAAAACATTATGAGATTATCTGGAGATTTTTTTTTTAATAGTTCATCAGCTATCATTAGTGTTTAGTGCATTTTATGTGTGGCCTAAGACAATCCTCCTTCCAATGTGGCCCAGGGAAGCCAAAAGAAATGATTCTGTAGGTACAGATTGTGTTTGTTTTCCAGTTAAGCACAACTGCTTCCTTAGACTTCTATAGTTTCTTCTAATATCTCCCCTAGAACTACGAATTTCCTTTCTTTCCCAGGCTATTTCTCACAAAGAAGCACCGTTTTCATTACTTTGTTAACAAGCATTGCTGTGCATGCAGTAAGCAGTGGAAATAAAGTCATGTTTAAACGTGGCTGCAAGGCTAGGCTTACTGGCCAGTGAAAGAACTTGCTCCTGCTGGCAATTTCTCTCCTGTAGCTACACTGATCTGCACTGTCCAATACAGTAGCTACTAGCCACTTGAGCTATTTAAATTTCAATGAATTAAAAATTCCGCTCCTTAGCGGCACCACCTACATTTCAAGCACTCAATGGCTACAGGTGGCTGGTACCTACAATACTGGACAGCATGGATGTAGAAAGTTTCCATCACAAGGTCGTCAAGTGTGTTCTCATGATTTAAGTGAGGACATGCCATATTTGATTTTCTGCTCCTGTGTTAGTTTGCTAAGGATAATGGCCTCCAGCTCCATCCATGTCCCTGCAAAACACATGATCCTGTTCTTTTTTTTTCATGGCTGCATAGTGCTCCATGGTGTATATGTACCACATTTTCTTTATCCAGTCTATAGTTGATGGGAAAATAATCCATACAACAAACCCCCGGGACACAAGTTTGCCTATGTAACAAACATGTACCCCTGAACTTAAAGTTAAAAAATAAAAGTTTTTAAAGAGATTAAGTGGATAATATTGTCCTAGGTCATCCCATTCAACTAACGTCCATGTCCACATTTAAATCTCCAACCCGGGTCTGACTCTGAGCTCCAAGCTTATGAATCTAATTGCTTATTCAGTGTATCCTCTTAATTCTATTTGTAGAGATCTCAAATGTACACATCCAAACAGAACTTGTGATTCTCAACACCCTCATACCCACCATACCAGCACTAAAATGAACCTGTTCTTGATTCTTATCCTCCTCAGTAGATGGCACCACTATTTACACCATGGTTCACGCCAAGCTCCGAGGAATCGCTCTTAAGTTCTCATTTTCCTCACTTTTTACATCCGTCCAAAACACTGGCAAGTTTTGTGGGCTCCGCCTCCAAACCAGGACCCAATTCCCCACTTCTCACCATCTCCCCACTCCACCATCCTGACTTGAGTCACCGTTATCTTTCGCCTGGTCTATCAGAACCACCTTCTGACGGCTCTACTGCTTTGCTTGCATTTCCCCCACTCTCCCCTACTTCCCACAGTGCAGCCAGAATGTTCTATAAAAATGTAAATAGGATCATACATTCTCCCACTTCAAGCTTTCTTGTGACGTCCCATCATACTCAGGTCATAGGCAGGAGTTGAGATTTTATTCTATCAGACTCTGATTAGCGTCCCCCACCTCTCTCTCATGTTTTATTTTCTCATCATGATCTGAAATAATAATGTATATGTCTGTTAACTCTCTCCCCCACCAGAATGTAAGTTTTGTAAGGACTGGCACTATTTCTCTTTTGTTCACTATTAGATCCTCGATGAGGCCAGAGGGTACAGTGGTTAGAAGCCAGGCTGCCTACGTTCACATCCAGACTGTACCATCCACCAGCTCTGTGGCCTTGGGCAAGTTCCTCAACCTCTCATGCCTTAGACTTCTCATCTGCAAAATGGGAGTGACAGCAATATTGCCGACCTCCAAGGGTTGCTGAGAAGATTAAATGAGTTAATATATGCAAAGTACCCAGAAGCATGCGTGGCAGATAGTAAGAGCTAGGTAAATATATGCAGCTATTATTACTACTTAAAACAACATCTCAAGCATTGTAAGCACTCAAGAAATATTTGTTGAATACATAATTCAAACTGTCAAGACTACCCTTCAACTGCACAGGTTATGAGTTGCAACAGAATTTGCCAAAGCAGAGTATGGGACGCAAAGGATTTTACCTTTTTCCCAGAAAAACAAAATACATTTACATTTTAGCCTGTGTGTGTGCACGTGTGCATGCGCACGCACGCACATTTCTGGGGCAGCATTTCCAGCTTACATTTTGTAAGGGAAGTAAAGTCACATCTGTCCCAAGACTTGTTGTACAGCCAAAGTGAGCCAATTTGTAAATAGAGAGGTATTGAAACATCTCTAAAGTGTGACTAGCAACGCAATATTTGAAGCCAGGACTCCTAAAGGTGGATCTGAACAGGATCTCTTTTTCTGCGTAGATCACTGTTAAAAATGTTTTCAGATGAAAAATCCCCAGTCAGAAACATTCCCCTCTGCCCTGCCTCTTTAATTCACTCACAGAGACATAACAAATCCAAGAAGAAAGGCCAAGATATGTTTGCAATTGGAAATGTTTTTTTCAGGAAACGATTTGGTACAGGAACATCATTCCCATTCCATTAACTGCTGACTCTGAGCCAACTGTTTGTAAAAGTGAATATGCAAACTGCCCAGTGCAGGCCTGGCCCCTGCCCCATGGGGCCCCATTAGTGGCCACTTTCCCAAAACAGCCCTCCTGCTTTGGAGGTTTCATTTCTATTAAACCAAAGCAGGACCCAGCAGAAGCCCCTTGCCAATCCTCAGGCACTGAAAGAGAAAGAGCCACAACCAAATTTTCTCGGCACAGAATGGGAATCTGATGTTCATCCCCTGAACCTCCTCTGACAATCTAAAACTAGGTCCGAATGTCTTGCAGCGCCATTGAGTCATAACTTAATAAACAGATCAAATGCCCAGCTGAAGGTCGGGCTAGGGAAAGCAGGGAGATTGCCTGAACCCCTGAAGTGCTCACCATGAGAAAGGGGGCTTTTGTTTCCAGGGATATGTGGTCTGACTCTGGGTCCACATGCACAGAAGAAAGTACCTGGATGGGCTTTGGTGTATGGATTTGAACCCTACTTCTGTTTTTATCAACTGTGGAACCTTATTTAAGTAGGTTAACCTCCCTGAAATTCAGTATAAAACAATTCTGTCCATAACAAGGGTGTAGCTGACACTGGTGGTTTGTTCCCCAACATTTATCCATTTTCCCTGCTGAAAGAACCCTCATTTTGTTCCAGTATACACCCCTCCCTCCTATGCCTCCAGGTAAAGCCACTATTGGTTTAAACAAATCATGATGATCTTGATCCCTGTAGCAGTGGTTGGCTCAAGCATCATCATGTCAATTCTGGTCAATGAACTGTGACAGAAAATTTCTAGAAGCTTCCAGAATCACTTTCCTTCATTCTAAAGAGAGAGCCAAGGAAGAGAAGGCAACCTCCTCCTTCTAATCATTATTGTGCCAGGATATTATGCCTGGATTTGTTGCAGCCATTTTGTAGCCATGCACTGAGTAAGCTCAAGGAAGAAGCTAGTGTGTTGAGGTTGGCAGAGAAGAAATATAGAAAGATGGGGTTCTTGTTGATACTATTAAGCCACCACCCCTGGAACCACTCAAACTCTATGTGTCTTGTTATAGGAGATACAATAAATTCCCTTATTGTTTGAGCCAGTTAGAAGAGGTATTTTTCTTGGCCTCAGAGCCCAAACTCCCTAACTGATAACATGGGGATACCAGGATTCTAAAGTCAACGGGTGAATAGAGTAGGTCTGCAATGAATGGTAATTTCCCCTGATTTTTGTTCATGAAGAAAAGAAACGCTGTGGCATCCCAGAATACATCTAGGGACTGAAAGAATACAGGGGAAAGCAAACATGGAGAGAATAGACAGAGGTCTCTAAATATTCAAGGCCAGTAATTTCATCAACCAATAAGCATTACTGGGCGCTGCCTCTGAAGCAGTCCCCATGCCAGCACTAGTGATACAGGTTTGGGGATTTGACATAGGCCTGCCTCAGTCTGCTCAAGGTGGTGGGAAAGGTAGGCCCATAGATGCAGTGCACACGGTGCTACACTCAGAGGTGACAGAGGTGTAAGGAGAGAGTCACAGGGGCTCATGTAGAACAAGGCAAACTTTGGATGGAAAAGATTGGGAAGTAGTCCTAGAAAAGGAAACATTTGAACTGGACCTTGAAAATGTAAATTTTCAACCAACACACGTGCACTACAAAAGACACATCTTGTGTAAAAATAGCAAGATGTAGAAAAACAGGGCAGGTGTTGAAGGAGTAGTGATTATGTCTGAGCACAGAGAATGCAAGTGTGCACAGGGGAAGGGGGCAAGGAATGGAATAGCAGATAAGTAGGGCGGGGGTCCAGAGTGTTAGGGTATTGAATTTGTCTATTCTCCACACTCCCAGAACCACGCCCACTGCATCTGTACTTGCAAAAAACCATTCTGAGAGAGGGCAAGAAAAGAACCAGGATGTTCTTTCTCCTTCAGGGCCAGTGGGCCCCAGTGAGATGTTTAGGCTGCTCTAGATCCTTATCAGAACTCTGATTATTAATTTCTAGTCCTCTTGAAAGTTACTAAGCCTCCCTTAATTTCTAAATGGTTCAAGGTCCTATACAGAAGCTCCTGGCACCTAAAGACAACTATATTGTCTGGTCAGCAAGTCCCAGCAATGTTTCTCTACGTGAAAAATCAATCTGAAAGAACATCTACAACAACAACAACAACAAAAAACGTAAAAAACCCTACAGCCTAACATCATACTTTATGATGAGAAATTGGATGCTTTGCCCCTAAAAATGGGAACAAGTCAAGGATGTCTCCTCTCACCATGCCTACTCAAAATTATACTAGAAATCTTAGTACAATAACACAAGAGAAGAAAATAAAAGGTAAACAAAGACAAAGAAAGTGTCTTTGTAGGTGATATTTGTAAAGAATCAACCACAAAACAAACAAACAAACAAACAAAAAAACCACCAATGCCCCTCACCCTCAAAACTCCTAGAATAAGCAATTCTAGCAAGGTTGCAGAATGCAAGGCTAATATACAAAAGTCAACTGCTTCCTATATACTACCAATGAATGGTTGACATTTAAAAATTAAAAATACAGTATAACTTATAGTAGCACAAAAAATGCAATACTTGGGTATAAATCTAAAAAAATGGGCACACCATATCTTCTGATATGCAGAAGATTATAAAACCCAGATGATCTAAATAAAGGAGGAGATATTCAGTGTTCAAGGACTGGAAAACTTAAGATGTCAATTCTTTCCAACTTCATTTATAGATTCAATGTTAATCTCAGTCAAAATCACAGAAAGCTATTTTGTGAATATTAACAAACTGATTCTAAAGTTTACACAAAAAGACAAGAGACCTAGAGTAGCCAACAAAATACGGAAGAATAACGAAGTTGGAGGACGAACACTACCATACTTCAAGACTACTATAAAGATACAATCATCAATTGTTAAAATGATCACAGACCTAAATTAAAGCACAATACTATAAAACTTCTAGAAAAAAAAAAAAAAACATAGGAGAAAATCTGTGTGACCTATGGTTTGATGATGAGTTTTCAGATACAACACCAAAAGGATAATCAATGAAAGAAAACTTGGTGAGTTGGGCTTTATTAATATTTCTACTCTACAGGTCGGGCACAGTGGCTCACGCCCGTAATCTCAGTACTTTGGGAGGCCGAGGCAGGCGGATCATAAGGTCAGGAGTTTGAGACCAGCCTGGCCAACATAGTGAACCCCGTCTCTACTAAAAATACAAAAATTAGCCCGGCATGGTGGCGCACACCTGTAGTCCCAGCTACTTGGGAGGCTGAGGCAGAAGAATTGCTTGAACCTGGGAGGCGGAGGTTGCAGTGAGCTGAGATCAGACCACTGCACACTGCACTCCAGCCTGGGCAACAGAGTGAGACTCTGTCTCAATAAATAAGTAAGTAAGTAAGTAAGTAAATAAATAAATAAATCAGTCAGTCTATTCTACAAAATATACTGTTAAAGAATGAAAAGACAAGGCAGAGACTGAGAGAAAATATTTGCAAAATACCTATCTGATAAGACTTGTATGCAAGTCTGATCCAACTACAAAATGGGCAAAACACCTGAATAAGCATGTCACCAGAGAAGATGTACATATAGCAAAGAGGCATATGAGAGGATGTTCATTATCATTTGTGATTAGGGAATGACAAAACACCAATGAGATATCACTAGACAGCAATTAGAATGTCTAAAATCCAAAAAAACTGACAACACTAAATACTGGTAAGGGATGTGGAGCAACAGGAACTTTCATTTATTGCTAGTGGGAATGCAAAATAGTAGAGCCACTTTGGAAGACAGTTTGGTGTTTTCTTACAAAACTATAATTTTACCATATAATCCAGCAGTCAATCTCCTAGGTATTTACCTGACTGATTTGAAAACATGTTCACACAAAGCCCTGAATGTGAATATTTATAGCAGCTTCATTCATCATCACCCAAAACTACAAGCAACCACCTTGCTTGTAGTTTAACTCACCTATTAGATTTAGAAGAGACATGAAAGAACCTTAAATGCATATTCCTAGACAAAGAGGTTGGCCTAAAAAGGCTATATGCTATACAACTCTAATTATATGACATTCTGGAAAAGGTGAAACTAGAGAGAGTAAAAAGATAAGTGGAAGAAAATGCTGAATAGGCAAAGTACAGAAGATTTTTAAGACAGTGAAAGTGTTCTGTATGATACTGTAACGGCAGACACATGGTATTTATAGTATAAGAAATGTCTTAGCACATTTTCTGTTGCTTATAACAGAATGTCTGAAACTGGGTAATTTATAAAGAAAAAAAATTTCTTACAGTTATGGAAGCTGAGATGTCCAAGGTTGTGGGGCCACATCTAGTAAGGGCCTTTGTGCTGGTGGGGACTCTCTGCAGGGTCCTGAGGCAGCATATGGCAAAGGGGCTGAGTGTGCCAGCTCACAGCTCTCTTCCTCTTCTTATAAAGCCACTAGTCCCATTCCATAACTCATTAATCCATTAATGGATTAATCCAGGCATCCCCAACCCCCAGGCTATGAACTAGAACGTGGACCAGTACTGGTCCATGGCCTGTTAGGAACTAGGCTGTACAGCAGGAGGTGAGCAGTGGGTGAGTATTACTACCTGAGCTCTGCCTCCTGTCAGATCAGTGGCAGCATTAGATTCTCATAGGAGCGCAAACCCTGTTGTGAATTGTGCATGCAAGTGATCTAGGTTGTGTGCTCCTTATGAGAATTTACTGCTTAATCATCTGAGGTGGAACAGTTTCATCCCTAAACTACCCTCCATCCCACCCCATGTCCATGGAAAAACTGTCTTCCATGAAATGGGTCCCTGGTGCCAAAAAGGTTGGGGACTACTGGCTTAATCCAGGTAGAGCAGTCAAGAGTCAATCACCTCTTAAATGCCCCACCTTTCAATACTGCCACATTGGGGATTAAGTTTTAACATGAGTTTCAGAGGTGACAAATATTCAAACCCTAACAAGGAGTAAATCTTAATGTAAGCAAATTAAAAAATCATTTAGAAGGTTAGAGGACCCAAGGATGTAATGCAGATTGTGACAACAGAATCTAACTGTATTACAAATATACAGATGACCTCAGTGAAAGGGGTGATAGGATAAGTGGAAGATAAGTGGAAGTGAGCTGAGATCAGACACTGATCAGACACTGATAAAAAAAAATCAGAAAAATTTTTTTCTTTATAAATTACCCAGTTTCAGACATTCTGTTATAAGCAACAGAAAATGTACTAAGACATTTCTTATACTATAAATATCATGTGTCTGCCGTTACAGTATCATACAGAACACTTTCACTGTCTTAAAAATCTTCTGTACTTTGCCTATTCAGCATTTTCTTCCACTTATCTTGCCTTAAGTACTAACTTAAATATCTCTGGAAATGAGATGATTCATTCCAGAGACCAAAGGCAAAAGGAACTGCATCTAGGCACTGCACTCTAGTTGATAAAGTTGTTTCCCATAGGGTATGGGTTAACAATGCTGATACTGCTATATGTGTATACTGGAATTGAACAATTAAGTAAATGAATGGTGGATGGTAGGAGCCAGGTTTCTCACTGGAGTGGGAGGTTATAGATAAACAATGGGAGAAAGCTAGGATGGTCCATGTGGTAATGCACTGGAGTTAGAGACACCAGTAAGAACTTATGTTTACCTTAACATAGATACAGATGGTTACAAGATATGTGTATATGTCTCTAAGTATTTCTATAAATTAGTGCACACACATATATTTCCTTACTGTGTTAACTGAGAGGGCCTAGATGCATCAATACTCCAGTAGTAATGAATGTACATGGAGCCCAGATGTTCATTTCTAGTCCTGTTCTTCAATAAAAGTAACCAGGGCTCCTTGGAAAAATGGCTGATTCTAGGACTGCAGAGAAAATATATAAGCTTGGAGCCAGAAAGGAAGGAAGTACTCAGGAAAAAAAAAAAAAAAAGAGGGATGTCAAAAGCCCACAGGAGCTGATTGAAAGAGCTGGCCAAAGTTGGAACAATTTGAATAACAAAGTAAAGTAGTATTGGATTATAATAAAGTGGATTATCATACAAATTGGGTTATAATAATCTAAAGCCCACAGATAAAATAAATGTCTGTGAATCCACATTGATAAATAAGTGAATAAATTAATACATGGAAGAGAAAAAACTAATCTGTACAGAATTTCAAATTTACCTAGATCCTCTGTTCTGAAAGAATGGAGCATAACTCCCCCTCTTTATGTGTGGGCTGCATCTAGTGACTTTCTTCCAAAGAGTACTGTATAGGAAGGAGGAAAAAAGTATGCCTTTACAGTGGAGAAATGTGACAAACACCACCTCAGCTAGGTAAACAAGACCAACATCCACAGTCATAAACCATGTTGATGTTACGTACCCTTGATATGATGTGATGAAAATGGCACTTTACCTCTGTGACTTTCCTTCCAGAAACCCATAACTATAGCCTAAGCATGAAAAAATGTGAAATTCCAATAGGAGGGCATCCTAAAAAATACTTGACCAGTACTCCTCAAAACTGTCAAAGTCATTAAAAAAAAAAAAAAAGTCTGAGAAACTGTCACAGCCAAGAGAAGCCTAAGGAGACGTGAAGACAAAACGTAATGTGGAACAGATAGAGTACATTAAGTACAAGCTAAAGAAATCTGAATAAACTATGGCTTTAGACATAATATAGTAATATCAATAATAATATAATATAAAAGTAATATATCAATAACTGTAAGTTAGTAATAATATATCACTGCTGTCCGTTAATTTTAAGAAATGTACCATACTAATGTAAGATGTTAATAAGAGAGAAAACTGGGCATGGGATATACGAAAACCCTGTTCTCCCTTTCCTTTTTTTTTTTTTTTTTGTAAATTTAAAACTATTCTAAAAATATATAGTATTCATGAAATGGGGTGGAAATCCAAGATATTATGAGACAACAAATGTTTCCTCCCATCACCAAGGAGATAGTAGTAATTTATCTGACTAAGCTCTGTAGAAGCATTTGGACAGGAGGCAAAGCCCAAAGATCACTACAGTGCAAGGCGTACTCATTCTCAACTGAGAACTCAAAGTTGTTGGTTGTTTCCAGGGCTGAGATGAGAAAAGTTAGGAAAAGACAGAGCTTCCTCCTAACTTAGGGATGCCTGGCCGGGTCATTTCTACTTTATTAAAAATTGGTCTGTCTCGGCCGGGCGCGGTGGCTCAAGCCTGTAATCCCAGCACTTTGGGAGGCCGAGACGGGCGGATCACGAGGTCAGGAGATCGAGACCATCCTGGCTAACACGGTGAAACCCCGTCTCTACTAAAAATACAAGAAAATTAGCCGGGCGAGGTGGTGGGCGCCTGTAGTCCCAGCTACTTGGGAGGCTGAGGCAGGAGAATGGCGTGAACCCGGGGGGGCGGAGCTTGCAGTGAGCCGAGATCGCGCCACTGCACTCCAGCCTGGGGCACAGAGCAAGACTCCGTCTCAAAAAAAAAAAAAAAAAAAAAAAAAAAATTGGTCTGTCTCACTAGTACAAGTGTCACTGAAAGTTCGGTAGTCTCTTCAATGACTTTTCTCTGGACTTGCATCTATCCATGGTCCCCTATGGAGGTCTTTATACCATGGGCTTTTGTATTAGTTCTCTATTGCTGTAGTAGCAAATCACAAACTTCGTGGCTTAAAACAATACAAATATATTATCCTTGCAGACCTGCAAATTAGAAGACCAACATGGGTCTCACTGGGCTAAAGCCGAAGTGTCAGCAGGGCTGTGTTCCTTTCTACCGGCTTAGGGAGTAATCCATTTGCTTTCCTTTTCTAGCATCTAGAGGCTGCCCTCATTCCTTGGTCTGTGGTCCCTTTCCTCCATCTCAAAGCCAGCAGTGGTGGCAAGGATCAAATCCCTCTCACTGCATACTCTAAATCTCCTCTTCTACTTTTAAGTTTCCTGTGATTATATTAAGCCCACCTGGATAATCCAGGCCAATCTCCCTATTTTAGGATCAGCTGATTAGCCACTGAAATTCCCCTTTGCCACATAAAGTAACATATTTACAGATTCTAGGGATTAGGGCATGGACAGCTTTGGGAGAGTGATTATTCTGCCTACAATAGCTTTTTCTTTTAAGGGAACAAGTTCTGTTCTTAATACTCACCCTTCCCTACAACATATGGGTTCACTTTTTTTCCAATGTGAGATTGCTAGAAGAAAATGCAAAATCTGCACCCCTCAACCCAGACCCTTAAACAAGAGAAGTTTTATTGCTTTTAACGAAAAGGGTACTTGTTTCAGTGGGTATAATATGTGGCTTCAGGTAAACATGGGAGCCAGCTCTAGGTGGCCTCAGCAGACTGTTGGGGTCTCACCACACTCTCTTGTACTTGACACAGCTGTCTAGTCACCAAGGTTGACATACGGCCCTTGGAGCACAGCCAAAAAAGGGAACTTAAAGGCTGGTGTTGTGATGGGAGCTGACAGCAGGACCTATAGTCCCAAGTCCTACAGTTTCCACCCATCTTTGTTTTGGTCTGTTTCATAGGCTCTGCAGAGTTGGAAGTCTGCCAAGCAAATGGCCCCTAGGCACTTATTCACTGTTCAGCCAACCATGTGATGCAGCCGCCCTCCAATTGCTTGTGGGCCCGGAAGGAGATGGAAGCACCATTGGCTGGCTTCAGGCAGTCAAAAACAATCTGAGTTGAAACATTATTTGAGGTCCCAAGTAAGCCACAGGAGTTAAATTTAAACACAAAACAGGCATAGAGGGCCCAGGGAACAATATTCATCACTGTTCTTTGTCTTTTGCCATGCCATACCCTGTTATCTTTTCAGATTGAGAACGAGAACCATTTCCTTGGTTTGAAAGTCTGCTCCTACTTAGAGCAGCAGTGCCATGCCTTTGTGCATGGGTGCGCATCTGTGCGTGTCCACATGCCCTAAGCATTTGTAACGGCCTTGGGAAGAACACAGAACTTGACCTGGTAAGCTGGCTAATTACATAGGAAATGTAGACACAATAAGCCACCTAAACCAAGGACAGCCAGGGTGGAGCTGGCATTACTTATCTCACAGATTCATAAGCATGTATGGGCATCTCTATTCATCATCATACATGCTTATGAATGGGCCAGGAGATGGGCCCTGGAGCCATGAATACAAAGACAAGTACCTGCCTTCCAGAGCTTGTTGGTTCCTAAGGCAGCCACCTTGGTGGCCCTCAGAGCCCAGCACAGTGCCAGGCACCTGATAAGCACTTACTAAGTACCTGGAGGATGTTTTAATGTGAGAGGGGGGGACACTGCATCCCACAAACTGCAATGAAATATGCGGGCCCTCACACAGTACCGAACCAAGTCCTGAGAGCAGCGTACTCTTCCAGGGCGGAGGCAGCAATAGAGGAGCGTTTTGGAGCCGCAGGCTCTCAGCAGGACCCTAGGCAAAGGCCACGTGGGCACAAGAGGCACCTGGCGAGGCTTGTCACCTCAGTGGCCTTCATCTTCATGCATCACCGAAGTTTCCTCTCTTCATCTCATTCTCTTTGGCTCTTTGACCTTCATGTCTATGTCCTTCTTATTCATGAATCCTGAACAGCTATTCATGATGTGGCACTTTTTAAGCAGCTAAGTGCTGCTTAAAAAGTGCCACATCAACTACTAGTCCACTGAATTCCTAAGAGGTAACCTCCTTGGAAACAGCTCTCAGTGGGGCCAGTAAGCAAACAGACATGCTGTGTTCTGGTTGGATCGGATCGCTGGTGGGTTAATTTTGGGTTTGTCTGAAGACTCAGCGGTTTACCCTGAAAAGCGCTGTTTGTGGAAACTCCTGTGACCGATGATGATGATGGTGAGGGCACACAATTGTACGTCCCTTGTATCAGGAGCATCGATATAACACTTTCTTTTTTACATGTATTAACGCATGTAATCTTTGCAACAATCCAATGAGTAGGTACTATTATTATCCTCATTTTACAGATGAGGAAAATGAGGCCCAGAGAGGTTATATAACCTGAGCAAGGCCACACAGCTAGAAAGTGGAGCCAAGATTTGATCCTGAGCCAGCCGGCTGCAGAGCTCTCACATCCTTAACACTATGCTATATGTTGTCCCAGTTTTATGTAGCAACATTTGCTTTTTATATGAAAATGTTTCGTCCATTAGACAGAGGAAATGCTCCCCAAACACAATGCATATCTCTAAAAAAGGCCTGAAAATACATATCACGCCATTTTTGCAAACCACATTTGTTGTGAAGGCATGGGAACACAGTCACTTCTGCATTCCCACGTAAAACCAGGAGAAAGTTTAATGGAGAATAATCTTGCATAAGCTAAGCCCTAGGGGTTGCCTGGTCATTCTATGGAGGCTCAGCCCCTGCAAGGACAGACTAAAAAGGAGGTGATATTTGAGCAGTATTTTTGTTTTCAATAATGGTTGATTTTTTTCTGACTATAAAAGAAAAATATGCTCTTTAAGATAACTTGGAAAATATTTTTAAAAAGAGAAAATAATCCTACTGCTTAAACTCTGTTAACATGTTATATTTTCTCACAAGTGTGTCTATGTTTTATACATAGTTTCAAAACATACTGGGTTCTATAGCCTGCTTTTTTCATGTCATATAATCTTGTTATATTTCTATATGCCATAAAAATATCACTTTAAGTAGCTTCTCAATCTCTATTGAAGGTATACATCGTACATAACCATTCCGTAACTGTTGAACGTTTAGGTAGTTTCCAGTTTTTGGAAGGGGATAGTTGAGTCATTTCCCAGCTACGAAGGGTGAGTGAGTTGCTCACAGGCGGACCAGCAAGGAATGTGGGGCCTCTGGGAACTCGTGCACAGTCCTACATGAGAGTTAGGGCACAGGCTATATTCTTTCTTCTTCTTTTTTCTTTTTTTTTTTTGAGACAGGGTTTCTCTCTGTTACCCAAGCTGGCGTGCAGTAACGTGATCACAGCTCACTGCAACCTTGACCTCCTGGGCTTAAGTGATCTTCCCACCTTAACCTCCTGAGTAGCTGGGACTACAGGCATATTCCACCATACCCAACTAATTTTTGTATTTTTGTATTTTTGTTTTTTTTTTTTTTTTTTTTGTGGAGACAGGGTTTCACCATGTTGCCCAGACTGGTCTCAAACTCCTGGGCTCAAAAGTGCTGGGACTATAGGCTCAAGCCACCATGCCCAGCTGGCACACGCTATATTCTTTGTCTTTCATGGAAGCCAACATCCAGAGAACTTCAGGGACTTCCCTGAAAAGATCCCCAGCAGGATGATTCTAACAGTGAGTTGTCTCCTTTCTCCGATGTCTTAGTTTGGAGTTGCTTGAAAGCAGGAAAGAAATCCCAGGAAAGGAAAGAATAAACAGAGTATGACAGACCCAAGAAGAGACAATAAAGGTGGGTTTCTAAGCTGGTCACCTGTAACTGGGTAACTGGGTAACTTAATCCCTAGTAAGGCTCTCTGAGAAACTGCAGAAAGTGTCTCCAGGAGACTTTCCCATTAGTTGAGGTTACCCCCAAGGAGCTCTCTCTTGCCACACTTCCAGGCTGTGCAGAGTGCAGGCTGAGGGGGCTTCAGAAGCCAAAGCCTTGAGACAGAAAAGGGGAGGTGTGAGAAGCTGGCACCCTGCTGTGTGTACCACAGTCTCCCACAGCTGGGCTGACACAGAGGGGTTAGGATATGGGGTGCACAAGCATCTGCTGTGCCCACCCAGAGAACTGGGGGCCAGAGTCTTTCTCCCCTTTCCCCAGGAGAGAAATCACAGGAAACTGGCCAGGAGTTAAGAGAGTATATTTTTAGGAGCATATCTGGGAACAGAACATGCTCTTTTCCTCCAAGGAAGAAGCAACCAAGAATGAGCAGGTTGCAGAATCCGGTTCCTTATATATGACGCTAGGCCAATGCCATGCAAAAACAGACATTTCCTCAGTCCCAACTCTATGGCAAGCCCATGCTGAGATGATCAGGACGTCATTCCTGTCCCTGGCCTGGCTCTGGTCTGAGAAAATGCAGGCCATGCTGGCTGGGCAGCTCATTCTCAGTAGGGTATGACACTGTCCTGAGAAAACTCCTGGGGCCAGATCCTGCGCGCGAGGACTCTCCATTCATTATTTCATGCTTTACAACTCTTCTGGGAACAGACACCTTTCTGGAAATGGGGCTGAAGTTGTGGAGCTTGTGCATCATGTTAATACAATCATGATCACAGCACTGGGGAAAGCCAGTGACCCCTTCATCTGATGGAATGCGGATTTGTAAAATGTACTCATTCCTTTTCTCCCAGTCTTACACAATGATTGAGCACCTACTGTATACCACACACTATTCTAGGAAAGAAGGAACCCTGGCCCGAGGAGCTCACAGTCACGGTGGGCTGAGAGCCAACTCTGGCCTCGCTCCAGTGATGAAGGAGCACCTCCAGGTGAGCCTCACACCACCACGGGAGACCAGGGAGGGCTTCATGGCAAAGGCAGTGCCAGACCTTTTTGTGGACAGATCTCTGCTCTTCTATCTCACTCACCACAGTTTGCAATTGTGCATCTGTGTGCATATCTGAAGGACACCTGTCTCCCCCACTATTTTGAGTAGTCCAAGAGGACTGAGGCCTTGTGCACCACTGTCCTGCCAGCACCTGACACACAATATGTACTAATGCATATTTACTGAACGGATGAGTGGTCTGTCAACGCTGTCCCTGAGCAGTCTTCCCCTTCCAGCAGAATCCCACATCCAAATCCACAGCTCTCCCTTCTATACCAGAGCCGGGACGTTAACCATCAGAGGGTCTGGGCTTTAAGAAGAGAAGCTGGAATGGGGAAGGCTGAGGAACTGAGGCAGCAATGGAGGAAGCAGAGAGGGTGAGCATGTGTTGGTTCTGAGAGTAGGGGTTCAGGACACCGACTGTGAAGCATTTTTGCTTATAACTTAGGCTTTTTCAGCATGAATGACTAAGCCCTGTCGGCAACTGGAAATCTGTGGACTACTGCATTGGAAACAGCAAAACATTGCCAGTCACTGTGCAGCACAGACCCATTGCAGCACCCTGATTTTTTTCCCCTAAACTAACAATTCATGTTGACAGCAAATCTGTACAGAGAACCTATTAAAAGAAATTGTAGTAAATCGAAGATGCTTTAACTGCCTGTCTGACGTTCTGCTGATTGCATGCCTGACACTTCCACTATAGCTTCCTTTTGTACAACCTTCCATTTGATTCGATTCAATGGATAATTATTCAGTCTTGACTGTGTGCAAGGCAATGTGATGGGAGCCTCATTCCAGTTGCATCTTCTAGGCCTAGGGCATAATTTAGCTTGTACACAAAAATAAACATGCACAATATAAGCAAAGAGTGGCAAAGTCCATAAGAAACTATAAAAATCATTTCAAAGAAGATAACATTTTACCCATGTGAGCAAGTGTGGGGTAGCTGGTACAGACTCATTCATTTAAATGTGCATTTGACAGCACTGCTGACCAACGTTCCCAGGTCAGGCCCTGTGCTATGTCCTGGGGTAAAAGGGATGAATAAGAACCAGCCCCAGAGTACAGCATAGTACTCTATGGGAGCCTGGGGGTATCACTTAAGTCATCTGAAACTGGAAATCAGGAGGGCCTCACGAGGGAGGAGACGCTTCATTTGCTTCTTAAAGGGGATTCGGAGTTCACCACGTGAAGAGGGAGCAAGACATACAAAAGGGCTGGAGACATGAGAACAGGGAACATTTTTGGGAAGGCTTGCCGGAGGGTAATGGAACTGTGGAGTGTTGTTAGAGAGTTAAGTCAAGGCCATACAAGCCAGAACATACCAAGTATGAGCTTAACCCTGAAAGCAATGGGGAGCCACAAGATACAAGCAGAGTTTTGGAAGTCTGTAGGATGGCTGGGAACAGGTTCCCTAACGGATCCATTCAAGCAGAAGTCTTCATAGGATGTATACCACCCTGATGACACAGTTTGAATTAGCCTGGGCTCTGGAGAAAGGTAGATCTTGGATTAATCCCAGCTCTGCCTATTACCTAACTTGTTCCCCCTTTAAAATGGGAATCATGACACTTACCTCACAGGTTTATAATGAAGCTTAGATGACAAAGCACATATGAAATGCCCAGCACAGTAGTGCATGCCTTTGTAAGCATCCTCTAACTCTTGGTTTACCCTTTCCCTACCTTTTCTCAGTACATGCCAACAACACATACAAACTAGGAGGGAAGGAAGGACTGCCCAGTGATGACCTAGTGGAATAAGAATGACTTGGCAAGCCAGCAGAGCTCAAAAACAAAGCTGGAGGAGAATTTAAGAAATTATCATCTATCTCCTTGTCTTGGGTTTCAAACAGATGCAAAGAGACAGCAGGGTGAAAAGGGGACTAGAAAAGGCCCACACAATGCTTCATGACATTAAAGGACATTTTGGAACAAGTGGCATGGTGAAAGTACCCAGGCAGATTGGAAAGGAATATTTTATGAGTGTTATGGAGTCTGGAAGCTGGACACCTGAGGAAAGATGAAGATAGTATGGTGATGGCCTGGGGGCTGTAATGGGTGGTGGTGCTGATAGTGGAAACTGTGTTGAGATTAAGTTTCAGAGGTGGCAAGAAGCAGAAAAAAAAATAGTGCTCAATTATCACAGCACCTGGACTGTGGTCTCTAAATAAATATGAATGCTATTACCCACTAAAAGCAATCAGAGCTCCTTGGAGAAATGGCTGATTTTAGATCTAAAAATATACAGAACAAAAAACATATGAGAAGAGCCTGGAACCAGAAACCAGTAAGCAATAGATTTCTACTAGATAGAGTTGTATCAAAGAGGCTTCCACTGGCCAAAGACAGAAAAATTTGAGCATCAATAAGGATATCAGCAATGGACCAAAACACATAAAAAATATTTAAATCCATGAGTTAATAATGACACTAGAAAAACAATATATAACCCATTGCTAGCCACCTCTAGAGGATGCTAGGAAACCCACTCCTTTTGAAAACTGGTAAGTAAAGGGAAATAATCTAACATTTATCCTATCTTTCTAAATCGAAAGGTATCTCTGGCTGGCCAAATACTTAATAAGGAAATGTTTATAAAGTATTTCAGCTAATAAATGATAACAGAATGCATGAATGACAATGACAGTATTACCACTTGGAAATCCCTAATGGATTAATTATCTAGGCAATGATCATCAATAGCTCCTAATATCACAAAAAGAGAGACAACCAGAAATAATGCTTCCCCACCCTCCCTGAAGTGACACACCACCATCAGTCCTATATCTACCCATCAGTTTTTGGGAAACAGACGGGTCAGAGGAACATGTTAAATGACACCATCAAGGTACAAGTAGCAAAGTCTAGACTGTGGAAAACTCTACAGGTTTCTTTAACAAATATATTTTACGGCAGGATGTCCACCAGCTGCAATACATGGGCCTTATTTCAATCTTGATTCTAACCAGGAAAATAATGAATAATAAGTTGGGCATGTGACTCATGCCTGATGAAACAATCAAAATTATGAGACTGAATAGCTGAACATGTTAAGGAATTATTAATTTTTTTAAGTGTAATATAGTGTTTTTTAAAAAGGATCCTTCTTATTTTTAAGAGCTATAAATATATATGCTAAATATATATGCTAAAATGATATATCTGGTAACCACTTCAAAATAATCTTCCAGCAGGGGAAGAGGATCAGATGGGAAGTGTGAATGAAACCAAGATTGGCCATGGATTGATCGTTGTTGGCTGCTGGGTGCATTGGGAGTGTATTACACCATTCTACCTTTGTATTTGTTAGAAGTTTTCCATAGTCAGAAGTTCTTTTTTAATGATACTTTAGAACTGGATTGTGGGGGTAAAGCAGAAGCGACACATAGGCTTGTTTTGTAACATAAGGAGGCAGATCAAGGCAAGAAGCTTTTCAGACTCAGAATAATGTCCATCTGAAAAAAATATTCAACTAACATAGCAAGCACAGATTACTATATTTAATATATAATGGCTTTACTGCCAAAATCCATAATGAAAGTCTATCAAAGCCCCTAAGGAAAGTCAACAAATTACATTACGTGGCAATTTGTGTAAAGAAAAAAATTATACTATTTAGTCAATATTGGAGAAAATATCCATCTCCACTGGTCTCCACTGAAATGTAGGTGAAACAGTGAAAGGGCTCTTTTCTATGAGTAGCAGCCCAGGGTCCTCTTACCACCTTCTTCCCTTCATATTGGCTCCACACACTTCCTGGATCTAAGGGCAAACACCGGCTCTGCTGAGGAGCCTCCAGGGGTTGCTTGTGACCTCTGGATTGCTCAAAGTCTCCTGCTTCCCCCCAAGTTACTGTCTTCTCTGGCTGTGACCTTCAATACAAATGCCTTCCTGGAGGGGGCAAAGGAGTGGATTTGTGGTTTATACATTCATCCATTAGGAAGGGGCTGCTAATCTGTGATGACAGCACAACGGACCCCAGGGAGATGCTGTGTCTCCCCAGTACGTCTTCAGGGGAACCAAGAGGGCTCACACACCATGGCCATCCCTTGGGCTCCACTGTGGCTATAGGTTGCTTAGAGCCACCACGCTTTTTATTCCTTTATTAATTATGTGTGTTTTCAGAACCCGATCAATGAGCCCAAACCCATGTAACCTTTATTTAACCTGTCAAAATCTACAGGGAGGCATTTCAGCTCAGCCATCAACCCAAACATATGAATTTTCAAAACCATATTTAACCTATGGGTGGAATCTGAATGGAAAATCTTGCCAAGAACTTATATGCACATCAATAAAACCCAACTCAGTTTCTGTTTTAATCTATTTATTCCAAACTATATGGGAGAATTGGAAAGGCCTATTAGCCTTTACTGATTAGGAGCTCTTACAGTAAGATACTTGTACTTTTCCTATATCCATCACTAATCAGAATGACAACACCCTCTCTACTCCAGCTATGGAGTGGAGCTGGCTGTCAGGTCTTAGGAAAAGCAAGTAACAGGCTCGTAGCTCACAAAGGCCCAAAGCTTCTTTGTAATGTTTCAGAACTCACGATTATATTTACCATTATGTAGGATTACAGAACAGCAAGCAGTAATCTTAGGTAGAGCTATTCTTCCATAAGTCCTTTACTCCTTCATTTCTTTGTTCATCTTCACCCCCTTCCCTCCTATCTCTAAATATCAGACACCCCCACCTACCCCCTATAGCTACCTCTAACAACAGTGCCACAATAAGGCAGGCCAGGATGAAATAAAAACCCTTCAAATGCAAGAGGAGGAGCACTCACCATCTCAGAAACTCAAACCCCAGAGACTAGCTGGGAGCCGGCCAGGGTGCCCCCAACAAAGAATCGCTCCCACCACAGCACATTCAACTTTGTCCAGGCTCTGACCTACCTTGAGGGCAAAGTGCCCCGCAGCCCATGGTCTAGGATTTCATGGCGATCATGGCATCTTCTGCTCAGAGCTGACCCCCTCCCTGTGGTTTCCTACACCCTTCTGCTTTCAGACCAACTGGAGGTCTGTGAAGCTATAGGATCTTCTCAAATGCTTCCCGAAGAGAATGCCTCCTGCTCAGCACAACTCTCAGCTCAGTGCGTCAGTTGCAAACAAGTGGCTGCCTATATAATTTAATACGATGCCACTGGAGACTCACAGACCTGCTGCAAAGCAAGCAGGATTCTGCCTCTGGCCTCTTGGCAACCTGAAATCTGAAGTGCCTGCTTGTTTCTGCTCATTCGGGGTATATACTTCAAGTTACCTGTAGAGCAGGGTAGGGGTGAAGGCTGGGCAGGGTACTCAAATGCTGGGGGCTATTGAGAAATGAGTCTCACCTGGGGGATCTGAAATTTCTTAGCTGACTCACAGACTCAAGGTCATGGGGATCTACAAAGGCAGAGGCAAGTTGTGGGTATAGCTGGGTGACCCCAAGGCCACATTGGACACAGAGTGGCTATGCTGTGCTCTTAAAGCTTTTTCTCAATTGTTGTGGGGAGAGCCTGTCCTATCAGATGAGATAACCTAAACCAGATCACGAAGATCTAACTACTAGTTTAGGTTGTCTCACCTGATAGGACAGGCTCTTCCCACAGGAGAGGAGGGTATTTATATACACTTTTCTAAGCACAAGTGTGTAATCTTAGGCATGCATTAAGGAAAAGAAGAAAACTTTCTCATTTTTGAATAACTGTCATTCTGGTCCTTTGGGTTTGCTGGTTGGTTGGCTTAATGCTAAGCCCTGCCTGGGAGGCAGGCCCTGGAACCGTACACCTGTTTCTGCTTGCAGATAAGGCAGGGAGATGAGCAGCACTGGCCCTGGGCTAACTGGATTGCTCAGGTGCTAGGACCAATTCATCTGCACCCTGTTGGAGTAGCCCTGCAGGGACTCAGGACTTGTTCCCAGGATGCTGGATCTTGGGGGACTCAGCAAGGATGCCAACCACTGTGGTCTGTCCCCCAGGACCCTGTGCCAAAGTCACCTGCCTCAGGGGTGGGAAGAGACTTAGCAAGGGGACAAAAGTGGTCTTGCTGAGATTCAGACCTAGGGAAAGTCACTTTGAAGGAGGCACTGTGGCTAGAATCTAGCAGGGGACTCTTCATTCTTGCTGTGTCTGACCCTCAAGACCAAGGTGTGAAGTGTTCTCAGAGGGCTGCAGAGGTGCTCAAGGATGCTCAAGAGCCCTGGAGCTACACGTGCATATTCCAAGGCAAGGTACTTTGTGCACCCAAGTGAAGGGCAGGGTTAGGTCTGGGTGAACTGACACATAGACCTTCCTTGTTTAGTCCTCTTTAGATTGATAGCTTCTGATGATAGATGAAGGGTTTGTTTTGTTGGACTGGGGCAGGAGGGTGGTGGTGGCAGGAGACTATCTGGGGTACTTCACCCTTTTGGAAAAGGACAAAACTCGAAGTCTCCACAGATCCCCTAAAAGCCTCAGAAGGAGGAATCCTGGGATGTAATTACTGTGCTCCCCATGATCATTTGAAAAAGGGGCTCTTTCCATAACCGTCAGCTTTACGGTGATTGTCTAAGAAGTACAATATTCTTCAAGGACCCAAAGGCTAAAAGGCACAGAGTATGCAAATTTAGCTAACATTCTTGGATTAATAACTATTATGTAACTGTTAAGTTGAGCCTCTTGCACACATTATCTCATTTAATCTATAGGAGGCAGACTTTGTAAAAATTAATTTATGTCTACCTACTGACTAATGCATTAGAGTATGTAAAAGAGGAGTCTAGAAATAGCACTGTAGGACTGAACTAAAAGGTTTTGATTCATGGCAAAGGAAATTTAATTAAAGCATGTAATGTCAATTACTGTCATTCATAATCATATTATGCCTCCCCAGAAATAATACAGATATAAAAGTCTAGAGTTACCTGCATGTTTGATACAAATAGGATAAAATTATCTAGGTTCTGAAAGTATCCAGATATCAGACAGAAAAAAAAAAAGCATCTCTACCTAGCCTCATGTGTCATCAAATTTCATTAGGTAGGGACGTGAGCATCCAGCAGCAGGAAAACCCTTCCCTCCTCTGAGAGCAAGTCATACGGCTTTTGAAGGTGCCTGAAAATCTAGGGTTTAACATAGTCATGAGCTTTTAGCTGCTAGAGATGAGATGCTCTCCTTGTTTTGACAAGCTCCTAGGAGACCAGAGCTCTCTCAATAAACTTCCACCAGTTTGGGGACCCTGTATAGTGATAAGGACCAGATCCTCTCATGGGCAGTTTTGAGGTCCAGTGGAAAGAAGGAGCCACAGGAAAGCAACTGGGCAAGAAAAACGCAGCACATTGACCAGGCCACAGCTAGGCCTCAACTGGTCCATCCAGGGTGTGATGGTTAATATTGAGTGTCAACTTGATTGGACTGAAGGACACCTAGATAGCTGGTAAAGTATTGTTTCTCAGTGTGTCTCTGAGGGCGTTGCCAGAGGAGATTAACATTTTGAGACAGTGGACTAGGAGAGGCAGACCTGCCCTCAGTCTAGGTGGGCACCATCTAAATCAGCTGCCAGCACAGCTAGGATAAAGCAGGCAGGAGAAGATGGAAGAGCAGACTTGCTGAGTCTTCGGCCTTCATCTTTCTCCCGTGCTGGATGCTTCCTGCCCTCAAACATCAGACTCCAAGTTCTTCAGCTTTTGGACTCTTGGACTTCCACTAGTGGTTTGCCATGGGCTCTCGGGCCTTTGGCCACAGACTGAATGCTGTGGGTCTCAGACTGACCCACCACTGGCTTCCTTGCTCTTCAACTTGCAGACGGCCTATCGTGGGACTTTACCTTGTGATCATGTGAGCCAATTCTCCTTAATAAACTCCCTTTCATGTATGCTTATATCCTATTAGTTCCGTCCCTCTAGAGAACCCTGACTAATACACATGGGCATCCAACACCCTGAGGCTTCATTCTCTTTTCCCTTAATCACTTAGCATATGTAGTATTGGCAGACTCAGAGCTGAATAGTGGGGTTACCACAAGATCCACCAGATCAGCAAGGTCCTTGCATTCTTTGGATTACAGTGCAGTGGGGAAAACAGATATTAATCTAAGAAATATACAAATTCATAAATACAAGCAAAGTTCTACTGAGGCCTAGTTTCTGCATATCTGAAATAGATTTAGAGAATATCTATTCCATGGGGTCGTGGCAAAGATGAAATGAGTCAATATGTACAAAGCTCTTGACGTAATAAAAATTCTACTGGTACTACTACTATTATTCTTATTACTAATGAGTAGCTTCAGCTGTTACCAGATGTGTGACCTTGGGCAAGTTACTTAACTCTCTCATGTCTCAGTTTTCTCATGTTATGATTTTTCCATAATGATCAGTTTTAGTAAAATGGGATAACAAGAATTCTTCATGAAAAAGATTAAATGAGTAAATATGCAGGAAGGGTTTGGAACAATACCTGGCATATGGTAAGAATCTGATCAATGTTAGCTGCTAGTGGTGATTATTATTTTGCAAGAATCTGGGGAGTAGAATCCTAAGACAATACATCAGCTCATAATATGCTTACAATCTAGCTCAGAGTTTCTCAACAGAGGCATTATTGATCTTTGGACAGGATAATCCCTTGTTGTGGGGGGCTGTTCTGCACACTGTAGAATGTCTAATAGCATCCCTGGCCCCTACCCGCTAAATGCCAGTAGCATTCCCCCACTCCCACAGTTGTGACAACCAAAAATATCTCAAGACATTGCTTAGTGTTCCCCAGAGGAGAGGCTGGTGGGAGCAAAGTCATCCCCATGGAGAACCACTGATCTAGCTGGGAAGTACCACATACAGAGAGGAAGAAAGAAGAATGCGGAGCTAGAACCTGTGGTAAAAGAGCAGCAGTAAGTCCATGAAGGGAGCTCACTGACAGAAACAGGGAGGCTTCCTTAGAAGACAGGGCCTTAAATGGTGCTTCGTGACCATTTTAAATGTATGTCCCGCCAGGTGCTGTGGCTCACACACATGTAACCCCAGTACTTAGGGAGGGTGAGGCAGGCGGATCACTTGAGGCCAGGAGTTTGAAACCAGCCTGGCCAACATGGCAAAACCCCATCTCTACAAAAATACAAAAATTAGCCAGGCATGGTAGTGCACACCTGTAATCCCAGCTACCCCAGAGGGAGGGTGAGGTAGGATAATCGCTTGAGTTGGAGAGGCAGAGGTTGCAGTGAGCTGAGATTGCACCACTGCCCTCCAGCCTGGGCGATGGGGAGACTCTGTCTCCAAAAAAAATAAAATAAAATAAAATAAAATAAAATAAAATAAAATAAAATAAAATAAATAAGTAAACGNAAATAAAATAAAATAAAATAAAATAAAATAAAATAAAATAAAATAAATAAGTAAACGCCCCTTTTGGTAAACATAAAAATCTTTTTATTGAGATTGAAATTTCAAAACAAATTAAACATCATGCCTAAACCCAAATTAAAGCAACTATTGTATAGTGAATATTATTTTCCATTACAAACAGTTCCTTCCTCTCACTAAAATTCTGATAAAGCTTCTTAGCTAAATGTCAACTCACAGTGATTTAAACAAGCTGGAAAGAGATAAAAGAGAGAAGGGAGAGGGGAGCGAGAACCTAGGTCATCCCTGAAGAACTTGAAGAACTTTGGAACAATGTCTGCTGACATCTCTGGAAATGAGTCTAAATTTTACCCAAGTGGTAGTGAGTCTGCTTTCAAGATAGACAATCATCCCTGGCTTCCAGTTGTTGTATCCTATTCCATCCCCTCCCCATGACATGGACCAGCTGACCCTCAGCTGTAACTCAGTTCTGCCTCGTTTTCTAAGATCCAACTTACCTGAGGCTGACTTGGGCTCAACAGCATCACTGTCTGATCCCAGGGCACTGCTTCATTCCAGTAAACGACAGTCCTAATCCATTACCCAGGTTCTTATCACTGAAGTTCTGCCTTGGTCTCTGTTGATGAATCCCTGTCCAAGAATCTGCTGGGCACCCCATCCTAGAGAACTGCCAAGCACCCTTACCCAATGTCTGGAGCTACAGCTACAGGGTGTCCTAAGCCTGCCTTTCTGGATATCTGAGCATCATCCCATCTAACTGCTGCTGCACTCATCTGCCCATGCAGACATCCTACTACTTTGTCTTGGATCCTTCTGTGTTGCCGTTGAATCTCAGAAGGATCAGCCACTGCTGCACCCATGCTGGCTAGGCTGCATCTTCACCATTAGCGTGCAGGCCAGCAATCCCAGTGCAATCCTAGCCTGGTGGAAGGGTCAGGTCTCTATGACCCCCTGCCTTCCTCATTCCATCTCAGGTAACTGGCCACACTGCAACATGACCAACAGCAAATCCCAGTCTCTGAGTTTTGGTTATCTCTACTGTAAGGTAGTTTAATCAGACCACAGCCCTGCACGTGATTCAATTGTAATTTATACACATTATAAACTGAGCACCTCCCATATGCAAGATATGCTGACAGGTGAGGGAAAGAGAGGAGAACTAATCATGAAGGTTTATTTTGTACCAGACATTGATTTCTTGCTTTACACAATTATTTTAACTCATAACAAACCCAAGAGGTAGATATATCATCATTAACATTTTCTGTATGGGAAGATTAAGTTCAAAGAGCCAGCAAGGCATCAGTCAGGGCCCTCAACAGGAGTCCCACTGACTTCAAACCTCATGTTCATTCTCCGACACTGGGAGTGGTCTTTTTGATGGGTGCCTGGAACGCTACGAGGTTTTTATCTTTTTATTTCTTCCTTTTATAATTGTGATAATATATTGGGCATCTACCTTCAGAGTTAGTGACTGTACTCAGAGTACTCATACAAACTGCTCTCAGCA
This sequence comes from Theropithecus gelada, assembly GCF_003255815.1. Classification (NCBI taxonomy): domain Eukaryota; kingdom Metazoa; phylum Chordata; class Mammalia; order Primates; family Cercopithecidae; genus Theropithecus; species Theropithecus gelada. Next base: position 53,040,165 of record NC_037682.1, read on the forward strand.
TCCTCTCCCAGTTTTTTCTACTATTAAAATTCAGGTCACACAGAAGATGAAATGCGGAGTTCTCCAAACTCTCTCAAGGGAGCTGAATACAAATAATTATTATAACTTTATGGGAGCTGCTGTCCCAGTGAGCAAGGCATGAGTGAGAGTTTAATTTCCCAGAAGGAAGTCAATGTACCCATACTGACTGGGACCATATCTGCAGGGCTGGGGCTCGGCAAGGCACTCTGGTCCCTCTCTCTCTGCTGAAGACATGAGGTATGCCAGGGATTGCCCTGGGTGAGCTACACACCAGCCCTGATGGGCTGCTGTTTATGAAAGGGACATGGGGCAAGGTATTCGAAAACTTCACATTTGCATAATGAATGCAAATGTGACCCCTGACCCCACCCTCACTTTTAAGATTAGCACTTTTAAGGCTTTAAAAATACGGCCAAAAAAAAAAATACACTAGAGATTATATTGGCTTTTCCTTACAGTGAGGCATGGCAAGGTTGTGTCATTAGATTGATCTTTACATGGATTGACCTGAGCAATTTTATGGTCAAGTACAAACCGCTACATTACAGGGTTTGAGTAACACATAGATGGAACCTCATCACCTGTTATAGCCAGGTGCCTGGGCATTCTCATCAGTCACATTTAGGACACAGAGAGGAGACAGAGAGCCAAGCATATAACACAGGTCTGGAAGAAGTTACTCATCCTGCATGGGATTTTTTCTAAAGACACAACCAACATTTACCCTGAGACTTAATCTATAGACTTATAGGAGTCATAGCCATGTTCTTAATTTTCTCTATTTTTATGGAAAACTTGGCTACACTGAGAATGTATGAAACCAGCAATCATGAAACAATAGGCCAGAAACCACAGAATACACTTTTACCACAGGAAAGCAATGAACTGCAAAATTTAGACTCATCTGATCCTTATAATTGGACAAAGCTAGCTTTCACATGATCACAACCATTACTGCTATATTACTGTATTTTTGTCACTTAATATTTAAAGTGTATCTCTCCACATACTTACAAAGTGAACCTATTTGATATTTTAATGATAATATAATATTCATTTATCCTAGCCTATTTTAATATATTTAAGTCATCACACAATTTGGCCATTGGGTTGTTGCAGTGTAGGTAAAACTATATAATTTTTTATTACCTTAGGATATATTTCTAAAAGTAGAATTGTTGGGTCAGAGTGGAGGATTGATTTGGTGACTTTTTTTGCATATCATCATGCTGTTCTCTAGGAGGGAAAAAAAATTATACCTTCTTGAGTGTATGAGTGTATGAGTGTATCTCTGCCCATGTTAGATTTTGTAGGCTTTTTTTTTATCTTTGATAATGTAGTAGGTGGCAGTGGTAACTCACAGTTGTTTTAACTTGAACTTATTAACTTACCTCCCTAGGATTTGTGTACAGTTGTGCGAATTGTCTACTCATATCCTTTGACCATCTGTCCAATGAAGTCTTGATTGGGACCTCTCAGATTTTTCTAAAACTCCCCCGAAGTGTTTGGATATTAAGTTTTTAGATGTCATGTTTATTGCAACTATTCCCCAATCTGTTGCTTCTCTTTTTACCTTTTGGTTGATTTTCTTTGTACAAAAAAGGTGCGTGTGTGTGTGTGTTTTTCAAGTAATTGAACCCGTCAAACTTGTCACTGATAATTTCTTCAGTTGCTTCAATAGTCAGAAAATTGTCTTTCCTCAACAATTGGGATAAGAATACTATTAAAAAAATTAGCTCTTTAAACCATCTGGCATTTGTTGTGGTATAGGGATAAACTGACCATATTTTCTGAATCAAAAATTGGAACATGTGATCTGACAAATGCCAGTGTTCTTATGGGTAAAATGGGACAGAATATTTGAAATTGAGACTTTCCTGGAAAATTAAGGACATATGGCCCACATATGTATGGAGCAAGCTGTTATTTTAAACGTCCCGCTTTTTTCAGCCCCTGTCAACTCTAAGCAACAGAGCTTTTTAGCCTAAGGTTCAGTGTCACCCAAGTCCTGAGCCCAATCTTACCAGGGCAGGATGAATGGCAATAGGGCCAGTCCTACCAGAAGGAAGGATCCAGAATTAGTTATATTGCAAAGAGCCTGGTATTTGCCCCTCTAGATCCATCTCTAGATCCATGCCTTCCCACCTTGTTCCCTGCTCCATGTTTCAGTAGGCACACTTGCTGTCTGTCCTCAGCTTCCATTAGATCAATGGGAAGTACCCCAAGAAATCTGGGAGAGAGGGGAGAGACAGTCAGGGTATTTATGTCCTGATTCCCCTGCTGTGAGGCCACCATGATCAAAGGTCATAGGCCTTGTCTGTTGGATGGCCCTCCCCACACCACTTTCTCTATCTCTGGAATTAGTAACTATTCACTTCCCTCCCGTTTCAGGCTTAGGAGTGATAACAGCTCCCCACGGTTCCCAGCCCCAGGACAGAGTACACTTAGCCCATTCCTATGTGAACAAACCCTTTATTAAACTGTACTTACGTTAATCAATTGGAGTGTGCTATGGTGTCCAGTGGGGACCCTGCCTCATACACCCAGTATCCAGGCTGCCTCAGTGAACAAGTACATATACAATCAGAGTTAGTTTTCCCCAGACCCCATCACAGTTGGCTCTGTGCACACAAGGGTTAAAAGTGTAGTTCCTCCTAGAAGTACAGCCCTCCCCTAGACCACTGTCTACTTGGCTACTTCGCCAGCCCCTTCTTCACAGGACAAGCCCTCTCAACTCCACCTACTGACTGCAGAATTGCTACACTTCAGATAGACCACCAAGCACAGCGATCCAGCTGCTCATGCTGACCTGAAATCCTGAATTCCAAAATTGGTTCTACCCTGTCCTAGCTGCTTTCTTTTCCCCTAGGCCAGGGCTGAGGTCTCAGCATGCCTCTGGGTTCATCTATGTAGCAGTAACCAGTGGCTTCTTCCTTCAGGGGCAACAAGAATAGCAGAGATTATATAATGCATTTAAGATAAACTGTCTGGGAGGCTGAGGTGGGAGGATCACTTGAGGCCAGGAGTTTGAGACCAGACTGAGCAACAACAAAAAAATTTTTTCAAATAGCTGGGTGTGGTGGTGCATGCCTGTAGTTCCAGCTTCTCAGGAGGCTGAAGTGAGCAGATCACTTGAACCCAGGGATTCCAGGCTGCAGTGAGTTTTGATCTTGCCACTGCACTCCAGCCTGGGCAACAGAGTGAGACCCTATGTCTCTATTAAAAAGAAGGAAAAAAAAGGACAGGAAAGAAAGATATACTGGGCTGAGTATTATACATAAGGATTGGTTCAGTCATTACCATGAATTAGTGAGTATTAATTGTCTGAGCTGCCTGTTCTGGCCCTCATCTTTATGGGCTATCCATTTCTTCTGGGCCCTTGAATTTCGCTTTTGGTGCTCTTTGGAAGACTTTGCAATGCTTCCACTGACACACCTCTTACCAACAGCACTGCCTGATGCCCTCCTGTGTGTTCCCATTAACAACCTGGATTCCACTTCTGCCAAATCCTTACCAACTGGGGCCAACATCAACATGCCCCTCTCTGTGAGGAAACCATGAGCAAAGGGATGCTGTGGGGGTGGGTAGGAAGCTGCAAACCTGCCTCCCTGAAGCTGCCACATGGTGTCTGAAGTGAGGACCTCAAGATTCAGCTCAAAAAGCATTCATGGAGCCAGGTTCAGTACTACAAAGGCATGTTGAAAATGACAATGAGATAGTAAGGCAGTAAAATGGGAGCGCAGACAACAAGCAAGTGGTGAGAGGACTGGTAAGGCTTTCGAGAAGAAGCAGGGCTCAACCTAGAAGTTGAAGGTAGAGAAGCAGCAGCAAACCCAGAAGCAAAGTCTTCAAAGCAGGAATCAGCAATGGTGGCCATATTGCCTAAGGGTACGGGCAAAGGAAAACAAAAATTATGCTACACCTGCTTCCATCCAAGCACCTCGTGTTCCCATCTGATATCCACTAGGCTGCATTTCTGAATCCCCAGAGCCTAGAACATGGTTGAGCAAGTATCAGTAAAATAAAAGCATGAATGAATATACTTTAAAAGCATGAATGAATATACTTAACTCTGTTATTGCCAAAAGCCAAGAGTTCCGTAGTTCCTTTGAATCCTACATCTGCAGGGGAAACAGGTCACCCACGAGAAGAATTGGTGTGTGACAGATGCTTTTAAGAAGTCAAGTTGGCCGGGTGCAGTGGCTCACGCCTGTAATCCTAGCACTTTGGGAGGCCAAGGTGAGCAGATCATGAGGTCAGGAGATGGAGACCATCCTGGCCAACATGGTGAAACCCTGTCTCTACTAAAATACAAAAAATTAGCTGGGCGTGGTGGCACACATCTGTAGTCCCAGCTACTCAAGAGGCTGAGGCAGGGGAATTGCTTGAACCCGGGATGCGAAGGTTGCAGTGAGCTGAGATTATACCACTGCACTCCAACCTGGCGACAGGGTGAGACTCTGTCTCAAAGAAAAAAAAAAAAAGAAGCCAAGTCAGCAAACGTTACAAAACACCTTGATATAGCATCCCAAGTTGCCCCATGGCTTTTGGAAACTGCCCTTATGTCATTTATTTTATCTGTAGCAGCCTCTGCCTTCTACCCTTCTGAAGCTTCATGGGGAGGCTCTTTTCCTCTCGGTCCTCATGGTGCCTGGATTCTCAGTGAGCCTGGTGAATAGATCATAGGGGCTCTGCTCTTAGGCTGCACTCCTAAGAGCTTAGTCAATGTACCTGTGGACAGCCAAGCAGTGAGGCCTTTTTGTCTTGCACCTGAGTCTTCTGCCTTATATCTCCCCCACCTCTTCCCCTCTTTAAACCAGCCTCAAGCTCCTAGTGTCACAGTTATTGACCTTGAAAATGCAGTGTCTTTTGCTGCATTCCCAACACCTGTCTTGGGCTCCACATACCTTTTCTTCAGGCACTGGCCATCCACCATCCTAGGTTAGAGTCTCACTTTCTTCCTATTAATAATATCAATAATATACCTTACATTTGCTTAATGGTTTCCAAAGCTTACATATGCATCTTATTTAACTCTATAGCAATCCTGCTAAATAGGTATTGTGATCTCCATTTGACACTGAGGCTCAAAAGAGGTAAGAAGTTTGTTCAGCTGGACAGCAGCAGCATCCGGCACTGCCCAAAGGTCCTCCCTGTCCAGGACTCCTTGCTCTCAATCATAGTTGCTGCCTCCCTACTTCTGACTCGCTCTGGAGTATGATTAAGTAGAGCTGATGGCCTCCTGCCTCCATGCTGCTGAACTGGTCCATGTATCAAGTAAGGTTTGGACTGGTAGGCTACAGGGGGCAAGGCCCCTTCCAACTCTGAGTCTCTCTGACTCTCTAACCCCACAATCCTTCAATCTGTCGGCAATTTTCCACAAAGCAACCTTCTCCCTTCAACTCCCCCCAACTTAACGCCTGCTATTTTTTGACACTCAACTATTACTATACATTTTGTAGAGCTAGGCAGTGAACTGGATAGCAATTCCCTATCTCCAATTTCCTACAGCGTTGTGGAAAATTGTGTTACATTGGGCAAATGAAAGAACTAACAGCAGCAGGGGGAAAAGTCATTAAAATGTAGTCGTTTTTGTTTAATCCTGCCTCCCTCAGCAGATTTGGTTGGTGACCTCTCTCTGAGTCATGAAAAGGCTTTAAAACTTGCTCTGATTTATATCTGTAGGAAATAGAGTTTACATCTTGCATTTTAATTTTTTTTTTTTCATTCTCAAACCATACTTTTTTTCCCATCTATGTGGAATTTCTTGATGATACCTCAGGACAAAAATATACATACATAATAGCTTTTCGGCTTTATGGTGTGGATTAACCAAAACCACTCATTTCAACAACAGCCTGGAGGTTTTAAGCCAATTACCCCCAAATGTATTCTGTGAGATTTAGCTGGGCGGTCTTCTCTTGGTCAATTAAGTCATGGGAAAAGGCTCAGGATCACCAATGATCTAACTTGGAGAGTGATCCGCAAGGAAAAGCAATTAAAAAAAAAAAGTTTTCTACCAGAGTATAGAGGCAAAAATTTTCATTATTTTTGGCATCTGAAGCATGGCAGATGGTCTAATCTTTTGTATCTCTATAGTCTGAACTCAATTCCAGAGGAAAAATAAAGAACCACAATTTAGTAGAGGTCAGGAACATAAAGTTTGTAACTTCAGCCCCACCTCCACCCCCCAGGCTGGGGCCTCTGTGGATTATGGGCTGTTACTCTTTAGTTGTAAGAAACAGAATCCCCCTCCCCTAAGCTAATTAATTAAAGGAGATTGTTTAAAAATACAGTGGTAGGCAAAAATCCCTTGCCTTAAGATTTCTGGCTCCAGTCCTGGGACTGTGAATGTGATGAGATATCATGCCCTACGTTAGGTTACCTGATAGAGGCATTATGTAGATGGGTACTAGTTTTGATTTGAGTTACCCTAAAGGAGATGATCTGTGTAAACCTAACCTAATCATTCTTACCCTTTAAAAGCAGGTAGCAGAAGAGGAAGTTGGAAAGAGTATGAGAGGGATTCGTTGTGTGGGTGATTCTCTGTTGCTGACATGGAGGGGCCCTGTGGCAAGGAGCTCAGAGTGGCCTCTTGGAGGTAAGAACAGTCCCTGGCCAAGGCCAGTAAGGGAATAGGGACTCCAGTCCTATAATGCAAGGAAACAAATTTTGCTGAGAACCTGAATGAGCTTAGAAGCAGATTCTTTTCCAGGGCCACCAGATAAAAACCCTGCCCAGCCAACACCTTTACGTCAGCTTTGTGAGATTCTAAACAGAGAACCCAGTTGAAGCCACTGCCCTCTGACCTATAGAACTGGGATACAATACATGGATTGTTTTAAGCTGCTAAGTTTGTGATAATTTGTTATGCAGCATCAGAAAACTAACACAGATTCCCAGCTCATGGGCACAGGAACCCAAATGTGGCCAGGCCCCAGTGGGAAGGAGAGAAGTCCCAAGGAAGCAAAACCTCTCCACCTGTCAGGGGCCACTGGACCCTCCCCCTCAGCTTCTCTTTTGATCTTGACCAGCTTCCTACGCTTACCTGTGATGACACATGACTGCTGGCCCCAACCCTAACTGAACTCACTGGGCCAGCACTAATCACTGACCAAAAAAGCCACTGTGTCCTTAGTCGAAATTCTGAGAATTCTGAATGAATGGCCAGTTGGTTGTTGGCCATTTATTCATCCAACAAATGTTAACTGAGCATATACAATGTGTTAAGAATTGGCCGGGCGCGGTGGCTCAAGCCTGTAATCCCAGCACTTTGGGAGGCCGAGACGGGCGGATCACGAGGTCAGGAGATCGAGACCATCCTGGCTAACACGGTGAAACCCTGTCTCTACTAAACACATACAAAAAACTAGCCGGGCGAGGTGGCGGGCGCCTGTAGTCCCAGCTACTCGGGAGGCTGAGGCAGGAGAATGGCGGGAACCCGGGAGGCGGAGCTTGCAGTGAGCTGAGACCCGGCCACAGCACTCCAGCCTGGGTGACAGAGCAAGACTCCGTCTCAAAAAAAAAAAAGAATTGTTCCAGGTGCTGGGGATACAGCAATAAACAAGATGCCTTCCTGCTCACAGGGAGTTTACATTCTAGTGAAGGAGAGAAACAACGGAAAGGCAAACAAGGAAACATGCACGCTACACCAGCAGTGTGACAGGTTGTAAGAGAAAACAGAACAGGGCGATGGGAATAAAGACAACCAGGAAGTGCTATTTTTACACAGGTGGTCATAGGCCTCTTTAAGAAGAGTTGTGCATAAGGAGGATTTGAACAGAGGCTGGAGTGAAGGAGCCAGTTATGCAAATACATAGAGAACATTCAGGAAGAAGAAACAGGAAGTGCAGAGGCTTTGAAATGTTAATGTACTTGGCTCATGTAGGGAACAAGAAGGAGGCCAGGGCAGCTGGGGCAGAGAAAGCAGGGGGAGGAGGATAGCAAGTAGGGTGGGAGGAGCAGCATGGGCCAACACAGGTAGGGCCAATATGGGAAAACCATCAAGGAGTTTACTGTGAGGTAGTGACATGGATTGCTGGTCTTCGATCAGAGATCCAAACAAGATCTCAAACGTGGCATCCCAGGCCTGCCCCTTCAGCTGGGCCTCTGGGTGCCATCATTCCCAAAGAATGGGGGTGATGAGTGAGTCAGGCTAGACATCTACTTCATGCTCCCATTATCACAAAGAACAACTTTGGTTAATTCAATAATGTCTCAACCATCTTTGATTCAAGCTGGAGGACTGAATCAAAAGGGCAGAGTCCACAGGAGGTAATGGAAGGTCAGTGGTAAACTAAGGGACAGTGTCTATACCAAAGGCTCCTTTCTACAGAGATAGCTGGGCCCTCTTTCCATCTCTCCTGCCATGTAGTTTGGGGGAAGAATCAGCAGAACCACTAGCCAAGGGGTTGTCCCCTTCCCCATTCACCCTCATATTCCTAAAGAGATGCATCCAATCAAAAGAACACAGTCAGCTCAGAAACCATGAGAGGGACTCCAAAAGAATTACTGTTCCTAAAGTGCCCCTGGGATCAGAACTAGTGGTCTCCTCTGCCACTTTCCCAAACCAGTCTACTGTCCATGCCAAACACAGTCTTATTCCCGTATCATTAGGCCCTTCTGAAGACATGAGCCATCCTGGGCACTACAGTACCCACCCTAACACCATTCTGCCTCAGTCTTTCTCTGAACTGGCTGGGGCCAATTTTTAATCCCAAAGGGCCTCTTTCTTCCAATCCTGGTTTCCAAATTTTCCTGGAATTGATCCAACAAACGTTTATTGAGCACCAACCTTTTGGCATTGTACAAGGCAGGAGGGGTTTAAGCCCTGAGTTCAAAACCTAATGCTGCCACTATCTTAATTTGGGCAAATAACTCCCTGAGTCTCAACTATGAATAGGAACAATAATACCTACTTTAAGGAGGTGTTTAGGGGTTAGGAACAATAAAAGTCAAGTCTCTAGCATGAAGTTGGTGACAAAGTAGCCCTTAGTGGATATTTATTGAATAAATGAAAAAATTAATGAATGCTATATTTGAATGTCCCCTTCAAAACTCATGTTGAAATTTAAATGCCATTGTAACAGTATTAAGAGGTGGGGCCTTTAAGAGGTGAGTAGGCCACGAGGGCTCAGCCCTCATGATGAAATGAATGCCATTACTGCCAGAATGGATTAGTTATCCTGGGAGTGGGCTCCTGATAAAAAGGATGAGTTTGGCCTGATTTCCTGTCTCTGGTGTGCTTGCTTGCTCTCTCATCACAGGATCAAGTAACAAGAAGCCCCTCACCAGATGAAGCCCTTCAATCTTGTACTTCCTAGCCTCCACAACCATGAGCCAAAAACCAGTCTATGTATGGTATTCTTCTATAGAAGCAGAAAACGGACTAAGACAATGAATGACAAGGTTGGAAGTACATTTGATGACCGGATATTGATGAAACTCCATGATGAATGCTTCAGCAGAGGTACAAAGTCACAGGGTGAATGGGAAGCACTGAACAAGTTTCCACCTTTCCTTTATACTCTCTCTCCGCCTCCCCTGCACATTCCCCACATGGGCTGCTCAACCTGATTCTATCTTCAGCTTCAGTCTCTTCCCAACACCATCTGACTCCTTCCCAAAGGAGACTTGGACACTAAGCACAGCCTTGATGCTCTTTCATTCCCACCCCCCACCCCAACATAGCATCATCCCTATATCCACTCTCTAAGTATGCTCTCTCAATTCAATTCATGTGAACAAACCTTCACTGAGCACCTAAGATGTGCAAGACAAAGTGGATATAGAGATGAGGAGGCCATGGTCTTTACTCACAGAGCTCATATTCTAGTGAGAAGAACCACCAAGATGGCCAGTTCATACACTGTGATGATGCTGGCAATAGAAATATGTCCAGGGCACAAAGGCTAATTAATCTCTGGTAGGAGGCTTAGGAGGTTGTGGGGGATGTAGGGAAGAGAAGGTTTCCTGGAAGGAGGGACCCAGGAGTTGGGTTTCACAGAATGAATAGGAACATGCCTGGCAAAGGCAGGGAAAGGATATCCTTCTTGTACCTCACCTCTTCTTTCTGCAATCCTTTCTTACACTTCTAGGAGAGGGTTCCTTAAGCTCTCTGAAGTACAGGACCAGTTTCTTCTCTTTTTCTTATTTCCAAATCATTGCAGACTGACACTTTGCAAAAATATAATAAAATAAACTACTATAAAATATTGGATTATAACACAAAATACTAGCATGCTGATCACATGCTCAGATGTTGCAACAATGTCAAATTGCTATAAAAGTTTCTTCCTTGGTGGTGATGGTACCACACTGAACTGGGCACTTACAGATGGTGAAAATAGCAAAATTTATTTCATGTATACTTCAACACACAAAAAAAGCTTCCTTTCATTTTCATAGTATTCTCATATTTCAGGTTTCATTGAAACTTTGGAGTTGTTTTTAAGCCGTTTTTGCTCTCATCACCAATATCAAATTTATCAACACTTTTAATCATTTTTTTTTTAAACAATTTGCATTTCCATCCTTTCCTTCCCAATCTAACCCCACGCTTCTTCAGATCAGGGTCCGGTTCCAGCAACAACCTACTGAATACCCTCCCTGCCCCCATCCTCCCAAGCAAAAATGCCTTATATATAAAAGGAAGCTAAACTGATCTTCCCAAAACACTGTTTCTTGGTGTTTTCCCTCAATAATATTTAACAGCTCCCTGTGGCCTCTGGCATCAATTTTAGTTCCCCTAACTTTCATAGAAGCCTTTGTCACTCATTACTCACTTTATACAGGCAGCCAAAGGTCCTCCCAGGCCACTTGTCCCTCTGCTCTGGCCCACACAGATCTCTCTCCATCTCCAGGACTCTACTTCCCAAGGCCACTGAGACCTTGATGGAGACTGTTACTGAATGGGCTCTAATTGTGTTGTGTGTAGTTTCCGTAGTCTGAGACCAGCAATCAGTTCTGCTAATTCTCTCCCTACAACTCTGATACTAGTGTATGAGACACGTTAATAAAAAAATTTGGGTGAGTTGTCAGGTTTCTAATTAGTCTAAGAGAATTTCACAATATCGGCGCAATCATCCTACCAAATTAAGTCTAGCAAATAATATGTTCCTAATATGCACATTATCCCTAATCCTCAGAAGAGGAAGATATTGCTATCTATTTTACAAATAAAAACAGAAGCTGGGCGCGGTGGCTCATGCCTGTAATCCCAGCACTTTATGAGGCCGAGGCGGGTGGATCACAAGGTGAGGAGATCGAGAGCATCCTGGCTAACACAGTGAAACCTCATCTCTACTAAAAATACAAAAAATTAGCCAGGTGTGGTGGCGGGGGCCTGTAGTCCCAGCTACTCAGGAGGCTGAGGCAGGTGAATCACTTGAACCCAGAGGCGGAGGTTGCACCGAGCCAAGATCGTGCCACGGCACTCCAGCCTGGGTGACAAAGCGAGACTCCATCATAAAAAACAAAACAAAACAAAACAACAACCAAAAAAAGAGATATAGCCAGGAGAAGTCACTTGCCCCAAAATCAAACAACTGTTGAGAGGAGAGAGGGATTCTAAATTTAATGTGTAACTCCAAACTGTTTCCATTGCACAGCCCAGCTTTTGAAATGGAAGCTCTTCTCCAGAGTTTAGGAACCACCCATTCATCATTCCTTATGACCTATGAGAGTCTGCACACCCAACAAGCAGCTCAAACCCTCCTGTAATTCCATGGGTTTGGCCATTTGGAGGATCAAACACGAGCACTTGCTATCATGACCAAAACAAGAACTCTTCAGTCCTGGGACTTAGAAATAGACCGGAAGCTCTGTCACCCATCTGCATGTTTCACCTCTCATCTGTGTTGAATGACAGGGATGTTTTCAGAAGCGGCTTTGGAATGGTCAACCCTCTGTACTTTTCCCCATGTTCTGGAATCAGGATCTTGGCTGGAGTGAGAGGAGAAGGGGAAGAGGATGGGAACTAAGGGAGGAATAATTTTTAAGAAGAAAAGGGAGAGTCAGTGGGGAAAATGGAACAAGTGATCAGAGAGGGGGGAGCCTTGGGCATCACCTGTCACAGCTGAGGAAGAGGAGACCTTCAAGCAGCAGGCAGATGAAGAGAGATCAAGTAAGACTAGGAAAGAAAGTCTGGAAATTGGGAAGTCCCAGGTAAACTTTGCCAGAACAGTTTCAATGGGTGCGCAAGTCAGACTGCAGTTTGGTGTATGAGTGGAAGCAAAAAAGCAGCAACTTATCTATATGTGAGTTTTCAAGACATTTGGTGAATACAGGCAGGAAAGAAGCTGATTGAGAAGGGACTGGTGTGTGAGGTGGTGGACTGAGGACTGGGGTAATGTAAGAAGCTGGGGGTTTGTAACCAAATCACTTAGGCAGACTAAGTGATTATCTTCAGACCTGGAGCAGGCTCAGTAAAAATGCCTTCCGGGTTGATTCAAGTTGGGGACTGCTCAGTTTGAGCAGTAAGAACAAAAGAGGTTGGGGATTGGAGGTGGGGGGCACTAAGGATGCTGTGAGTGTGGCTAGAATAATCAACAGACAACCAGGCTGCATTGGGAGAGTCTGGACAGATAGAGGCCCAGAAGCTAGAGGCTGGAGAACAAGTCTTCATGGGAGTAGAAGAGACCAGGAGGTGGAGGGTTGGGGTCAAGAAGGTGAAGCTCAGAGGGCACTATGTGTTCAGACATAGCATGATCCAAGCCATAAGTCATGAACCATGGGAGCAAAGTCACATGGTTGGGGGCTGTGATAGCCAGAAAAGCTGAGAAGGTGGAGGAACTCCAAGGCTGGGAGACAGGTCAGCAGGGAGGCTGTTAAACTCACTGGGGAAGAAGGAGGCATGTTTGATAGGGACCAAGCGCTAGAGTCCCTGGTAAGCACGAAAAGTACTGGGGTCCCACCAGGCGGGACCTGCAGCTGAGACAGCCATCAAAGCAATGGGAATGCAGAATCTATCCACACTTCTCAGGCTGCAAAATGCCATTCACTGCTCTCCCTCAGGGAGCGCAGGGCTGCAAAACGGCTTGGTGTCAGTATGTGGGCCTTGCCCCCCACTGCCTTTCAAAACAGGATGGAAGAACTGCTTACGTGGTATGATATTTTAACCAGAGGGCACTTGGAAAATCAGAATTCGAGGGTAGCCTGCACACGAGTCCAGAGGGCAACCTTGGATTTATGAACACGTAGAACAGAGCGCTCGCGGTGCTCAGACCTGAGCCATCGAGGTAAGGCAAGCTCGTTCTCGGCCGGCCTCACATTTTTCTGTTTATTTTTATCTGTGGGATCAGGCGTGTTAGGGAGAAACAGAGAGGCCTGGTAACAACAGCTTCCCCGTCATTCTTGGTTACTTACATCTGTGGTCAATTTTCCACACTTTATTCCATAAAAGGTAAAGGAGGCACGGTACTTGCAACAGGATAATCTAAACAATATGAACCATGTTACTGTTAAAGACCATCTGGCTGATCACGCCCAGGCCCAGAGTTTTAACTCCTTGAAGTAAGAAAGATGCCAAACCCAGAGAGGCCGGGGCCTTTTTCTGGGCTCTTACTCCAAGTCTTTTCCTCCCTCTTCAAGTCAGTTAAAACAACAACCTTTAAGGTCTCTGCCAATCCTAATATTCTCTCTGATTCTAGGCCGGCTGCTGGTGAAACTCTGCGAGCTTTGTGAATGAGCAACTTGCAAAATGCTTCTACCAAATGCCTCTTTTATTTCTCTTTAAAAGGAAACATTACAAGCTTTTTTTTTAAAAAAAAAAAAAGCCTTCCACACAACCCAAATTGAAGTACTCTCAAGTGCTGGGGTTGCTTCCTTCATTGCTGATTCTCTCACTTAAAGCTAAGGTATTATTTACATAATTTTAATTTTAAGAAGCAGCTGATATCAGTGAAGAACCAGTGAAGCCCATGCTTTTCTTTTATTTGGGCTTACACATTTTGTGGCCATCTGTTATCCAAGAAAGTTGCAAAGTCAAATAAGAGATGGGAGAACTGTAAATCAGATGGTGTTTTTCATCCTTTGGGTGGGGAGCTAATGATAAAAGATTCCGGGAAAGTTTCAGTTGGGTAAGGTCATCACAAAAATGAAACTTGGCCTCCCTTGTGAGGTGCAGCCTTTCCACCTGCAGAAGGAATTTAGCATTTGACCTAGAGGTTCGGGTGTATTTTATTCTTCGACTAGGTCATTAAGAACTCTGGCTTTCCCTAGCTTCCTCTAGGGGTATTAAAACGATTCAAAACAATTCAATTTAATATACCTTTTAATTTTTTAAATCGTGTCTGGCAACATTCCATCAAGGAAGCATCTTTCAGTACCACGGCTACAACAGAGCCCTCATTTCTAGCCACTATCTCCTTTGTGTGTAACCACAGGACCTAAGCAATCAGTTTTCTGGGAATGAGTTTTCAGAGGTCATGATAGAAAACAGGTTCAAATACAATGGCTATGTCTGGCTTCAACAATGCAGCACCAACTGTGCTAGCACAGCTCTCCGCTTTTTAAAATATTCTGGAAAATCTCAATGATACAGAAAAAAAACAACGCAAGAGCCTAAATAACGTACACATGACAGAATGTGGTTCTTACTTTGTCAAATTACTTTAAATTGCACAGGCCCAGATAGGCAGTTATTTTTTGGTTTGGTTTGGTTCTGTTGACTTGCCAGACAAACTTCAACATCCTTCTTTCTTCCCCCATCCACTTTGCAAGTTACCTCTTTGGATTCACAAAGACAAGAGTTGAAGGGGTTAACAGCAGAGTCGTTGGGAAACAAAGCATCATATCCCATGATCATAAATCTCTTTCAAGGCAAGTTAAACTCAATTCTACTACAGCTCCCAAATTCAGCATTCATCTTCAATTAGATAAAATGGCATTCACATCTATTTGTACTCTCTCCATTTCCCAACACATTTATCTCATGAAATAAAAACTGGAACATACTACTGTCCTAAACATGTACATTATTTTTAAAAAGAGTTAATGAATCAGACTAAATTAATAGGCCTTTTATTGGAATTCAGTTTTAATACAAATTCTTTAACATGTACGAGCAATAGTTTTCAAGAGACAGGTGAGAAAGAAAATGAGGAAAAAAAGACTTAGTCATCACTCAACTATAGTAGTAATTTCCCAACCCAAAACAAAGTAGGAAAAATTTTATGTTAATTGTAAAAAGAATTTTATTTGGATTGTATGATCAGATATTGGGCATACTATAGCTCCTTTGCAGAGCTCTTCTCTTTTGGAGAAACGAGTTTCATTTCTTTTATGATTCTGATTAAATGGACAAGCAACCCCCATGTAAACTAGTATCCTCACCTCTATAAGGACCAAGGCTGCAGCTGGAGTAAGAAAGTTGGGAATTTCCAACAACTGCTGGATTTAAATGGTTGCTTAGATTTAGAAGCCACAGAACAAGATGAGAAAAAAGCCCCAAAGGGCAAGCGAGGCACTGTGGCTAAGTGTTGATGGTAGCAAAAAGAGTAACACGAGTGAAGGAAGTTGGTAGGGAGTGGGGGGCCCACGGTGGCATTGGCCTCAGGGCCATGCAGATACAGGTATACAGCCCAGCTGAGCACAGGGTCTGCATTTAGGAGGTCCAATAGATGGTCAGGTCCTAGCATGGGACAGGTGGCCTTTCAGGTCAGGTGGGAGCACACAGGTCCTTTAACCCATTTAAAGAACCTAGGATGTGTGATTGAATGAGTGAAGCCATCTGGGAACATGTCAGGACTGAAAATGTGGGGCAGGAACTTCAGAGAAGGGGCCTTGGGTTCTGCAGACTCTTGCCTGATTCTAAGCTGCTAAGTTCTTCTCTACTGAAAAACCAAAAATCAGATGGGTCCCACAGCCATGTGGTGGGCCTGAGCCTCCTGGTTTGGATTGGAGGCAGGGGCTGAATGCACAGGGTGTTAAGTGGCTCAAGGCCACAATTGAAAGGATGGAAGCAGGGGTGACAGACATGTAACAATGTGTAACATCCAGGCACTATCCAGTCTGATACCAGAGCAGGGTCTGGAAGCACTTGCTGTTGCTAGATTATGGGAGGGTCTGGCAGGCCCCAGCAGAGACAAGGCTGCCTACACAGGATGGGAAACACTGGCAGGGGTATTGGGGGACCAGCTATTTATCAACCACTGCAAAAATAAACTGCTGTGAGTCAGCCCTGGGAGCAGGGGCAGACAGGTTATTCCCGCCTTCCAGTTGGCAGTCTGTCCACATTTGTGTGAAAGGGATATTGCTTAAGAAAGGAAAATAAGGCTGAGGGTGGAGCCAGGAGGAGCTTGTTTTTGTCAAATTTCTCAAACATTTGCTTTGCTGGTTAGCACAAACAAAAGCTTGTGCTTTTGTGATTAGGAATCGTGTCTCTTTGTTCTTGTGGCATGGTTGAGGGAAAAGAAAGTCACAGATTTCTCTGCCCTGTCAAGCAGGTTTGGATTTCTTTTAGGAGGTGAGATCAGGAGGGAACTTCTAAACACTTTAGAGTAACTAATTTGACAGCTGCCCAAGTGATATGTCTGTAACTATCCTCTATTATAGCCAGGCATGGGCCTTCTACTTTTTTTTTTTTTTTTAAGATATAAGGGAAAATAAGTGTGAGATGGAAAGGTATTAGTAAATGCATTAAATGTCATGATTTGTGTGAGTAATAAGGCTTAGGCAAGATCCACGTCAAACCCCCCACAGCATCTCGGTATGAGATTCAAGAAAGAAAGGAGCCTCTGTGTGTGTTTTCTGCTGGAGGCAGCATGAGCAACCAAGACCTGCGTGTCCAGGAGGGGCAAGGTGACGAAAGGTACTCACTCACCCAAAGAGGAGACTTTTACCTTCGTTAGGAAAGAGGGCAATGGGTGTGTTGGAACTGGCTCCTACCAGCTCTCAAATGTCAAATTTTCAGGGATTCAGGGAGCCAGTTGTTAAAGTTATTATTAAAATCTAAAATACAAACTTGCAATTAAATAAATTATACTTAGAAAGATAATACTCAAAACTCATCACTTATATTGATGATCTATGTTCTTGAGATGATGTTTGGCATCTGTATGGCAGTAGCACTACTACACAATGGTGTGCTGCTCTTCCCAATTCCATGTTCGGGGATACCGCAAAATTGGCCCCAGTGGGGGTATTTACTTCTTGGAAATCAACCAACATTGCAAATCAGGGTTTGATTTCTCATTTTGTTGATTATCTAGACTTAAGAAAATGATGAAGGAACGTCAATGATGCAGATTAAACTTAAAAGTGAGTCTGTAAAATTTGAAAGTGTCTGTAGTCATTATATCGTGAATAACATTAAAAAAAGGAAAATACTCTTCCAGTATTTAAAACTGTTATACGATCAGCAAAGAAGATGCTCGTGCCATTGGTGAATGAATGAAGTTATACTCAGTACTGAAGCTGAAAGAGGTTTCAGTTTATCCCAGTTATGCCTAGTGTTCCATTATTGGAATGCTAAGTTTGTGGGAGTTATCTATATCCTACTGTTCAAGGTCATCACCAAGGTCTGATTTTTCACACAAAAAAATTTGCAACCATTGGCATAAATGGGTTAACAGGTGCAAAGATGAAAAATAGTTCAGTGATCACATATCAGATTTAATGACAATAAATTTATTGAGAAAAGGTTAGTGGACTGATGAAATTCCACTCATCAAATCATGGCTAACCATAGGTTAGCTATCGCTACAAGAGCTCAAAGAATCAAAAGTATTCTGTGAGAATTGATTGGCTATATGGAATTTACAATAAACAGTGTTGATATTTTATTACTGTAAACTGTGTGCTATACATCCTTTATATCAGTGAAATTGATAATTAACTTACATATGCATTTGTACACACACTTTTTACTGAAAAGCTGGTTGTTAAACATTTACCAACGTGCAACTTATTGAGGGTGTCTGCAAATGCAGGCTTCGGGGAGGGGTTTATTCTCCCTATTCTCACTGCTAAAGGGCTAAAGGGTTAGTACTTCTTTTAAAACTTTGAGCCAGGCATGGTGGCTCATGCCTATAATCCCAGGGAGGCAGAGGCAGGAGGACTGTTTGAGGCCAGGAGTTCAAGACTAGCCTGGGCAATAAAGTGAGACCCTGTCTCTACAAAAAAGTTAAAAAGTAACTGGGCATGGTGACACACACCTGTGGTCCCAGCTACTTGGGAAGAAGCTGGGACAGGAGGATCATGTGAGCCCAGGAGGTCGAGGCTGCAGTGAGCTATGATCACGCTGCTGCACTCCAACCTAGGCAACAGAGAGAGATTGTGTCTTAAACAAAACAAAACAAACAAAAACTCTGAACCTGATTTGATTCTAGATTAATAATATACATCATGCTTTTACCAACCCACACAATTTACCCTTCCCCCAAATTCCTGAAGCTCCTTCTGTTTTTATTCACCTAGCAAAGGATACCCCTGTATTGGCTTTTCAATTTATAACATTTTAAATTTATGTTCCATCTGGTTTTAGACAAAGGTCAGTCTCGAAAGCTTTCTCCGAGCCTTTTAAAGGTGCCTGCATGGGGTGAGCACTAAAAAAATGTAGTCGCTCAGTTAATTGGTCAACTTACCATCTTGACCTCTGCACCCGACACTGAGCCAAACCAAGGATTCAGACATGCATGAATATCTCATCATGATGGAGATGATGGTAATGCAATGATGGCCAGAGTTTACTGAGGACCAAATGGGTGCCGGATACTATGCCAGGGACTCTGCATACACTATTTAGATAGAACGGTATCTGTGAACATGTGGCTAACTAGCCAAAGACAGTGACTTGAGACTGGGTCTTGGTCCTCTCAGTCTTCAGGCCCCAGCCGTGTCCTGGCTTAGTAACGTTGAAGCATACATGTCTGCATGAATGACTGATTAAGTGGCCTACTGTTAGCATTTAGTTATCGATCTGCTCTGTCTTCTCTTCTTTCCTCTTACCTTCCTTCCTTCCCTCCTTTCATATGAGAGACTCCATATGAAAAAGGAAGCTGAAGTGGCCTGCACATGATACAGAAAAGCCATACTACTTTCCTAAGACTGGTAATCCGGCAATACCTAACACAGCACATGGCTAGAGACCCCACGTTTGCCCAACTTCTCTGCTCATCGTTTGCCACTGCTCTGTAAATTTCCCAATCCCCTCACAGAAAGCACATGGCACCATTTAAAATGGCTGCTGACTCTCTAAGGGAGGTCCCACAGGCTGACAGCCCTGTCCCAATTGTTAAGCTCTCCACAAATGGGGAGACTTCTTCCAGGATGAGGGGAGGGCTGGAGATGGGCATGCAGTGGGCAATGTCAGCTGTCCTTCAGGTTCTGCTGCCCTTTTCCGCCCTGGTCAGTATACAAGCTTCGGGGACACACACCTGGACCAGAAGCAGTTGTGTTACCTAGAAATCGGGAACAGGTTTCCTCATCTCCCAGTTTGAGAACCTGAGGGCAACTGACTTCTAACCACTGTCATTCACCTTTTCTCAAGAGAGTAAAAGTTAGGAACATAACAGCTGTATTTGATGCTTTTACCTAAAGCTTACAACTTCAATTTGCCAACAGATACTTCATTCTGGCTTTATTCAGCCCTGCTGATGACCCATAACACAAAAGTTTCAAGATCATTGATTTTTTGTATGCCTTTAAAAGTGTCAAAAGTTGTTTTTTAAAAAAAGTATCCATTGATTGCCTCCACTAATTCAAGGCCATCCTTACTGCTGATAACTGTTGATTTGGGCTAAAATAATCATGTATTCATGTCAATGATTTTCATTTTTTGTCCTATGAAGGGATTTGAACGGGGTCATGAAGACTGCTCAGACTTCAACAGGCAGGAAAGGGAGAGGGGAGAAAGTGAAAGGGTAGGCCACATGCAGGGCAGCAGACTGCATATCAGATTTTATGACAATAAATTGTTGACCAATTTCATTATCTCATGCTATCTAAGTATCTGTTTCAGCTGGGTTAGCTAATTCAGCAAGAGTTATAAATAATATGCCATACATATGACAAATTTCTTTTATAATTATATTTCCTTTCTCATTCAGTAGCTCTTTCTACTTTATTAATAAAAATTTAAAACCCTGTCTTATTAGGTGATTTTTACTTCATTTCTGTTCATATTTTTATTTTCTTTCTCATGCTATATGCGTTAGCTTACTACTTGGTTTCTTTTCTAGATTCTAAATTCTTTAAAATGAGACTTCAGAGCCTTTTTTTGATCCAAATAAATCATGTCTATTTATTTCAACACATATTTCCCTTTCTCTCCCCCATTCTCATTCTGCCCCCAGAATATCCATTACTCTCCAGTCACACTGCATCCCCTGGTCCAAGCTACGGCCTCACCTGGACTGCTGAAAGAGCCTCCTAATTTTGCCTGCTCCTACACTTGCCCAACTCCTCCAGCCACACAGTGACCAAGTAATCTTGTGGTGGTCAGGCAGTGGTCAGAGCTTGGGCTCTGGAGGCACAAGACAACCTGGTGACACCCTGGCCCCTTCACAAACATATGACGTAACCCTGGGCTAGTTGCTTAACATCTCTGGGCCTTGGTTTCCTCCGCTGAAAATGAGCATATTAAAAGCCCATACTTAAAAGCACATACGTCATCTGGATGCTGTTAGTATTAAATGAGAGAATATATGTTTATTGCTTGGAGCAATAAACTGGCTTTAGGCACTTTGAAAAGTCTCTGAAAATGTATATCGAACTGCTTAAAACCCACTTCAACCCAAATACTCGGCCCTGGATCATAAGGGTCTTCAAGATCAGGGCCTGCCTCACCCCATGCTACTCCCCCTCCTTACTCACCATGCTCCAGTCGCACACTGGCTCCTGGTCACCTCTCAAGCCCACTATGCTCTTTCACACCTCAGTGCCTTTGCATATGCTGTTCCCTCAGACAGGCTTCTTCACCCAGCTTCGCATGGCTAGTGACCCATCCTTCAGCTCTCAGCTTAAATGTCACTTCCTAATCTGACAGAGGCCCTGCTCAACCACCCCAGCTAACTTTAATGGTCCATGTCATTGTCATTCCTTTATAGTACTCAACAAAATTTGAAGTTATACACTTATTTGTTGGTTGACTTAATACATCTCCCCCAGTACACTGTGAACACCATAAACCATGTTTGCTTTGCTTGACCCTGTCTCCCCCACACCTGGAACATGGGAGGTATTCAATCATTATCTGTTGAATGAATGGGAGTAGATGGCTGATTAATGAACTTGGAAGATGAGTGTGGTTCCTTGCAGAAACTTTTGCCTTTTTCTCCAAATAGGTTGTAATAGTTTACTAAAGCTAATAAAACCTGCCCTTGGCCATAGATTTTCCTGGCTCTGCCTGGTAACGAAGTGAGAATTGTTAACGTCTCAACACACTTATTCAATACGTATTTCTTAACGCCTGCCATATATTTAGCACTGTATAGTGGACTCTGTTTGCTAAACAAAAGAAATAGAAGACTTGAGATCTCCCTCCACCCCTATCCCTACAGGGATATTAGACATATGAGATGTACATAATAACACAGGAGGTAACTAGATAATATGACAAGGCTATGAATAATTATTTGCCAAGATGAATGGCACACTTAAGGGAAACATTAAGATGAGAGCAGAGAGAAATCACTCAGGGAGCATCACAAAGACAGGAACTTTGGGATGAGTGAGAGGTGAAAAGGAAAAGGGCATTCTCTGCAAGAGAACCTTGGTGTTGGGAAGAGGCAACGAGGAGGTCGAGGTATTTTGTGGGTAGGGGCGCAACCAGAAGACTGACCTGGTAAGATTCACGCTGGGGAAACTATGGGGTGAGGGAACGCCTTGAGGAATCCAATGAAGAGGTGATATGACCATTCTTATTTCTTTCTGATGGCCAAAACTGTGCTCATCTTATCCTTCAGCATGTTGCCTAGTGTTTCACAGGTGGTTTACATTCAGCAGTGCTTGTTGAACTAATTATGTTGAATAAAAAATTAAAAACACAAACAGACAAATGACAGAGAAACTGTTAGGGAAAGTTCTGTCCTCTCTACACACTTCTAAAGGAAGTCCCTAATGGATTCTCAGAACATCTCAAACTGTTCAAATACCAGTTACATAAATGATTTCAAAATACAGTCAAGATTATATGTTATATAAGTAAGATCTTGATCTGAAACACCTGAGGACAACACCAACTGAGGGGGGGCGGGGCATGTGGATTACAGGCCATTTAATTCACAAATACAGTTTAATCACAAATAATATCTTACATACAGAAAAGGGAAATGTTTCAAAAACAAAACAAGTATGACCTATCCTACAAAGACGGAGCTTGCACATAGTGAAATGATTAGGGTAGTTCAAAACTTTGATAGAAAAAAAGGGTTTTACTGTCAGAGTTCTTTGGTGGATGCTGAGGCCATCAATAACATTCAACATTAAATCTTCAAAAGAACTCAAAATCAGAAGAGGAGATTTATTCCTTAGGATAAAACAATGATTACAGACATAAATCCGGGCTTGAGTGGAAATTCTAGAGCAATGCTATTAGGACTTTCTGCAACGATGGAAATATTTATTTCTGGACCATCCAGTACAATTGGACAACTAGCATTGGTAGCAACTAGTTATGGGTGACTATTGAGATTTCAACGTGGCTAATGTGACTGAAGGACTGAATTTTTTATTTTATTTTTTATTTATTTAAATTTGAATAGCCAGAAGTGGCTATTAACTACTGTAATGATGGCATAGTCTTAGAGACTTCACTTTGCAAACACAGGTAGAAGAATAAGATGTTCCCCTCAGCACTTGTGTTGGAGGTAATAGGAAATACTGCAGGACAAGATGAAAAATAAATAGAGAATAAATATAGGAAAGACAGAAATAGACATATCACTTGTTGTGCAGATGATATGAGTGTAAATAGAAAAAGCAAGATTAACCAAATGCGTATCACTGCTATAAAGTTAGAAAAGGCAATGAAAAATGGTGCTATTCACAATATTAAAAAAATCTGAGAATTTATATATCTAGATAAATATCTAGTGAGATAAAAATAATACAATTATAATGGGAAAAATAAAGGAATACCTAAAGAAACAAAGTTACATCCATTGCTCTTGATTTAGAAAATTTAGAGCAATATCAGTAACATTAATCCATAAAACAAAAAATAGATTAACATAATAACAATTATATTCCTGCAAGAATACTCTAGAATGTGATAAATGACTGGCAAAATTAATAAAGAAAAATAAATACACAATAACTCCAAAGAAGATTGCAGGAGGATGTAATAATCAAATTTTAAGACACATTATAAAGTGATCTTCATCAAAACTGAATTTTGCTGAATCAAAGCCAGGACAAAGACTCTACTAAAATAGTGATTCCAGAGATGGATTTGAGCACTTAAAAGTCCTGAGGACATAGCAAACAAAACAAAACTAAGAATCACAATAATAGATGTCGGAATCACCATTTAATAAATGCTGGTGGAACAACCTGGTATCAATATGAAGAAAAGTATATTATATCCATAACTCACCATATACAATAGTACTTTCTAAATTGGTTAATAAACTAATTAAATACGCAAAGCATTTAAAAGAAAAAAAGGAGAGCATATTTATCCCAGCTATAGCAGAGAGAGAAATTCATGATTAAAAAACTAAATAGCATTATAAGACTGAGGTAGGTGAACTCAAATATCATAAAGTCTATTTAATGTCTCTTTGCACTTTGGAAGGACAAGGAAGGCAGACTTCCTGAGCCCAGGAGTTCAAGGTCAGCCTGGGCAACATGGCAAAACCCTGTCTCTACCAAAAAAAAAAAATACAAAAATTAGCCGGGCATGGTGGCACACGCCTGTGGTCCCAACTACTCAGGAGACTGGGGTGGGAGAATGGCTTGAACCCTGGAGGTCAAGGCTGAAATGAGCTGTGTTCATGCCGCACTCCAGCATGGGTGAGCAAGACCCTGTCTCAAAAAAAAATATATATATATATCCTTAATGAAAAGTAACAAAACATCTGGCTGAGCGCATTGGCTCATGCCTGTAATCCCAGCACTTTGGGAGACCACGGTGGACAGATCAGCTGAGGTCAGGAGTTCGAGGCCAGCCTGGCCAACATGGTGAAAGCCTGTCTCTACTAGAAAAACAAAAATTAGCTGGGTGTGGAGGCAAGCGCCTGTAATCCCAGCTACTCGGAGGCTGAGGCACGAGAATTGCTTGAACTGGGAGGTGGAGGTTGCAGTGAGCTAAGATTGTGCCACCACACTCCAGCCTGGGCAACAGAGCGAGACTCAGTATCAAATAATAAGTAAATAAGAAAAGTAACAAAACAAATAAAAAGGGAGCCCCCTAAAATTTTAAATTATGATAAATATAATGGATATTTATAATCCAAAATAATAATAAAATCTTATAGTGATATAAACATATATTGTCATCAGTAATGAGACATCATTTGACAAATGGCTAAAGAGTAAAGGGGGAAAGCTGGAAAGAGAAGGACACTAGCAGATGGCAGCCCTGTGCCAGGCACTTTATAGGTGCATTACACACACTGGGAAATGTACCCTATTAGCTAACACAGGGAAGGTGTTCAGTCTCACCATTAAAGAAACATGAATGAAAATAACTGTTTACCTACTTAAACACAATAAACACAATGGTAAAATACTGGGCAGAGCTGTTGGATGACAAGCCCACTCAACTACTGCCAGGGGCATTGTACATTACTCCAGTGTTTCTGTCAGATGTCTGACAATATGGAACTACAGCTATAAAACCATCCATATTTTTTATCCTTAATTCTTCTTTCGAGACTATATCTTGAAGAAATGCTCAAAAAAGAGATACACAGAAAGAAAAGTAACCAATGTAAGCAATGTTTCTAACAGCATATTTTTAAGAACTAAAATGGGCTCTGTCTAAATATCCAACCACAGAGGTTAAGTAAATTCAATATAGTAATTCAATAGGATTTCAATGCCATTATTTAAAACTTTAAGTGATCATGTGAATTGATATCTATGGATAGAAATGTAAATACAAAACAATTTTAAGTCAGGAAAAAAACAAGCATAAGAACCCTAAATGCAAAACATTTCAAATGGTACACAGAAGATGATGATTATGAATCAAAGTCCTTTCCTGTCTGGAATACCCTCCAAATGTGGGGAGAAGTGAAGTTAAAGCAGCAATAACTGGCTTAGACAGCTGCTGTGGGGGCTCTGAATTCTACCAAAAGATCTTGAACTACTCAATCAAGAATATTCTGGGACTTACATGTTCTATATTTCTAGAACTTAGTTTAACTCCAAAAGAACATAATCAGATAAAGATATGATCAGCCCCAATATTTGTTGAAGGCATCCTTTTGGCCTTTCCTTTTATTATGTGGATTAAGGAATGGAGTGTACAAACTATATTTGCACAATTGCAATTCAAGAATTAAAGCCATTGTTTGCCCCTGAAACACATCAATAACTAAAAACACTACAACTAGAGCATTGCTGGTGAGAGTACTCATTGATCTGTCCACAGAGCATGGCCTGGACAGCTGTGACACCACCAGGTGGGCAGTTGATAGATGCCCCTCTGGCTATCTTAAGACCATGTGAAGTCCACTTTGGCAAAGCTGTATTCTGCAATCACTTTAAAGGTGTAAGATTTTAGAAGGCAGATTAAAGAAAAAAAAAAAAGTCTCTTGCTGGGATTTTTCTGGAATTTAGACTTCCAGAGGAAGAATCTGATAAATGGTGTTGAGGTTACCATCCTGCACACCCTCTCTCTAGGAAAGTCCATTCATTCTCATGGCTTAAGGGCCACCACCATTGCCCCACACCCTAAAGTCTAGTCTCATGTCTTTACTTGGATTTCATAAGTATATAATGTAAACACTTCAGTTTTGGGCAGAGATATTTATAATCCCTCTTGGGTATCATGCTTGGATGGCCTCAACTGTGCGACTTTTTGTAGCTGGGTCAGATCCTTAGTTGCCCCTCTTACCAGCCCACCACCTTGTCCATCTCATGTCTAGCAATCCATAATGGCAAGCTCCGAGTCCATCAAGACACACCAAGTAGTAAATCATGGTAGTATCACCTTTAGAGCTGGTACAGATTGAAAAGTATAAAAATAAAAAAAAGCCCTAATAGGCTGATGTAAACAGATGGCTGACCACTGTTTGAGTGATCATTGAAGGATACAGGAATGTAAGACCACTGGCAGCTAACTCCTTCCATTCTCGCTGGGTGGGGTGGTGTGAAGAGGACAGGCTCTGGAGTCTACCGCCTGGACCTGAATGCTAGTTATGCCATTTACTAGCTGTGTGACCATGGGCAAACAGCTTCACTGGGCATCAGTTTTTTCATCTATAAATTGGGAATAATGATGGTTCTTGCCCCACAAGATTGGTAAGAAGATTAAGTGATTTAAGACCTATAAAGTACTTAGAACAGTGTTCGGCATGTAGTAAGCAATCAATAAATGTTAGCTATTATTACCATTCTCATCATCTACTAAAAACAGGTGTTGGGCTCTGGATCTGAGCCCAAAGGACAGTCCTTACTTCCAGGAGCTTACAGAACCATACTCCTTATTATTAGGTAGAAACATCCTCAGTGCGTTTAGGTATAGGTATTTTCCATGTGTCTGCTCCAATCTCTCAAGACACATTAGCTTCATTATCCCTCTGTTCTAGATCTTTTCTCTATATTTAAGAATTTGAGTACACTGTCTACACTTCCAAACAGAATAAAAGGTTTAAACCTACGTTTCCTCACTCTTGCTTGGTGCACTTGGGAGACATCTCATTCATGAAGTTCCTGTTCAAATTAAACACACAATAATTTGATTTAGTGTTTTTCAAAAAACCCACAAACCTACATTCTTTGCTGAAAGTAGTGCCTCTAAAAGGAATAACAGATGCGTACAATAAATGCCTATTAGGAATTTTTAACGGGTCCACATTAGAAGGTGAGTCTCCCAGAACTAACCCTTCTTCTCCTAAAGTCTTCATTCCTGTCTAGAGCCATGAATGCCTGATTTCCTTAGTCTTCTTTATTAGTGGAAACTCAAAGCCTTCAAGGAATGCATTTTGAGAACTAGCTACATATGTATTCGGAACATTATTGAACAGAACTTACAATTAATATAGTTGATTTAACATCTGTAAAAATAATATATTTCCCCCATAATGATGGGAGACATTCTGAACAGCAGTATATATGAATCTTAAAAGTGTTTCCACCAGCATTTACCTAGGTTTTGCCACCACACCTTCAGGAACAACGTAAGAAGAATTCAGTTTGACATTAACCGCGGTAGGGCTAGACTCTGCTTCATATCCATTAGGATGGTTACTATTAATACCAAAAATAACAATAATAAGTATTTGTGAGGATGCTGGGAAACTGGAACCCATGTGCCCTGCTGTGGAATGTAAAATGGTGCAGCTACTGTGGAAAACAGTATGGTCGTTCCTCGAAAAATTAAACATAGAATTACCTGTAAGATCCAGCAATTTAACTTCTGCATACACTCAAAAGATTTGAAAAGAGTCTTGAAGATATATTTGTACACCCATGTCCATAGCAGCATTACTCACAATAGTCAAAAGATGGAAGCAACCCAAGTGTCCATCAATGGATAAATGGATAAACAAAATGTGGTACATACGTACAATGGAATATCATTTGGCCTCAAACAGCACGAACATTCTGACACATGCTACTATATGGATATAGCTCTGGACATTATACCGAGTGAAATAAGTCAGTCATAAAAAGGCAAATATCATATGATTCCACTCATAGGAGGTACCCAGAGTACTCAGATTCATCGAGACATAAAGCAGGATATTGGTTGCTGGGGGTTGGGGGGTGGTGAGAATGGGGAGTTGTTTAATGGGTATAGGGTTTCAGTTTTGCAAGATGAAAAGGGTTTAGGAGATTGGTTACGAAACAGTGTGAATGCACTCTATACTACTGAACTGTATGCTTAAAATGGTTAAGAATTTAAGTTATATGTATTTTACTACAATTTTTTTTTAAGATGGCTGGAAAGATTTTTTTTAAACCAAAAAATTTTAAAAGAGCAACTCCTTGGTCACAGCCTGGTTACTTCATAAATTCAATCACTTAATAACTTTGGCAAGTTATTGACTCTCTCCATGGTTCAACTTACTCATCTGCAAATGGGATTGATTAGTACCTACCTCATAAACCATTGTGAGGATTAAGTAAATCACTACATGTAAAGTGTTTCTAAGAGTTCCTGGTGCAAAGCATTGTTCAGTACACGTCAGTTATCACAGCAATAATGGTTTTTATTGTTACAGGGTGCAAGGCAGCATTCAAAGTGCTTTCCTATGTTATGGCATTTAGTCTTCAACCCCCCACCTCCACTCTCAATATACCTAAATTTTACAGATGAGGACAAAGAGCTCAGAGGCATTCAGTGATCAGTCTAGGTCACAAAGCCAGTGGCGGGGTGGGGATAAAGTGGGAGCAGGATAAAGATGGAATTTGGCTTCAGTGAGGTGCAGTTGCCTGATAGAGAATCAAGCAGTCATCACGCTGGCCCAGACCATGAACTGGGTGGGGGAAGCTGTGGCAGGCACGCTGAGAAGCTGGGCTCTGCTCCAAGCCAACAACCCACCCGCTAAAGAATCCCAACTGTCTTCGTCCTCCTCCCACACCCATCCTGCCCCAGGGATGAGACCAGCTGGATCCAACAAAGAGAACACAAGCCCAAAGTGGGAAGCTGGATCCAGAGGTCACCACTATGGCCCTCAAGCAGATGGAAGGGCAAGACCCAAACAGGAAGCCACAGAGGCCTGTGGGTGGGGCCTGCTGGGCACCATCACCCAGCCCAAACTAAGGGGACAAAACTCACATCACCCACCCAGGGACCAGGAGTGTCTGTCATGGAGTACTAGGCCCAGGTAGGCGGCCTGGGCTCCAATGACCCACTTCCACCTCAGACTCCCATTGGGCCCCTTGGCCCATGCTGACTTCCTTAGAAAATTTCTGAAATGTGGCAGGAATTCGGTTCCTGATTCTTATCTGAGCCCAGAGGGGGTGCCAGTAGGAACCTTCCAAAGACTTGCAGTTTCAGATGTTTTTTGCTTTTTTCTCTTAAGTGACTTCTCTTCCCTATCCCACTCCAAGCCGGCCTTAGGTGGCCTACAGGCACTCTGCATCAGCATCTGGCACTGCCGGGACCTCTAATCTGGCGGAAAGGGTGCTTGCAGGAGGTGCTCCCTGGCCAGAGATGCCTCGCCCCTGGGAGCTGCCCAGCTAGAAGGGGCTGTTGGCTCCAGAAGAAAACTAAGGTCAGGCCATAAGCAAGAAGGAAGGCTTGGCACCAGGGCACCCTGAGGACAAAAAAGATCCAGAAACAGGATTTTGACATTTGTGAAAGTTTTTTTCCCTTCCCAACATTGGGAGGGACTCTGTAAATACAAACTTAACTCGGGCCCTTCTCTGTGGAAAAACAGTTAAATAAATCCTCTTGCATTTTTCACTCTGCAAGAGTAAAAAACAATCCTCTCTTACTGATTGTTTTTTATATTAGGCAAGTAATACATATTCATGGTAGAAATTAGAAAATGCAGACAGAAAAATTAAAATCACTCCAAATCCTACCTTCCAGATTTAGTCACTGTTAATATTGTAGGTACACATTTCCAGACTTTATTCAATGCAAGTATATGCATATATATTTTTACATACATGCCCTTACAAATATATATACTCTTTTTAAAAAGTTTCAGTTAACGTAGCATAAAAATTATTCCAAAAAATAATATAGAACTGCAGTATGTTTTTAATGTTACAGTATTTTATTATGATACACCATAATTTATTTAACCAATCTTTTCATATTAGACTTGTAGTTTATTTCAAGTTTTTCACAAGTGTGAACAATGCTGTTCTCTACACAGGATTTACAACCTCGTCCAATTATTTCTTAAGAATAAATTCCTAAAGGTGGAATTGCTGGATCAAAATGTTTTTGTAATATGCATAAATCTCCCTAATCAGTCGATTTCATTGATTTGCAAGTTTCCTTACAGTGACAGACCTTGGCATTGTGCTTATGGTCTGAATCAGCCCTTGGCCTTCTCAAACACAGTTCTCCATTATAAGTAGTTCCAACAAAGTGACTCAGGGGCATTTAAAAGATACACAATTTTGTTTTGACTTTAGTAATCTGCTGAAAGAGACCCACAAAATAGATGTCCCAGGATACCGGCCGCACAAAACCCATTAGTGCAAAATTAGACTTAACAACCCACCTTGTGATCAGCTCTCATTCTCTCACCTTCCATCTCTGCCTTCGTGCTCTCCCTTCCTTTCTCCCTCCCTCCCTCTCTTCCCTTCTTTCTCCCTCCATTGCTTTCTTCCTTCCTTCTCTCCCTCGTATGTTTCCTCTCTTCTCCTCTCACTTTCTTTGTAAAATTGCTCTCCTTCTTTCTCTCCATTCCCTTCTTTCTCTTTCTCCCCTGATTTCCTTCCTTCTTTCCTTTTCTCCCTTCCTTCCTGAAGCAGCAGGGACTCTTCATCAGGGCAGACAGCGCTGGAGTCGGCAAAGGTTTCAGCTGTACAGAGAGCCATATAAGCTGTCTGTGAAATCTTTAGTTTTTGGTATTCATTATTTAAGTTCTGTGGAAATGGGTTTGCTTTGAAGTCTACTGACTCATCCTTCTCTTTAACTTCTTATTTCCTGTAAATGATCCATTAGTTTTTGGCAAGATTCATGTCACACAGCATTTCCACCAGAGGGGCTGTTCTCCCTCTCTGGACAGTTTGAATGCTGTCTGTTGAGGTGGAACTGGATGAAAGATGGGGACGTGTAGACTCTGCTTTCTTAAAAGCTGCCTCAACCAGCCCTAACGTTGCCTCGAATTAATAATGTGAAACACATGCTCCATCTGCCTGCTAACGGGTGACAAAGCCATTTATGTTCATAATGGCCAAAATTATTCTACGGATGAAAATTTTTCTAAAACTAGGCTAGTCAATCAGTTTTACCAAGGGGGAAAATTCCCCCTCAATCATTCACTTTCAACCTCTTTCCCAAAACAGCCAGTTCACCATAGCATTATGATGTTGAAAGGGAAAACAAATGGAGGTTATAAACAGTTCCAAGTTTTCAAACTTTCTGTCCCTAATAAGGCAAGCACAGATTAGTGCCAACAGTTAAGTAGAGAAGGCACTACGCCTTTTCACCAAGATCCAGGGGGCAATGCAGGACTCTTGAGGGTTTCAGAGACCAAACAAATCAATTACAAGGCTTCGTCTTTACAAAAAAAATAAAATTGGGCTGAAAAAGTGCTCAGCAAAATGCCTACTCTCTCTCTTTCTCTCTCTCTTTCTCTCTCTTTTTTCCTGGCTGGTGGGAGCAGAAAGATATCCCTTTGATATCAGAGCAAATAAAATTTGAATTACTGACTGCTCATGTTAATGCTGAATTTTACTACCAGCATATTTCAAAATGAAATTATTCTAACATGTATGCCTCAAATTAAGATCTGTGATAATATATATTGCAGTCCAGAAAACGTCTTAGTCTCAGATGATGTAAAGGCTGATTCCCCTTAAGAGTAAAGTCTGGCCATTGTTTCTCATAAGACTAAAGCTCTCCTGGTCCCTCCCAATAAATCTAAGTATTGATGACATCAGTGAGTGCTCCCTGGTTATCGAAGCACATGCTGGGGTGGGGGTGGGGAGGGCAAGGCCACGCCACTTCATTGTCAAAGTGTTCGGTATGTCTTAAATGCAGGGTTGTCAAAATATGGCTTTCTCCTCTGATTTACAAAAACGAAAGGCCTGTGAGAAAGCTTAGCATATGACACATGAAACTTGGTGTACTCTCACTCTGCCATGCTGGAATCCTAGTTTCAAGTTTCTCATGCCATCTTTGCTCCCATGAGCCTTATAATGTCTTTTGGGAGTATTCACAGATTTCCAGTCCCAAAATGCCCATCTGTGTAAGCACAGCCTGCAGCTGACATGTCAGAAATAAACTCTCTGCCTAAGTCATGACATTCTCAATATCGCCTTTCCTGCTGTTAACACATCACTTCATCAAGGTGTTGGGATGGGATGGAACAAAAGGGGTTAAGCCAGCCCACCAGTGCCCAGGCTGGTCCCTGACAACCAATGCTAGGTCCACCTTTACATTCTGTGAAGAACGCTGCCCATGAGTCTGTGGGATGATTCCTCCTTAGGGAGGAAAGACGTCTTCACCTCCCCAAAGCCTTCTTGTCCAAAGGCTTGCCAACTTCCACCAGGCCCACTAATTAGATGTTAGTTCACATCGATCCAGGGCTGGCCGCAACCCACAGAACTCCTGGCCTAGCCCTGCAGATGGCTCCACACAACTAACGCTGTAAGAATCTAATTCCATGTTTTGAGTTACTTTTCACAATTCTTTTCACTTCATATGAAAACAAGATCAAATGTTTATAAGGATTCGTTTGAATATATTTTCACTTTCCAAGCACAAACTTAGAGACAAAAAAAAAAAAAAAAACGCAATTTTCAGCAGCCACAAGACAAGAATGCATTTCTCTTGCTACCAAGTCAGATCATGATGCAGTAAAAACATCTCCAAACACTTTCTGATACACTCTCATTTAATCTTACAACTCCTTAATGTTCACATTTTAATTGCAGTTTTAGAGCCTTAAAATCCTCCAGCAGCGCTGAAAGATGAAATAATTTAAAAATTATTTAATACTAACTCGAAGCAAAAGCGAAGGCATTTCAGGCGGCTAACACAAAAGTTTCACATTTAAACCACTCAAAGTTCTCAGAATCTGCATAAAACTCAACAAACTAAGTCTGTTGGATCTTTGACTAAGGAAGTGGGCTGTTGTAAAATGTAAACTCCTAACGGGCATCTCTAGCTATTTTGTTTTAATTTAAAAACTGGAGTGTAATTATCTCTTATTTACAAGAGTCACAAACACCGCCGAAGGGAAAATAAACCACTTCTTTTGGGATGAAGTTGCTGACAAAGGTTTGACAGAGAAGAATAATTAATAGCTCTGTGCTGGCATGGGGAGAGTCCCAGAGCTTGAAGAAGTGAACTTGAAGACGGGCCACGCATGGCTGCCGTGTGGCCCTGGAATCCCAGGGGCCTGGCCAAAGGCAGGGTACACGTCTGGTCCTGAGAATCTGGGCAGCTTTGAGAGGGACTTAGGCTATGGTGTGGGACAAAAGTCCAAGAGGTTTTTGAATACCCTTCTTAAGTTACTGTTTTGGGCAGAAACTGCTTTGTTCTCTGGTTACAAACTTTCTCTTGTTCAAGAAACCTGTCCATGGGTGATGAACGTCTTTTAGCTGGGGGCTCGAGTGTTCTCCAAGTTTGGTTCTGGGCTCTACTGTTTAGAATCCCCATCTTGGGAAATAGAGGCAAGAGAGCTTTCAGGACAGGGAGCCGCCTGTGCCAGCTCCCTGGAGCCTGCGGGGCACCTCACCTGACCACAGTCATACCTGAGGGTTAAAGCAGAGGAGAGGTGCAGGTAAGATCATTTGCAACTGGGTCAAAACCCTTGGAAGGAAGAGTCTGCCTCTTAAAAATGTGTGAGTGTACAGGTTCCATCGTAACACTGCTTTTAGAGTATACTGCAAGAATCTTTTGAACACAAACCATATCACATTCTAGCAGACATCCCTCTGTATTTTCATTTGTCTACATGAATGCTAGGAAGCTCATGGCCCAAAGCGGTAAGATATTATCATCCTTTCATCATTATTATTAACGATGAACGTACTTGTAATGCCTACACATTTCTGCCTCGTGTGATAATCCCTTCCCTTCCCCTGGAGCACAGTCATGTTTTAAGATTGGCAACTATTTCATGTCCTTTTGAGGCATGTTTGGGTGGTTGGAAAGGGTTCAGGTCTTGAAGCTGGACAGAATCTGATTTCTAGCCTTAACAAATCATGCAATGTTCCTGGGCCTCAATTTCCTCATCTATGAAACGGAGATAATATCTTTGTGGCAGAATGGGTAGGGATTATGCTGGTCTAATTCCCCTTGTATGCCCAAAGACAAATGCCTGGCAGAGGCAGACACCTGCATCCCAATGCCTGGCACGGAGTTGGCACCCAATGCATAAGAGCTATTATTATTACGGTTAATAACACAAACAACAACAAAAAAACAAAACAGTGGACGTTACTGACCAGAGCAATTTCTAATTCCAGCTTCATTATTTCAGATTAACTCAGCTGTGTTCCCCTCTTCTTATAGAATTCA
The DNA here is from genome assembly GCF_003255815.1 of Theropithecus gelada. NCBI lineage: Eukaryota > Metazoa > Chordata > Mammalia > Primates > Cercopithecidae > Theropithecus > Theropithecus gelada. Next base: position 53,074,459 of record NC_037682.1, read on the forward strand.
AAAAAAAGCACTGAGATTTTGGCTCCAACTGCTCAGTGATACTTTTGGCCTTAGGAATATCTATTAAGAGTTTGCAATCCAAGGAGAACTATTAACACTGGCATGGAAAGGGAAATTAGGAAGTCTGAATGAAGTAAAGGTCTGCTGGTGCATATAACAAGACAATTTTTCCTGCAAATATTATTTATTGGCTCTCAGGATCTTTTGTCCCTTTCTCTGTAGGCTGGGACCTCTGGGGCAAAGGACAGTGAGGGGCACACACATGTTTGAAGAACAGGCTGGTACATCCTGTCCTTGCTACAGAACCTGGCACATCAGTAGCAAAACAGACCTCTCTTTTGACACACTTTCTTTGAGGATTCTGCCAGACCCAGGCTTGCTGCTGAAGCCACCACTGAGCCTTCCTCTCGGCCTGGGCTGGTGAACTGCATCCCAGAGCCCCCTGGTGGTCCTTTCCATACTCACACCTCATTCCCACACCCTCTGGGGCAGGGAGAAAATGACCTTAAAAGATCCACCCAAGGGGTAATCTCTGGTATCCATCAACCACTGGGGCACCCCATTTTCTTAGGACAAAGGCAAGTGTTAAAGCTGTGTGTTCCAGTCAGCTGTGTTAAAGCTGGTATAGAAACAGCACCTTTCTTTAACATCAGAGTCATTCATTAAGCATCTCTTAAGCACCTACTGTGTGCCAGGCTCACACTGGACATGAGGAATAGAGAGGATTATGACTCAGCTCCTGCTCTTAAGAAGCTTCCAGTGTAGAGGAAGAGGCAGACGTGAGAGCTGAGAAGGACAACAGAGAGATGTGCCCAGGGAACCCTGGGGACAGTGTCAGTCTCCGTGGGGAAAGTGGGAATGGCATCAGGGAGGAAGGACAAGCTAAACTGGATCTTAGAGTCTTTGCGTAGAGACTAGAAAGAAATTAGGCAGGCAGAAAAAGGAGGGAAGGCATTCCTGGGGGATGAGTCGATATGCCTCAATGCCCGGACCAATTAGGGGAATGCTGAGCAGCTGGGGGTGCCTTCAGCAGGAAGGAGTGATAAAGCAGGCTGGTGATGTGGGCAGAGGCTGGAGTGAGAAGGATCTCGTAGCTCACACCAGGGAGTGTAATCTTCATCTCCTCCAGTGATTTTTCAAACCATGTTTTAGACTCCCCATAAACATTTGATTCTAATTTCATGGATGCTGAGACCAAGCGGAAACTGGAGTGGTCATCCATAATCTGCTAACTTTACATTTCTGTGTTCAATTCTGTCTAACCATGAGAAGAATATCAGATAAATTCTAGTAGAGGGGCATCCTACAAAACACCTGACCAGTACTCCTAAAAAGTGTCAAGGTCATCAAAAACAAGGAAAGTCTAAAAAGCTATTATAGCCAAGAGGAACCTAGGGAGGTGGGACAACCTAATGTACTATGGTACCTTCCCTGGTGGCACCCTGGAGCAGAAAAAGAAACCTATTAGGTAAAAACTAAGGAGTTTTGAATAAAGTATGAAGTTGATGATTATGTATTATTGGTTAATAAATGTACCATACCAGTGTACAACGTTGACAATAGGGGAGCTGGGTACAGGGCATGTGGGAACTCTGCACTATCCCACAATTTCTTATAAATCAAAAACTGTTCTATTGGTTGGTGCAAAGCTAATTGCGGTTTTTTCTTTTTTCTTTTTTCTTTTTTTTGAGACGTTGTCTCGCTCTGTCGCCCAGGCTGAAGTGCAGTGGCCGGATCTCAGCTCACTGCAAGCTCTGCCTCCCGGGTTTACACCATTCTCCTGCCTCAGCCTCCCGAGTAGCTGGAACTACAGGCGTCCGCCACCTTGCCCGGCTAGTTTTTTGTATTTTTTAGTAGAGACGAGGTTTCACTGTGTTCGCCAGGATGGTCTCGATCTCCTGACCTCATGATCCGCCCGTCTCGACCTCCCAAAGTGCTGGGATTACAGGCTTGAGCCACCGCACCCAGCCATAATTGCGGTTTTTACCATTAAAATGGCAAAGATTGCAATTACCTTTGCAGCAACCTAACAAACAGTGAAATCTGTTTTTAAAACTCCTTTGTTCATCCAAACAGCCAAATTATTGTCACTGATGGGCTTTACAACTGTTATAAATTAGAACTTAGAAAATTAATTTATGCTCTAGTAACATTAGCTAACATTTATTTGGTAGCTATACCAGGCCAGGCATTCTGCCAAGTACTGTATAGCCCTTATCACATTTGATCTCCACAACAGCCTCATGAACTAGGGATGATCGTCAGTGTCATAACTCCATTCTACAGCTGAGAAAAGTGAGGTACAGAGAGGTTAGACAGCTTGCCTGAGGTCATACAGGTAAGTGGCAGAGCCTCCATTTGGACCCTGGTCTGTCTGATGCCAGAGTCCACATGCTTAATGATGAACATTCCATGCGATACTTCATTGAAAAAGAAGGGTCCACACAAGTTTCATTTCTTTCTTTCTTTTTAACACTGAAAGCTATAGCTATAGATAGGGTGGGGAGAAGGGATCCTCAGTAGTTTTCCACTGGAGGAGGAACTAGGTCAGAGTTGGGTTTGGGAATGAACATTCTGGCAGCTACAGTGTGAAAGATGGGCTGGCGTAGGCACTGGGCCCCTGCTGCTGAGATTTTCTAGTGATGTCTCCAAAAGGAGGAGGAGAAGCAACCGGAGAGAATGAACTTCCCTAAAAGGATAAAGCAAAAGCCCTCGCATAGCAACCCTTCGGATCTAGCCCCAACCAATCAAACCACAGGCATTGCTGAGCCCCTAAATGTATGCCTGGCACAGGCCAGTCTCCACAGACAGGAGCTGACAGTAAAGAGAAAATAACCACAGCCCAAGAGATGGAGCAGCTGGCCCAGAGTCCCTGCCAGAGGGGAAGGGCAGACCTTGGAGGGAATGCTTCCTGTGGCCCGGAGCAGGCAAGGGTGCTTCCTGGAGGAGGCCTGTGGGCTGAGGCCTGTGGGCTGAGCCCTGAAGATAGGGGACTTCAAGCAAAGCCCAGGCCAGCACAAGGCAAACCTGATCCCTGCCCTGCAGTCCCGGGGCCTGGGTGGCCCAGCCCAGAGGGGCTTAGGGCTGAGAGCCTAAGCCCTTACCATGAGCTCTGTAGTCTCTCCTGCCCTCCTGGATCAATTAAAAGTGGGAGTCACTTCACAGGTGTACTTGAGAGGCTACTATGTGCCACCTAGAGGCACATTTGGAATTTGGTACTCCTAGAGTTTACAGAGAACAACAGCAAGTAGATAGTCAACTCTGCAAAAGCAAAGATGCTGTCTCAGACAGCCTGGCATGTAGCAGGTACCAATCAATAGACAGTGAACTCAAGAAAGAATTAAAACTGCATGGGTCATGGGTAATGCTGGAATGTACTAAACTGGAGTTGACAATGTTTGGTGCAAAAACTTCGTACTTGCTTCCAATTGCAGCTCTAACAAATCATTAAATGCTTAGTGGCTTACAACACTAATTTATTATTTCACAATTCTGGAGGTTAGAAGTTGAGCTAAAATCAACATGTTGGCAGGGCTGCATTCTGTTCTGAGGGCTCTAGGGGAGAATCCATTTCCTTGCCTTTCCCACCTTCTAGCAGTCACCCTATTTTTTGGTTTGTGGTCCCTTACTCCATCTTCAAAGCCAGTGATATCACATCTCCATGGCCATTCTTCCATAGTCACACCTCCTTCTGACTCTTTCTTCTGTCCTCTCTTCCACTTTTAAGGACACTTGTGATCACATTCGGTACACCTGGGTAACTCAGGAAACTCTACCTATTTTAAGGTCAGCTGATTAGCAAACTTAACTCCATCTGCAACTTTAATTCTCCATTACCATGTAAGATAACATATCTACAAGTTCAGGAATCAGGACAGACACTTTTGGGCTGCCACTATTTAGCCTAGCACAAATCCCAGATTTTAAGGTCAAACTGTAGGAGCTAACCATTCTGTCTCCAAAATGTGAAAACAATAATTACGTCTTCTGAAGCACCTCTGTATACCAGGCACACCACTGCATATTTTATATATATCATCTTACTTAATTGTATTTGATGTTCAATGAAGCAGGCACTGTTGAGAAACCAGAACTGCTCACTCACTTGCTAAAATCCTCTAATGATTTTCCATATGTCCTTGGGAAAATCCACAGCCTTCCAGTGGCCCTTCAAGGCCCTGTGGGACCTACCTTTGGAGCAACATCTAGCACCATCCTCCTCGGCCTCCTCCGTGCTTCAGCCATGGGGGCCTCCTTTTGGTTCCTTGAACTCTCGTGGCTGTACCTACTGACCCCTCTTTCTGGAACATTCATTCCCAAGATCATATAGTTAGTCCCACTTCATTGTTCCAATCTCAGCTGAAATACCCTGTCCTCAGGGAGGCCTTCCTTAGCCATCTGCTCTGAAGTGACCAACCCGCTTCCCACCAAGCCACTATTATCTAAAATTATCATTACTTGTTTTATATTGCCTGTCTGGTCCATGAGATCAGAAACCTAGTCTACCCTATTCACTGCTATATCCTCCAACTCCTAACACAGGGCTTAGTATATAGTAGGCTCTTAAGAAATATTTGTTAAGTGAGCAGTTCTGACTTGGATAAATGAAAAAAACTAAGTGATACAGCCAACTTCCCAGAACTAGTTAGCTGGGATTCCAACAAAGGATGTATTCTACACCCCAGCCTCTGAAGGAACCATCCCTGACCTCTTCATCATAGGGTCTGGCTGAGAGGCACAGGGATGAAAACACTGGGTCCAGCTCCCAAGCAGTCCCCAGCTTCCTGAAGTGCAGTGAAACCAAGACAGAGGCCTCCCGAGAGATTGCTGTGGCCCAATCAATCAGTATCACTAGGTATGGTCTGCTCAGCCAACCGAGAGGGCTGAGAACAGGAGAGGATGTGGTCACCACAAACCAGGAATGCACAATCAAGTTGGGAAAACCAACTCCAAACGTGAAAGGGTCAGCGGCACCAGGAAGCATATGAGCTCAGGTTCACTGCTGCGACAGGAAGGCTGCAGGGCCAGACACGTGAGAGACAATGGGGTCACAGTGGCTGGATTGAATAAGTAGGGCCAGGCCAGGGTGGGGGCATGTGGTGACAACAGGGGAATGCCCAAGCAAAGGTGCAGATCTTAGAATTGGCAGGACACATGTGAAAAACAGTCAGTAGAAATTGCTATTATAAAGCAAAGGAAAACAAAGCCAAGTAAGAGCCAGACTCTCGAGTCCTTAAACGTGGACTAAGGAATTTACACTTCTTCTTTAAAAGGATGGGGACTCATTGCAGGTTCCGGAACAAGAGACAAGCCTGTGTTTTAGGAAGACTTATTTTAGCCATGGAAGGCAGGATGGATCAGATGGCAGGGAGACCTACTCCTTATGAGGTGCAAAAAGGCCTCCAATCACAAAACACCTCTGCACCTCAAAGCCATCTGTCAGGGCTCTGTCCTCATGTTAAGGTCCTTCAAGAGGGCTGAGCCATGCATACCCTGAGGGTGATGCAGGGAGAACTTAATACTTCCAGGCCTTAGAGCATCAAACTGCTTTCCTCTGTGCTGGTGATCATTTGAGCAGCTGGGGACATTTAGGAGGGTGTGAGAAGAGACCACGAGGAGAAAAAACTGGACACTGTGACATGTAACTGGAGCCTAAGAAATCCCTTTTCCCATGCCCCCAGACTGAATATTTACAGTTTCCTGATTTCAAAAAACACCTTAAAAAGCCGGCTGGAAAGAACTCTTTGTTTACTGGGCATGTTTTAAATGAAACATTTAAAAATATACTTTCATGGTTTATCTCCTCTATGCTTCAGCTCCAAAGAACAGCAGTGTACATTTCTATGGGCTTTCCCTAGCGTCAGTTCAATCTATGATGCCTACAGTAGAAAACTAAATTTATCCACTATTTTTTCTGAAGACATGCAAGGTAGAACCGAAACATCAGAAATAAGTCTTAAAAAAGATGGTTCCAGCCTCCCAAGGAATTGATATTTCCATATGCTAATATATCACAGATATACACATTTTAAACATCAAAACAGTCAATCTGCTTTGATACTGATGGTACGGACCAAAGGATCACACTTTGAGTAGCAACACCCCAGGGAAATGTTAGCAATGTACATTAAAAGCTTAAAATTTTCATACCTTTTGACCCAGTAATTCCATGCTAGTGAATATATTCTAGGGACTAATAGGACATACATAAGAAGAAGATGCACAAAAAGATGGCAGTAAGAATGTTTATAATAAAAACCAGATAAAACCTAAACAGCTAACAATGTGGAAATTTTAAATAAATCATGAGAAAGTCATTGGATGAAAAGTCAATATAGTCATTAAATATCAAATTCTTATAGAATGTTTGGTGTTACGGGAAAATGTTCATGACATGTAAAGTAAAAAAGAAAATCAAAATACAAAATTGGGGTATGCAGCATGTTATAGTTTAGTTTTATATGTCACCTTGGCTAGGATACAGTATCCTGTTATTTAATCAATCACTAATCTAGATGTTGCTCTAAAGGTATTTTGTAGATGTGGTTAACATCCACAATCAGTTGACTTTAAGTAAATGAGGTTATCCTACATAATGTGGTTGCCCCTCATCCAATCAGTCGAAAGCCTTAAGAACAAAATCAGATTTCTCAGAGAAAATGGAATTCTATCGTAAAACAATAGAATTAATTAATTCCTGCCTGAGTTTCCAGCCTGTTGGGTTGCTTATGGATTCTGAACTTCCCAGCCTCCACAATCACCTGAGCCAACTTCTTAAACTAAATCTGTGTGTGTGTGTGTGTGTGTGTGTGTGTGTGTGTGTGTGTGTGTGTGTGTGTGTGTNTGTGTGTGTGTGTGTGTGTGTGTGTGTGTGTGTGTGTGTGTGTGTGTATCTTCCCTACTGGTTCTGTTTCTCTGGGTAACCCTAATACACAGTATGATTTCAGAGCTAAAAACATATACATGTATAAATAACACTGAAAAAGCTTGGGTCGCATAATTGAATATACAGTATGATTCCAATTCTTTTTTCTTTTGAGAGAGACTCTCTGTCACCCAGGCTGGAGTGCAGTGGCAGGATCTCAGCTCACTGCAACCTCTGCCTCCCAGGTTCAAGCAATTCTCCTGCTTCAGCCTCCCAAGTAGCTGGGATTACAGGCACCTGCCACTGCGCCAGCTAATTTTTGTATTTTTAGTAGAGATGGGGTTTCACCATGCTGGCCAGGTTGGTCTCAAACTCCTGACCTCAAGCGATCCACCCACCCTCCCAAATTGCTGGGATTACAGGGGTGAGCCACCGTGTCTAGCTCTAATTCTATTATTACAATATTAGATATATGAACAATGAAAGAGAAGAAAACATATCCAAATGTTAACAGCAAAAAGACTATGGTTTATTTTAATGTTTGTCTTCATTATTATTTTCTTGAGACAGGGTCTCACTCTGTCACCCAGGCTAGAGTTCAGTGGTGGACTCACGGCTCACTGCAGCCTTGACCTCCAGGGCCCAAGTGATCCTCCCCCTCAACCTCCCAAAGTGCTGGGATTACAGGCATGAGGCAACACTCCTGGCTTTTCTTTATACTTAATATATTTTTCTAAACTTTTTCCTATAAGCATGTGTTAAATTTGTAATCAGGGAAAACATAATTACAATGCAATTTGAATTCAACGAAGCAATTTCAATGCCCACTCAAAGGTATATGGTGCAATTTTAGGCAATCTGAAGAAGACAGCACACTTCTTTACCATGTCACATCAAAAATCTGATTCCTGGCCTTTCCTCTGGACCTGTCCCAGCCCCACCTTTTTGTTGTTCTTGCTCCTTTCTGCCTTCTGACTCTTTTTTCTTGCCCAGAAGGAAAAAGCCTATTCTCACAAATGAAAAACCCGTTAGATGGGCCAGGCAGAGACTTTTATTACCTGTTTTATAAATGAGGAAACTGAGGCTAAGAGGGTTTAAGTGAGTTGCACCTAGATACCCAGCTGGTAGTTGACACAGCCCAGATTCCTTCCTTTGTAAACTGTAAAACTAGACACATGTGAGTGACTTTCACTATTGCTCCCATATGGACCGTGGGAGAACCATGTCAATTACATTACAGGGTTTTCTCCTTGGCCTTCCACAGCTTTTTTCAGTGACTTCAGACAATGGGTCAGTAAGCTCCAGAAAAGATGAGGATGTAAGGATGGCCAGGGTCAGATGCCAGGACCGAAAGTGCTCTGGGCTATGCCACGTGTCCAAAGCATCTGGCCAGGACCCCTAATGACTCAAGCTCCACAGCTGGAAGCAAACAGGGCCACCCGCGCTACCCTAAATGGGGCCAAATTCAACGCTTTCTTTTAGTCTCAGCAGCCTCTCCAGTCCCCATCTAATTATTGGCACATGGCTCTGGCCACCTGCCATCCCATGCCCATGAAGGGATAGCCCAACTGCAGAAGATTTAGGATACAAAAGCAACTCCTTCTGCCAGCAACTTCAAATTCTGCTTCAGCGGAGGCTCTGATTGGGTCCTAGCACCAAGAGCTTTCCCTCTTCCCTTCTGGGCCCAGTCAGACTGAGTGTACTCTTGAATCCCTTTAGGACTGGACCGTTTTTGGGGCCCTCATGCCCTACTTTGCATCCCCAGGGAACTGGGCCCTGCTCTATCAGCATCCCTGCAACAAATGGACTGATCTCCCCAAATCATAAGCCTTTCATTCCCAAGCACTGGCACCCTGGAATATCCTGCTAAAATCTGCAACTCTAAGACCTGATGGTAATGCAGGCTGGGATAACTTCCAGTGTTTGCTGAAAAAATGAATAAACAGACTACACATAGGCCATACTACTGAGGTCCTGGCAAGCCTCCTATCCAAGCATTTCTCAGTGATTAAAAAAAAAAAAAAAGAGCTATATTAAACAGTGAGCCAACTGGGCAGCTGCCTGGGGTGCGAGTTTATAAAAAACGCTGAAATATCCCTAGAATAAATTGGAAATATGGTACCAGTTAACTCAGGTTTCTACATGCTGCTTCTTCCATATCTGGTAAAGTGTAAATTGTTTCCATTTCTGTCAAAGAAGATAACGCATCAGGTGAGAGAGGGTTAAAAATCACACTCCCCTCTGAGAGCTACTTTGGATGAACATATTTACACTGCCAAAAGTGCAAGGTGCAAGGTGTAACTAGAGGTGCCACCAACCCCAAAACCAGCTGGCTGACAGAACCTGATGTTGGGAGGTGCAGGTCAGCTGAAAGTTTGAAACCAAACTAACCCTAGACATTAGAGCTGTTTGGTGGGAATGAGCAATTTATCTGAGTAGCTACATTTTAACTCCTTTACTATATTTTCTAAGACGTTGCCTAGTGCAGAAAATGACATGAAATAAACACATCTAATCTCTTATTTTGAATATAAAGAAACCGGCTTACTGGCTTTGTTAATGTAACGTCAGTTTCTCCTCATAACTAAACATTGAGCACATACCTCAAGTATTTGGCCTGCTACCTTCTGGGTCCCACCACATCAGAACCTCCCACGCACAGTGGAAATGCTCAGAGCACTGGCTGGGTACAGAGAAGGCTGGGGGCTTCCCATCATCACCATGCAAAAGCCTTCAGATTCCCTGAAGGTTGTGTAGGCTTCCAATCACCTGCTAGGAGACTAATCAGGGTACCTGTTGCTCCCCATCCTAGTGACCTCAAAACCAAGGACTCAGGCTGCTCCTGGCAAAACTGGAAAAGCAAGAAGATTCCTTCTCCCCCTCCTCCTGTTATGATAAATAGAAATGGTAGAGGGACAAGGCAGAATACAGTATGAGTTTCACAATGAAGCCTTGGGAAAAAGGGAGTGAGAAAGGAGACTGAGAAGAGGGGACAGGCCCTTCGAGCTACCCTGTGCTGGCCCCTGTGAGGAAGGAGGCAGTGAGGCATGTGACAGCAGGGCTGATAACATGTGCTTTAGTACGAAGATTTCATGGGCAGGGCTAACCACAGGCTATAGAGAGGGAATGAGAACAACATATTCTCAGCTGTGCCAAGCACATTACAGAAAAGTTACCATCAGCATCAGAAAAATGTATTTGGATTTCTGAGGTTCAGTTGAGGCCCAGAACGGAGACCCAATCACTCTGAGTAACAAAATGAGAAAGGCATTCAGCTTTCTGACAGAAGGCCAGACCTAGGAGGAAAATAAGCTCCTTCTTATGTATGTGTGCGTAGTCTCTGAAACAAAGCAGAATGTACATGTCAACATCTCTTTGAAACTGTGAAGAGAAACAGCTCATTGCTTCACATTTATTGAGAGCCTACTATGGGTCAGACATTATTTGTCCTATGCACTTGATATGTATTAACTCATTATCTTACTTACATCATGGGAATATACCAGTAGTATCTCTTTTAGCGAGATAGAAAAAGCTTAGGCACAATGAGGTTAAGTAATTTTCAATTTTCCAAAAGTTACACATACAGTAAGAGCAATTCTGTAGAACTTCTTGTGACCAAAGGGGAAAAAGGAAATTAATTGCATAGTACCCATCAACCTTAGTTAACATTTACTATGCTAAATATCCACTTGCCCCTCCAGATCCACTCTGTACTGTGGTTGGGTTTGGCCAACGGATGACATCAGGAATAATGGATGTTTATTCCCCTGGTTCCCTCCCTGCTGGGACACATATTGGCAGTAATTGTTTTGCTCTTCTGAGGGCCACAGTTCCTGCTGAGGCCCTCTTCTGTGCCTATAGATTTCTCCCCAGCTGCTGGTCAATATCCTGACCCCCTACCTCTTATCTAAGGGTAGTCACTGCTCCCTGCTGTTGCCTTGGGGTGCTTCACCCTCATTGGTTCCCTTCAAACCCACTCTTTGTAAATGGTCCCTCCACTACTCTCTTCAATCACTCCATGGAGTGTGCAAAGCGTTCCCTCCCAGGGCCTTAACTCATACATGAGGTTATAACACTTTACATGAATTTTTAATCCCTCTATTAACCCTATAAATGGGTGAAATTATCCACATTCTCTAGTTGGGGAACTTGAGAATTCTGACGGGTTGACTAACTGCTTAAAGGTAGTTAAGTGGCAAAGTCTAGATTTGACACAAGCAGTCACACTCCCATGTCTATATTACACCTTAGCTACTGTGCAGTAAGTATTGCACTGGTACTGTAAATTGTATAAAATATCCTAACATACTAGGCTGTCTTGATTGTTTTATTTTAGTAAAAGGAAAAAACATTTTTTCAGTGTCATGAGAGACTGCCCTGCGATCATGGTTTCCCAATCCTATTGTTCCCTAAATGTTACTGCTCTGTCACTGGACACAAAGGAAAGTTGGGGAATGTGACAGCATTTCAAATCCAGCCCTTTCTAAAGTAGGGACCATCATTCCCACTTCACAGATAATTCTATACTTCAGTACAATGTCCTCAACTTCACAGGATTCATGACCAAGGTGAACATCAATGCCACAGACACTGGGCTGGCACCAGCATGCTCCATTGTCTGTGTGTGCTGCAGAATGGTACTGTGCAAGAGGTTAGTAGGTGCCTTTTGAAAAATAGGATCCCATCGGTAAAAAAAAAGTTCTGAAAAAACTGCATATTAAATCCTATCTTTGCCTCTTCTTTGGAAATTGAAATAGTGTGTTAAGCCTTAGCAGGAAAAGAAGCCCCTTTAACCTTGCTTTTTCCAAACTAATTTGAGCATAATACATTTTTTCTGTAGATATTTATTAACATAGCTTTCCTAAATGTAAAACAGATATCCACATATTTTAGCCACTTTTAATTATTTGCCTGTGAGGTCGCTGCAGATTCCAAGTATGCTGTTTTGTTTTGCTTAAAAATATCTACCAGCCCAGGGAAAGGACCCAAGGCTTGTTAAGGTGGGAATCGACCGTGATGGAATACCCTAGTCCTGCTACATGCTGCAGTGGCACACACTTTGAAAGGGTGCACTTTGGTGCACACTGAGAAATCACTGTCTTATTGATAAACAACTCCTCATGTTATTAAACAACAAATGAGCCCTCACAAAGTCTCTTTAAGGGAAATACAGGTCAACATTTATTGCCAGACTCCAGCCCCAGCTGCCTACGTTGCTCCTCAGGCCTCACTTTGCCCACACTGCTAGTATAGCACAGATCACATGGGAATACAGTTAAATGTTTGTGTTCAGGCATCTAGAAGTTCCTAAAGTCACCCAGATTTCAAATATTCTTCTTGCTTTCCCTATAATTAACAAAAATATGTCAGAAATTCATTGGATGCAAAACAGTTGCAAAAATTGATTAATTCAAACTGTTATGTTATACTTACAAAACATACAAAACAGGCCCAACTCACAAAAAAGAGAGGGAGGGAAAGAAAAAATTTTAATAAGGCTGAAGAAAAAAATGGAAATACTCAAGAAAAGTCCCATACACTTGCTATATTATCGATGCATAGTATTTGGTATGAATTCAAGTGCATTTTTCTAAAGACAAGGACCATCAAGGTCATATAAAAGTACTCCCCCATTCTGAGAGCAGAGAAAAGGAGAAGGATCTAGACAGTGGAGATAAGGTATGTCCATATGCACAGACTTTCTGCACACATTGACTTGCCCTCCAATCTGAAGTACTTTGAAATCTACTCAAAGTAATACATTTTTATTCTAGTGTCCAACTGATTATAAAGCAAAGGGAGAAATATAAATGGGTTTATGCATGAAAAAGTTCAACCTCACTGGTAATCATGGAAATTCAAATAAAACCAATTAAAGTTGTTTCCACTAAGCAAATTTAATAAATTATAACAATAAATGCTGAAAAGAATATAGATAAATAGGCACTCTCATAGACTACTGCTGGGAACATATGTTGGCACATCCTCTTTAAAAAGTAATTTGGGCCGGGCGCGGTGGCTCAAGCCTGTAATCCCAGCACTTTGGGAGGCCGAGACGGGCGGATCACGAGGTCAGGAGATCGAGACCATCCTGGCTAACACGGTGAAACCCCGTCTCTATAGGCGCCAGCTACTCGGGAGGCTGAGGCAGGAGAATGGCGCGAACCCGGGAGGCGGAGCTTGCAGTGAGCCGAGATGGTGCCACTGCACTCCAGCCTGGGGGACAGAGTGAAGACTCCGCCTCAAAAAAAAAAAAAAAAAAAAAAAAAAAAAAAAAAAAAAAAAA